>NC_072398.2:143440000-143752500 GCF_028858775.2 Pan troglodytes | reverse complement strand
AGCTAAGCAAGAAGAATGCTCAGGAATTAGGAGGATGGTGAGGAAGCGTGGCTAATGTGTAAGGACCTGCAAACACTGACTCTGAATGAAACACAGGGGCAAGGGTGGGAGAAATGAGACTGGAGAGAAGACAAGGGTCAGATCAGAAAAACAGCCTTGTCAACCAAGCTGAGGAGATTGGACTTAATCCTAAAGGCAATAGGTTTCTGATGACACAATCAGATTTCTGCTTTAGCTGTTATGTGGATGATGATTAAAGCGGGCAAACTAGGAGCAGAAAGACAAGCTAGGATTGTGACAGGAATCAGGGAAGAGATGGTGGTGGCTTGGGGCAGGGTGGGAGCAGTGTGAATGAGGAAATTTAGTTGGGTCTGAGAGTGGATGACGTTATGAGCAATAGGACTTGGAGAGTAACTGTATGCGGGGAAGCAAAGGAGAGTGGGGTTTGGGAGGTGCAGACTTCTCTGACTCTCATGCTTTGAACACCAGAGGTGGAGGGGGCTTCTGGGGCCTCAAGTGAAGCAATCTCTTTTGGTCCCTCTGTCTCAGGTAAATACTCCCAGGCTGTAGCCAGTGTTACTGGACACTGAGGAAAGAGATGAGAAAAGAAAGTAGTGGCCCTTTCCTGAAGGAGATAGAACAAGACGATTTTCCAGTATTTGTGTTTGCAGTGTAAGAATTTAGTTAAGTCTATGTAGCTGCTAATGTTTTCCAGCTACTAAATCCAGTTCTTTTCCAATAATCATCATTAATAGCCCTAATCTAACAGCAATGTATAAAAGCAAGACTTTTGCTTTTGTTGTCTTCAAAACTTCCAGTCCAACATCACTGAGCACCTGCTCTCTGTCAAGCCCTGAAGAGACAAAGAGGAGCCAGGAGCTGGATAGAAAATCTCTTAGAAAAGAAATACCATTTGACCCAGCCATCCCATTACTGGGTATATGCCCAAAGGAATATAAATCATTCTGTTATAAAAATACCTTCACACATATGTTCATTGCAGCACTATTCACAATTGCAAAGACATGGAACCAACCCAAATGCCTGTCAATGGTAGACTGGATAAAGAAAATGGGGTACATGTATACTGTGGAATACTATGCAGCCATAAAAAGGAATGAGATCATGTCCTTTGCAGGAATATGGATGAAACTGGAAGCCATTATCCTCAGCAAACTAATGCAGGAACAGAAAACCAAACACCACATGTTCTCACATGTAAGTGGGAGCTGAACAGTGAGAACACATGGACATAGGGAGGGGAACAACACATCCTGGGGCCTGTTGGGGTGGGTGGGGCTGGGGGAGAGCATCAGGATAAATAGATAATGCATGCTAAGCTTAATACCCAGATGATGGGTTGATAGGTGCAGCAAACCACCATGGCACATGTTTACCTGTGTAACAAACCTGTACATCCTGCACATGTACTCTGGAATTTAAAATAAAATAAAAAGTAACGTGAAAAAAAAAAGGGAAAAAGAGAATCTCGGAAAAGCACTCTGTTTTGCAGATAATCTACCCGCCACCTCCTTCCTGTCCTCCCTCTCCTGTGCCCCCACAGCATTTTGTCACTCTTCTTCTTAATAGTTTTTGAAAAGTTAACAGAGTGAAAAAAAACAAGGTTTAGGCACACATAATAAAGAAAGTATATAAATATATATCTTGCAGCTTCAGCAACTTGAGTTCATCTCAATTTTCTTCAAGTCAGGGAAACAAAAAACAAAAGCAAAACAGAGAAGCATTTCTCAGGCCAGCCCTCAGTCTTGTTTTGAGAAAAGTCTCTCTGATTCTGGAGTTCAGAGACTACTAATGAACGTACAAGAGTGGAGCTCTTTGACGTTCATTGCTTATGGTATTCTTAAGATCTCTATCTTTTTCACTGCATGGCCGGCAAAACTAGAAACTACTTAAGGCAAGATTTTTTTTTTTTTTTGCCTTTGTATAAGCTATAACCTTGTCTTCTAGGGCAGGGTTATAGGAACAGACCTCATTTAAAATCCCAAATCTGCTACCACCCAATAGCTGTATGACATCTTGGGTAGTGTTACTTAACCCCTCTTAGCCTCAGTTTCCTCATCTGTAAAATGGGGATAGCTATGGTACCTACCTCATAAGGGAGTATTTAATGGTTAAGAGTACAGACTCTGGGAGCCAGACTGTCTCAGTTCCTACCTTACCTCAGCCACTTACCACGTGGCCTTATGCAACCACTTCATCTCTCTGACCTTCTGTTTCCTCATCTGCAGAATGGACATAAGCATGATGCCTGCCTCATTGGGTTGTTATGGGGATGGTAAAGCATTTATAACCCACTTGTATGAAGGGGTTCTCCCAAGAAGTGGGCCCCTAGGGAAGCACTATTCACATAGCACGTACTTTTCCAGTATTTGCTAAATAAATAAAAAGGACATTTGAGAAGACTAAATAAGAAAAGGTATAAAGCCAAATGGCTAGCATAGAATCAGTGATTGAGATTTGCAACCCCAGTCTGTACTCTGACCCCAACCTCAGAGTACAGTCTCAGGACTGGACACATGGTCAGTGTTAGGCAACTATTGATTGGTGACACTCTAATCAACTCCAAATGCCTCTGGGCCTCCAGGTTTATGTTCTTTCTTTGCAAGTGTAAGCTGGTACTGATTTCAGAGTTTGTGAGGGAGATGTGATTTTCCTTATTTACTAACATTTACTTGGACTGGTGTCTGGGACACCCAAAATATGTTATGAATCAGTCAGAGGATAACAAGATCTGCAGTACTATACAGATTACTCACTAATTTGACATTTGGGGAATTTTTGCAAAATGTTAGGGAACATTTGACAGGATGCAAATTGCTGTATCCATAAAGTACATTTGACTCTGAGGATGGGTGGCACTCTCCCCTGATGTGGTTACATCCGTTCCTAGCACCAGCTGTTGCATCCTGAAAATGTTTCTTGTTTTGTTTTTCCCTCCTTGAAGGAGACAGTGCTGGAATTTTGCTCTGAAAACATAACAAAAATTCATCGAGCACCTACTATGTGTCAGGTGTCTTGTGTCATTTAATATTCACAATCATCCTGTGAGGTACATACCATTAGCATCTCTATTTTTCCAGTGAGGAGTCTGCGATTCAGAGAGGTTAAGCAACTTGCTTAACACTACACAGCTCTGAAATTCCTAAGCTAGAATTTGAATCTGGGTTCAAATCTCCAAAGTCTGGATTCCAATCCAGCAGCCTGTCTCTCACACCACCAGAGAGCATCATCAGGTTCTGATTGGGTACTCCCATAATTAGGAGGGATGGAGGAGAGAAAAATGTCTTGGTAAGCCTTAGTTTTAAACAACTGGGCAGCAACTCTGGCCATAAATATTAATACTTGTTCTACACTGTTTTATACCTAGACCTGAATTTGTTGGTAACCTAGTGCTTTGAAGAGCTTTCTCTTACTGTGACATTATTTTCTAAGACAAACAATGAAGACTGTGTTAGGGGAACAAGAACTGCCCACCCAGGCCCCCATCCTCGAGGCACCATTATCACTTTTGCATTATTTTTGGCATTGTACCATCTTACTGAGGCTTACCATACCCTGTGAGGCAGATTTTCTCCCGGCTTCATATAGGTTATGGGAGAACCAAGGGGCATATGCATAGGATCTGGGTGTGAGGAATATAGGATGCCCTATAACAGGAAAAGGGCTCTTGGGAAAACTCTGGTTCCTAGGGGTGGCTCTCTGGGGAACCCAGTTGTGTGGAAGAGCCATCCCAAGCAGAGGGCTCTTAGGAACTACACACATCAAAAGCGCAAATAAATGCCTCCTTGTTCCAAAGCCATACTCTTCACTTGCCATTTTAAATGAAAGAAAAATATATATTTCGCAAGAGGTAAGAGACTCCTAGGATTTTTAATTTGTTCCTTTCATTGTTCTCCACTATCTCTGTAGGTATGTCAGGTCTGCCCAAATGATGGTCGGTTTCTCAAGACAGAAATTGAATGCTCTATACCTTGTGTTCACCCCAAACTGCCTTGTAGTGTTGTGTATGTGGTAAGTGCTTAATAACTACTTGTTGAAATGAAAGCGACCCTGGAACAAATCCATCCAATGAATTTTAATTTGTTAGTACTTTAAGTAATAATAGTGACTAAGTTATTTCTTTCCTACTTAGGAATATTGTGCAGAATGTGCAGGTTTGTTACATAGGTATACACATGCCATGGTGGTTTGCTGCACCCATCAACCTGTCATCTACATTAGGTATCTCTCCTAATGCTATCTCTCCTCTAGCCCCGCACCCCCTGACAGGCCCCAGTATGTGATGTTCCCCTCCCTGTGTCCATGTGTTCTCATTGTTCAACTCCCACTTCTGAGTGAGAACATTCCGCGTTTGGTTTTCTGTTCCTGTGTTAGTTTGCTGAGAATGATGGTTTCCAGCTTCATCCATGTGCCTGCAAAGGACATGAACTCATCCTTTGCAATGGCTGCATAGTACTCCATTGTGTGTATGTGCCACATTTTCTTTATCCAGTCTATCACTGATGGACATTTGGGTTGGTTCCAAGTCTTTGCTATTGTGAATAGTGCCGCAATAAAAATATGTGTGCATGTGTCTTTATAGCAGAATGATTTATAATCCTTTGGGTATATTCCCAGTAATGGGATTGCTGGGTCAAATGGTATTTCTGGTTCTAGATCCTTGAAGAATCTCCATACTGTCTTCCACAATGGTTGAACTAATTTACACTCCCACCAACAGTGTAAAAGCGTTCCTATTTCTCCACATCCTCTCCAGCATCGGTTGTTTTTTTGACTTGTTAATGATTGCCATTCTAACTGGCATGAGACGGTATCTCATTGTGGTTTTGATTTGCATTTCTCTAATGACCAGTGATGATGAGCTTCTTTTCATGTGTTTATTGGCCACATAAATGTCTTCTTTTGAGAAGTGTCTGCTCATATCATTTGCCCACTTTTTGACGGGGTTGAGTCGTTTTCTTCTTGTAAATTTTTTTAAGTTCCTTGTGGATTCTGGATATTAGCCCTTTGTCAGATGGATAGATTGTAAAAATTTTCTCCCATTCTGTAGGTTGCCTGTTCACTCTGATAGTTTCTTTTGTCGTGCAGAAGCTCTTTAGTTTAATTAGATCCCATTTGTCAATTTCGGCTTTTGTTGCCATTGCTTTTGGTGTTTTAGTCATGAAGTCCTTTCCCATGCCTATGTCCTGCATTTTATTGGCTAGGTTTTCTTCTAGGGTTTTTATGGTTTTAGGTCTTACATTTAAGTCTTTAATGCGTCTTAAATTAATTTTCTTATAAGGCCTAAGGAAGGGGTCCAGTTTCAGTTTTCTGCATATGGCTAACCAGTTTTCTCAACACCATTTATTAAATAAGGAATCCTTTCCCCGTTGCTTGTTTTTGTCAGGTTTGTCAAAGATCAGATGGTTGTAGATGTGTGGCGTTATTTCTGAGGCCTCTGTTCTGTTCCATTGGTCTATATATCTCTTTTGGTACCAGTACCATGCTGTTTTGGTTACTGTAGCCTTGTAGTATAGTTTGAAGTCAGGTAGCGTGATGCCTCCAGCTTTGTTCTTTTGGCTTAGGATTGTCTTGGCTATATGGACTCTTTTTTGGTTCCATATGAAATTTAAAGTAGTTTTTTCTAATTCTGTGAAGAAAGTCAATGGTAGATGATGGGGATAGCATTGATTCTATAAATTACTTTGGGCAGTACGGCCATTTTCACTATACTCGTTCTTCCTATCCATGAGCATGGAATGTTTTTCCATTTGTTTGTGTCCTCTCTTATTTCCTTGAGCAGTGGTTTGTAGCTCTCCTTGAAGAGGTCCTTCACATCATTTGTAAGTTGTATTCCTGGGTATTTTATTCTCTTTGTAGCCATTGTGAATGGGAATTCACTCATTATTTGGCTCTCTGTTTGTCTATTATTGGTGTATAGGTATGCTTGTGATTTTTGCACATTGATTTTGTATCCTCAGACTTTGCTGAAGTTGCTTACCAGCTTAAGGAGATTTTGGGCTGAGTTTTCTAAATATACAATCATGTCATCTACAAACAGGGACAATTTGACTTCCTCTCTTCCTATTTGAATGCCCTTTATTTCTTTTTCTTGCCTGATTGCCCTGGCCAGAACTTCCAATATTATGTTGAATGGGAGTGGTGAGAGAGGGCATCCTTGTCTTGTGTCAGTTTTCAAAGGGAATGCTTCCAGCTTTTGCCCATTCAGTATGATATTGGCTATGGGTTTGTCATAAATGGCTCTTATTATTTTGAGATATGTTCCATCAATACCTAGTTTATTGAGAGTTTTTAGCATGATGGGGTGTTTAATTTTATCCAAGGCCTTTTCTGCATCTATTGAGATAATCGTGTGGTTTTTGTCATTGGTTCTGTTTATGTGATGGATTACATTTATTGATTTGTGTATGTTGAACCAGCCTTGCATCCCAGGGATGAAGCCGACTTGATCGTGGCGGATAAGCTTGTTAATGTGCTGCTGGATTCGGTTTGCCAATATTTTATTGATGATCTTCGCATAGATGTCCATCAGGGATATTGACCTGAAATTTTCTTTTTTTGTTGTGTCTCTGCCAGGTTTGGTATCAGGATGATGTTGGCCTCATAATCTTAGCAGTTGTAACTCAATTAAGAGTGCTAATTCCAAATGCAAACTGGTGGATAGATAGGTTTATTTTTCTGGGACTTAATTACTCTAGAAGTGGTGCAAGTAAAGCTGGCCTCATTTAAAGTCTCTTGGTACACTGTCTAAATGGTCTCCTAAATGTCACCTTTAGAGGCAAGGAGACAGCATAAGCTAGTGAGTCCAGCACTGCCCTGGTTATCTGTAGGACTTGGTACTAAGTCTGGAGTTGTTTCTAATTGGCCAGTTAAGCTGATTCAGGTCTCTGGAGCACTCTGAACACATCTGTAAAATGGGGAAATTGAATGAGATGACCTCTCAACCCTTTCCAGGCTTTGCATTCTTCAGATCCCTGGTAGTTTGAAGGTGGAATGTGCCACCAAGCTTCTCATGATGCCCAACCACTGCCTGCACCACCCGGCTCTCCAAGGGTTGTGCTCAAAACATTGCTTTGGGCCTCTCTGGAGAAGGGCCTTTCATTTTCGGTGTCCTATTATTAACCTTTTTCCAAGCTCTATTTTCCAAGTTTAGGTTGGCTCATCAGAGTTGAACATGGACTGTTTGGATTTTTGCCCAAGCTGTTCTCTGAGCCTGATAGCACATTCATTACTCCCTGCCCATGGTTTCTGCTAAATGACCTCGTTAGTGCTCTAATTACATGTTGCTCTTCAGAAAGTTGGGGGTGGTGGATGAGTTAAGAAAGGCTGAGTACTGAGATGGAGTACATTGTAAACACACTGAATGACACCTACCTTCCCTGGCCTGATTACCCGTGGGGAGTTGGAGGGAAGTGCTATGCTTTTCCTCTTCTCTTCCTTTTTCAGTACACGTCAAAACATAATAATAACACATACCAAATGTGTTGGTAGTAATTGGTAATACATGAATTTGAAAGCTGGATGGTGATATTTTTATAACTTAATTTATGTGGAACCAGAGAATGAAAAAAACAAAAACAAAAACAAAAAAACAGAAAACAAAAACAACCTAGAGGAGAAAGAAATGAAAACAAATGTTTTTCTGAGCACCTACCATGTGCTCATGTAGGTTTTTGTTTATCCTGCCAACAACCCTATGGGCTAGTTATTATGCTAGCAGTAATGAAGAAGTAGGGTCAGAGAGGCTTAAGTATTTTCCAAGGTGACAAAACAAGTATGTGGGAGCATTGGGAATTGAACCCAGGTGTGTCTGATTCCAAATCTCAATATTCCATGCTGCCTCTCCATTCATTCATGCATTCATCCAACAAATATACTCTGATCTCTCTTCTATGACTAAATTTAATCTCAGTTTCTGTACTACTATTTCAGAATTAATTCTACAAATTCCTCAGATGAATCTAAACTCGTAGTGGTATATTCTTCCCTTGTGATTTTCTCTGTCCATTTACGTTTCTTATACTTCTGCCTTGAAGATCAGATCACAGATCTGAGATGCAGGACCCTGAGGGTTATATTTAAAGATTACACTGAGCTAACTTCTTATTTTTCCATTAAGAAAACAAGTTCAATGACTTGTTGAAGTGGTAAACTAGGGCCTGTACTTTTTGCTATACTATGTAATGAGGATGCCAAGAGCAGAGTTGAATTTACTTGGGGTACAGAGAAAGGATGATTGTGTATCATAACAAACATGAATAATTTCAATACTTTCAAGTTCCCCTTGGGTAGTGTGTGCACATGACAAGAGGTTCTATACCCATCACGCATGGAGATTGATTAGCAAGTGACTTTAACTTAAGCCTGTTAACTACAAAACCACGAGGGTCACATTTTAATGAAAAAGAACTTGTCTTCCAGACTGGATATCTTAAGTGTGTGTTGTTTGTTTGTTTGTTTGTTTGTTTTCTGAGGCTTCCTGTTGGGTGATGTTAAGGTGAGCTAGTAGAGTCAAATCTTTTACTTGTCCCTCCTGAATTCTCTTGGCCACATTTTTCTGAAAGTGGCGAATGCAGTATGTTGAGTGATGAGAGATGTTCACACTTAGGACAGAATAGATGATGTGATAGTAATGTTAACAGGATGCAACTTTAACCATGTGATGAACTTTCTTAAAACAGGGGTTCTTACCCATCTGATGACTGATTAGTATTTCAGCATAGAAATTGGAATTTGCAAACCAAGCATCTTAAAAAATGTGAGTATTATTTGTTTGACAGACTGTCAAGACACGTGTGCAGGCTTAAGGTATTAGTTTATTCTATAGCAATCAAGTTGTTATTATAACTACAAGAAAACTGGAAAAATAAGGCTTTTCACAGTCAAATCATCCATCGGAAAGAAACTATTAAAAAAAAAAAAACCCAAAGAACAAAACTTTGAGCTATACCCTCAATCTATAGTATGTTTGCTGAATTGGGGGTGTGAAATAGCAGGAAACCATTACTGCATGTGATCATAGTTGTAATGATTCTACTATAACATAATAAACCTATATGTCTGCCTCGAAAAAAATTATAGATCTCATAGTAAAAAGCAACTTTTTATTCAACATTTATCAATTGGGAGAACTGCTCCCTTCTTCTGCAAAAAAGTCATTAAGCTGCATGTTTCACCACAGAATAACTTTTGGAAGAATTATTTAAACCTTCTACAGTAATTCACTTGCATTCCTCTTCTATTTTTAATAACCAAAAACATACACAAGAGATGTAAATATACCTCTAGAATTTTTGAATGACTGGACAAAGCAGTGTTAAAAATTCAACAGCACTAATTACTAGCTGAGCAGTATAAAAACCTCTGAATAAATGTCAGCCTAGGAGATAAGCTCTTATCTTAATCTAATGACTCCACAGACTTAATTTGTCAGGCCAGCCTAGTTGATGAAAAACAGGTTTCTATTCTCCAGTGTTAGCAGGAACATCTTTCCAAATCTTTGAAGTTGGATAGTAATACCATCAGTGTCATCCTGTAAAAAATCTTGTGACCAAGCCAATTTAATTCCTATTGTCCTGTTACACTAATTAAAGTTGTTCTACCCCTCTTGGACAAATATCTAAAAGTGAAGCCAGTGTATTTTTAGATTTGCCACATTTTGAACTAACCCTCAAATCCCCGTGTTCTGTGCTTTTTTTTCTCATAGTATTGGATCATCAGGGACCATCTATCTTCTTTTGAGAAAGCTGAGCTTTCCAGAGAAATCCATTAATTCAGAGGAATCCTTTAACTGAGAGGCTGTGTAGCAGAGTGGTTACGAGTACGGACTCTCAGAGAGAAAGGCCTGGGGAAATTTTTGCTCTGTCATTTGCAAGCTGTGTGACTTTGAGTAAACTTTTTAAACTTTCCTAACCTCAATTTAATTATCTGTGAAATGGGGGATAATCATAGATATTGTGAGGGTTAAATAATATAATCCATGTTAAGAATTTAGAGTGCCTGAGCCTTATACTTAAACAGTTATTCATTCATCAACTCATTAGTTCATTCAACCAACAAATACATACTGAGTACTAAAAAGGCTATAACACATGCTAGGCGTTATAGGACATAAGAAGAACCAAAAGGCGAGGCCCTTTGCCTTTGTAAGACTTTGAATAAACTTTCTGTTTGAGGAAGCCCAAGCCTGACATAACAAGCTGATCTCACTACGCCTGGGATAGGATTGCCACAGATTTATCGGGACTTTCCACCTAAACTCCATTGTGAACCCTGTGGCTGGCTTTTCAGTAAAATGGGGATGTAAATTTCCATCTCCAAAGTCTATTGTGCACATGGCATGAGATAATATATGGGGGACAGCCAGATGTTGGTGGCCTCTCAGTTCCTTGTCTCTCTCATCCCTGTGACCCACAATCACACGCATGGTACTTATGGTACCAATATATCTAGTGAGTTCTCCTGTCTTGTTTCATCCTAGTATTGTCAGTCAATGTAATGTTCCTTGCAGCAGTCCATACCCTCTCTGCTCAATCCCCTCCTGATGACTCGAACTGCACCCTACTGATGCTATGTTTTATTGCATGGCACTTGAAGATACTTGTTGATCATTGTTTCTTTGATTTCTCATTGTAATGGAATATGGTGATACAATTTCTTTCCAACCTCTTGAAATTCATGCATGTACTTAAAAAGTGGCACACACCTGTAGTCCCAGCTACTCGCAAGGCTGAGGCAGGAGAATCGCTTGAACCCGGGGGGCAGAGGTTGCAGTGAGCTGAGATCACAACACTGCACTCCAGCCTGGGCAACAGACTGCTACTCCATCTCAGAAAATAAAACAAAAAAAAGTATGCACTGAGAGGCTATACTAGGCATCCCACTAGGTATTCAGATACCTAAATATGTAAGATGCAGCCCCTACCCTTTGGGAACTTGGCAGTGTGAGGTACATGCTGTGACAGAGATGCCTGGAGTTCAGGGGGAGATATTGGGTAGTGGGAAGGGGGACATTCAACTCAGACTGGGCACTCAGGGAAGGTTCTCCAGAGGAGAGGAATAGGGCTTACCTCTGAAAACTCATTAACAGTCCTTTGAGGAAAGGTGTAGGGAAAGGATTCCAGGTTGAGAAATCAGCGTGTGCACATGGAAGAAAGTGGTTCAGTAGAAGAGTGAAGGGCCTGGGTGGCGGTGTGCTGGGAGATGAGGTGACACTGAAAGATCATAAAGGTCTTATGTGATGAGGAGTTAGAATTCCATCCTGCAAGCAACAGAACCCATTGATAAATTTTAAGGCTGTTAATTTTCATTAACGTGCGTCTTGGGCCCAGAAAGCAGTTTGTGTCTGTGTTTTGGGGTTTCTGTTCACCACTTTCATGACCTCTGATTACATTATCTTCCATCCGGCTCTCAGCCAGTCCCTCTCTTCCTGGTCTCCTGTCTGTTCTGCTACACCCAGAGCTGCTTCTGCTTTGAAAACTCCAGCAGCAGCATTCCCGTCCCTAGTCACCATCTCTTACTCTCCACCTTGTCCTTTCCTTCTCTCCTGCAAAGTCTGCTCCCACCAAGCCTCAGAGTCACAGTCATTCCTTTGACCCTGTCTACTCTCCCAGTCCTCCTGCCCTTTCTGGGCTTTCTTTCCCATCCTACCTGGGCAGGATCCTATGGTGGTTTCTCCTACTACCTTGTTAATTCTCTCCCACCCCCAATCTTTAACTTCATCCATTCCCGTCATTGGCTGGAGAAAATGGAACAACCTTGGCTGTTAATTCCACTTATCATTTATGGTATCCAGTTTTAAGCTGAGTTCTCAGTATGGCCCTTTTCCTTGACTCTAGTAGACTTCCATTTCTATTCCTTACTGACACACTGTTTTAGGCTATTACTGTTTGTACAAGACAGGTTTGGTGGGCATGCCTAATGTGCTCTGGGAACTGTCCTCTAGGTAGCTACATTCTTCAGTGTGTAACCCATCCCCTGCCCCAACCCTGACACAGGTATTTGGACAAAAGATAGACACTTGATGCCCAAATCCCAGTGAGGCAATCAGATTTTCTTTTGACAATTTGTTCCTCTGTCATTTACATAGACTGCCTGTTACTTGAGTTACCTTCAATGGGTCTATTACTTTTGACTCAAAATGGTTGGCAAGATCACCCCATCCCTGAAGTCTCAACCCTACTCTTGCCCCCCTCACTCTCTCTATTACATTTTAGGAAGAAAATAGAGGATCTCTAACCAGAAGCCCCTCGGTTTTCCCCTGGCTCTTTTCAATTATATTTCTTGATAGTTGACCTTGTCTCGTACCTGGTTTCTTTCTCAAAATACAATGAGAATTTATCTACATGTATTGACTTATTATTGGTATTTCATTTTATGCTTTCTATTTATTATGTTTTTCTTTCTTTTGTTTTTCTCCTTTCTTGCTATTTTGGGGTTGAGTTTTTTGTTCGTTTGTTTGTTTGAGATGGGGTCTTGATCTTGTCACCCAGGCTGGAGTGCAGTGGCACGATCTCGGCTCACTGCAACCTCTGCCTCCTGGGTTCAGATGATTTTCTTGTCTCGGCCTCCCAAGTAGCTGAGATTACAGGTGCCTGCCACCACACCCGGCAAATTTTTTAGTAGAGACAGGGTTTCACCATGTTGGCCAGGCTGGTCTTGAACTCCTGACCTCAGGTGATCCACCCCCATCAGTGTTCCAAAGTGCTGGGATCACAGGCGTGAGCCACCTCACCCAGCCTTGATTGAATTTGGTTTATTCCTTTGTCTTCTCCCATTTGTTTGGAACATATACTTAGGATTTCTATTCTTTTAATAATTTTTCTTAGACTTTTAACAGACACATTTAAATTTACATTTTTCTCTCAAAGCTTAAAAGTACCTCTATCATTCTGTAGCCAGAAGCATTAACTTTCATCTGAATGAACTTCCATCACTCCTATACTAGAATTATCTAGTATTAGACTTCTACCTTGTTTCTAAGTATAGAAATTACTTGTATTATTTTTTATAATTAATACTTATTTAGATTTACTAACATGTTTTACAAAATTTTCCCCATACATTTGCTTTTTTCTTTAAGGTTATATTGTTTTCCTTACTAAATACATATTAAGTAGGGTTTTTTATTTTTATTTTATTTTTTGGTTCTGTTTTTAAAGAAAGGGTTTATGGTGGCCGGGCGCGGTGGCTCACGTCTGTAATCCCAGCACTTTAGGAGGCCCATGCAGGTGGATCACGAGGCCAGGAGATAGAGACCATCCTGGCTAACACGGTGAAACCCCGTCTCTACTAAAAATACAAAAAATTAGCCTGGCGCGGTGGTGGGTGCCTGTAGTCCCAGCTATTCGGGAGGCTGAGGCAGGAGAATGGCGTGAACCCGGAAGGAGGAGCTTGCAGTGAGCTGAGATCGCGCCGCTGCACTCTAGCCTGGACCACAGAGCAGCGAGACTCTGCTCAAAAAAAAAAAAAAAAAAAAAAAAAAAAAAAAGGAAATAATTTATGGTAAATAATTAAATAATTTTCTGAATCCAACCTGTTGAATGGTAGTTTGTAGAGAATTTCAAAGTCAGTGTTTTTTCTTGGCACTATTATTCCACAGACTTAATAAATTTTTTTTTTTATTTTTAAAATGTTTATTGTAGGTTCAGGGATTCATGTGCAGGTTTGTTATGTCAGTAAAAGTGTGTCATGGGGGTTTGCTGTACAGATTATTTTGTCACCCAGGTACTAAGCCTAGTGCCCAATAGTTATTTTTTCTATTCCTCTCTCTCCTCCCACCCTCCACCAGTGTCTGTTGTTCCCTTCTTTGTGTCCATGAGTTCTCATCATTTAGGTCCTACTTACAACAGAGAACATACAGTATGTGGTTTTCTGCTCCTGCGTGAGTTTGTTAAGGATGATGGTCTCTAGCTCCATCCATGTTCCAACGAAAGACATGATCTCATTCTTTTCAATGGCTGTATAGTAGTATTCCATGGTAGACATGTACCACATTTTCTTTATTCACTCTGTCATTGATGGGCATTTAGGTTGATTCCATGTCTTTGCTATTGTGAATAGTGCTGCAATGAACATTTGCGTGCTTGTGTCTTTATGGTAGAATGATTTATATTCCTCTGGGTATATATCCAGTAATGACATTGCTAGGTCTAATGGTAGCTCTGTTTTTAGCTCTTTGAGGAATCACCACGCTGCTTTCCACAATGATTGAACTAATTTACACTCCCACTAAATGGTGTATAAGTGTTCCCTTTTCTCTGCAACCTCACTAGTGTCTTCTTCTTCTTCTTCTTCTTCTTTTTTTTTTTTTTTAACAGGGTCTCACTCTGTTGCCCAGGCTGCAGTATGGGCATGATCTCTGCTCACTGCAACTCTGCCTCCTGGGTTCAAGCGATTCTCCTACCTCAGCCTCCCAAGTAGCTGGGATTACAGGCACACAACACCACGCCCAGCTAATCTTTGTATTTTTAGTAAAGATGGGGTCTCACCATGTTGACCAGGCTGGTCTCGAACTCCTGACCTCAAGGGATCTGCCTGCCTCAGCCTCCCAAAGTGCTGGGATTACAGGCATGAGCCGCTGTGCCAGGCGCATCTGCTGTTTTTTGACTTTTTAGTAATAGCCATTCTGACTGGTATGAGGTGGTATCTCATTGTGGTTTTGATTTGCATTTCTCCAATTATCAATGAAATTGAGCTTTTTTACATATGCTTGTTGGCCGCATGTATGTCTTCTTTTGAAAAGTGTCTGTTCATGTTCTTTGCCCACCTTTTAATGGGGCTGTTTGTTTTTTTCTTGTACATTTGTTTAAGTTCCTTATAAATGCTGGATATTAGACCTTTGCCAGATGGATAGTTTGCAAATATTTCCTCCCATTTTGTAGGTTTTCTATTAACTCTGTTGATAGTTTCTTTTACGATGCAGAAGCTCTTAAGTTTAATCAGATCCCATTTGTAAATTTTTGCTTTTGTTATGATTGCTTTTGGCATCTTCGTCATGAAATCTTTGCCCATTCCTGTGTCCAGAATGGCATTGCCTAGGTTGTCTTCCAGGGTTTTTATGATTTTGGGTTTTACATTTAAGTCTTTAATCCATCTTGAGTTGATTTTTGTACATGGTGTAAGGAAGGGGTCCAATTTCAATCTTTTGCATATGACCAGTCAATTACCCCAGCACCATTTATTGAATAGGGAGTTCTTTCCCCATTGCTTGTTTTTTGTCAGCTTTGCCGAAGATTAGATGGTTGTAGGTGTGTGGCCTTATTTCTGGGACCTCTTTTATGTTCCATTGGGCTATGTATCTGTTTTTGTACCAGTACCAAGCTGTTTTAATTACTGTATCCTTGTAGTATAGTTTGAAGTCAGGTAACATGATGCCTCCAGCTTTGTTCTTTTTGCTTAGGATTGCCTTGGCTAGTCACACTCTTTTTTGGTTCCATATGAATTTTAAAATAGTTTTTTCTAGTTCTGTGAAAAATGTCATTGGTAGTTTGATAGGAATAGCATTGAATTTCTAAGTTGCTTTGGGCAGTATGACCATTTTAATGATATTGATTCTTCCTGTCCATGAGCATGGAATGTTTTTCCATTTGTGTCATCTCTAATTTCTTTGAGCAGTGTTTTGTAATTCTCATTGTAGAGATCTATCACCTGGTTAGCTGTATTCCTGGTTATTTTATTCTTTTTGCGGTAATTGTGAATGAGATTGTGTTCCTGATTTGACTCTCGGCTTGTGTTTTGTTGGTGTATAAGAATGCTAGTAATTTTTGTACGTTGATTTTTGTATCCTGAAATTTTGCTGAAGTAGTTTATCAGCTGAAGGAGCTTTTGGGCCAAGACTATTGGGTTTTCTAGGTATAGAGTCATGTCACCTGCAAACAGGGATGGTTTGACTTCCTCTCTTCCTATTTGGATGCTCTTTATTTCTTTCTCCTGCCTGATTACTCTGGCCAGGACTTCTAGTACTACGTTGAATAGGAGTGGTGAGAGAGGGCATCCTTTTCTTGTGCCTGTTTTCAAGGGGAATGCTTCCAGGTTTTGCCTATTCAGTATGATGTTAGCTGTGGGTTTGTCATAGATGGCTCTTATTATTTTGACGTATGTTCCTTCAATACCCAGTTTACTGAGAGTTTTTAACATAAAGGGTGTTGAATTTTATTGAAAGCCTTTTCTGCATCTATTGAGATAATCATGTGATTTTTGTCTTTAGTTCTGTTTATGTGATGAATCACATTTATTGATTTGTGTATGTTAAACCAACCTTGCATTCTAGGGATGAAGCCTACTTGATCGTGGGGAATTAGCTTTTTGATGTGCTGCTGGATTCAGTTTGCAAGTATTTTGTTGAGAATTTTTGCATCAATGTTCATCAAGGATATTGCCTGAAGTTTTCTTTTTTTGTTATGTCTCTGCCAGGTTTTGGTATCAGGATGATGCTGGCCTTATAGAATGAGTTGGGAAGGAGTCCCTCCTCCTCAAATTTTTGGAATGGTTTCAATAGGAATGGTATCAGGTCTTCTTTGTACATCTGGTAGAATTTGGCTATGAATCCATCTGGTTCTGGGCTTTTTTTTGGTTGGTAGGCTATTTGTTACTGATTCGATTTTGGAGTTTGTTATTGTTATTCGTCTGTTCAGGGAATAATTTCTTCCTGGTTCAGTCTTGGGAATGTGTATGTGTCCAGGAATGTATTAATCTCTTCTGGGCTTTCTAGTTTGTGTTCATGGAGGTGTTCATAGCAGTTTCTGATGGCTTTTGTTTCTGTGGGGTCAGTGGTAACATCCCCTGTGCCATTTTTAATTGTGTTTATTTGGATCTTCTCTCTTTTCTTCTTTATTAGCCTTGCTAGCATCTAGGATAATCTTATTAATTTTTTCAAAAAACAAACTCCTGAATTTGTTGATCTTTTGAATAATTTTTTGCGTCTTGATTTCCTTCGCTTCAATTCCGATTTTTGTTATTTCTTCTCTTCTGCTAGCTTTGGGGCTGGTTTCCACTTGCTTCTCTAATTCTTTCAGTTGTGATGTTAGGTTGTTAATTTGAGATCTTTCTAAATTTTTTATGTTGGCATTTAGTGCTATGAATTTTCCTCTTTACACTGCCTTATCTGTGTCCCAGAGATTCTGGTATATTGTATCTTTGTTATCATTAGTTTCAACGAACTTCTTGATTTCTGCCTTAATTTCATTATTTACCCAAAAGTCATTCAGGAGCATGTTGTTTAATTTCTATGTAATTGCATGTTTTTGAGTGATTTTTTCATCTTCTGTTTTTGTTGCACTGTGTTCTGAGAATGTGTTTGGTATGATTTTGGTCCTTTTGTATTTGCTAAAGATTGTTTTATGTCCAATTATGTAGTTGATTTTAGAGTGTGTGCCATGTGGCAACAAGAATGTATATTCTGTTGTTTTGGGGTGGAGATTTCCATAGAGGTGTAAAAAATCCATTTGGTCCAATGTTGAATTCAGGTTCTGAATATCTTTGTTAACTTTTTGCCTTGATGATCTGTTTAATACTGTCTGCGGAGTTTTGAAGTCTCCCATTATTATTTTGTGGGACTCTAAGTCTCTTTGTAGGTCTCTAAGAGCTTGCTTTATAAATCTGGATGCTCTTGTATTCGGTGCATATATATTTAGGATACTTAGATCTTCTTGTTGAATTGAACTCTACCATTATGTGATGCCCTTCTTTGTCTTTTTTTATTTTGGCTGGTTTAAAGTTTATTTTGCCTGAAATTAAGATTGCAATTCCTGCTTTTTTTTTTTCTGATTTCCATTTGCTAGGTAGATTTTCCTCTATCCCTTTATTTGAAGCCTGTGGGTATCATTATGTGTGAAATGGTTCTCCTGAAGACAGCATACCATTGGGTCTTGCTTTTTTATCTAGCTTGCCACTCTCTGCCTTTTAAGTGGGGCATTTAGCCCATGCATATTTAAGGTTAGTATTGAGATGTGTGGATTGGATCCTGTCATTGTGCTGTTAGCTGGTTATTATGCCAGCTAGCTTGTGTGATTGTTTTATAGTGTCACTGGTCTGTGTACTTAAGTGTGTTTTTGTGTTGGCTGGTAACAGTCTTTCTATGTTTAGTGCTCCTTTCATGATCTCTTATAAGGCAGGTCTGGTGGTAACAACCTCCCTCAACATTTGCTTATCTGAAAAGGATCTTATTTTTCCTTCACTTAGGAGAAGCTTAGTTTGGCTTGATATGAAATTCTTGGTTGAAGAGTTTTCTCTTTAAGAATGTTGAAATGTTGAATATAGGCCCCCAATCTCTTCTGGCTTGTAGGGTTTCTGTTGAGAAGTCTGCTGTTAGCCTGAGGGGGTTCCCTTTGTAGCTGACCTGCCCTTTCTCTCTAGCTGCCTTTAACATCTGTCTTTCATTTTGACTTTGGAAAATCAGACGATTACATATCTCGGGGATGATCTTCTTGTATAGAATCTTGCAGGTTTCTCTGTATTTCCTAAATCTGACTGTTGGTCTGTCTAGCAAGGCTGGCGAAAGTTTTCATGGATAATATCCCAAAATATGTTTTTCAAGTTGTTTGCTTTCTCCCTGTACATAGACTTCTTAGTGCCATTGTTGCTAATGAGAAGTCTGCTGTCAATATGATTGTCATTCTCTTAAAGATTGACTTTTTTCTCTTTTTTTCTGATTCTTTTATTTTGATATCGTGCTCTTTCACTACAGTATATCTAGGTATAGATTTTTAAAGATTTGCCCTTCTTGTCACTTGATGAGCTCTCTCAGTCTCAGAACTTATGACTCTCTTCAGTTTTGGAAAATTCCCAGCTACTGTCTTACACACCCACACCTTCAACACTCTCTCTAGTCTATGCTTAAGAAACTATTGTCAAATATATGTTGGAACTTATCTTTGAACTTTTCCTTCTTTTTTTCTTCAGCTTTTAATCTTTTTTGATAGCTTTTTCAGTGATTTTTTTTCATTTCTTTCTGCCAGTTCATTGATGTCTAGTCTTTTAAATCTATCTATTAAATTTTTTAATTTCATAAATGTTTTGCATTTTAAAGACGTTTTCATTTTCTTCTTTCCTGGTCTTTTATGGGTATTATTTCTTTTTTCATTGCTTTGAAGATGTAAAAATCTATTCTTTTTAATGTTCTTTTTATATTGCCCAAGTATCTCTATTTTCTTGGGTTTAACTTCAGTTTTCTGCTTTTTTGATACTTTCTCCTTGATATCCTCCTTATGGGAATGGTTTTATGGTTGCTCCTGCCGAAGCTATACAGTCATGGCTTTGTTGGGTCTATCACCCTACAGAAATGATCCAGTTCTAGGCCCTTGCCCTGAATGTAGTGTGGACTCAAGTGCTAGTCTAGTGTGGGAACTCAGTGCTTACTCCTGTTTATGGGTAGGTGACTTCTTTTTTGCTGTAATGGAAATATTTTGGCAGCCATTAATGGCTATAAAGCACTATACTGACTTCTAGCTTCATGTGGGTGGTTTGACCCCATGTTGTGTATTAGATATTCAGCTTTAGTTTACGTTTACCTGGTTTTCCATCTATTTTTTTCTTTTTAAATATTTCTTTTTAGGAAGATTCCACTGGCTTTTGTTTGTTTATGGAGTATGTTCTTGTTTTTGAGCATGAGTACAATGTTTTAAGAATTCTTTCATTTTTTAACTTTACTAATAGTGTATGAAGGATCTCAACATGAGTTTTTTTACAATTCATACTTTGCTCTTGAAAATTTACATTCACTATACGTATACATTACTTTTTACTTCATTATTTATAATATCCTAATATTTTTATGTTTATATTTTATTCTATAATATAGCTGTTTTATTGTTAATTTAACTTTTACTTTCACAAAACATGTATATTATTTCAAAAGTCATGTAATACTAAAAAGCTTATAATGAACCAGAAGAGTTTTCCTTCTCACCCTGAATCCTCTACCCTAGTGACAACCACACAAAATTCTTCTCTTTCTCCTTATGTTTAACTTCATAGTTTGAATAATAGCTGACACTACTTACTGTGTAAGTCATTGTTCTAAGTACTCTAATTGATGTGATATAAATAATGTGATTATTAATCAATACATTTTAGTAATATTTTATTTCATTTTTGCTCTAACAGATAAAAATTTAACTCCTCCTTATTCTCTCCTTCTCCTTCCACCTATCTGTTTAAATGAAACAATTTCAGTTTCTTTGCTATGCACATTCAGAGTTATGTCAAATAGTTTGTCACAACTGTGTTTTCTTCCTTGTAGGGTGTTTTATTTCTCCTGGAACTGAAAATTGCCTCATTTATTTTTGATCTGTAAATTTTTTTTACTTTTTTTTTTTTTTTTTTTTTTTTTAAGATGGGATCTTATTCTGTTGCTCAGGCTAGACTTGAAATCCTGGGCTCAAGAGATCTTCCTGCCTCAGCCTCCCAAGTAGCCAGGACTATAGGTGCATGCCACCATGCCCAGTGCCTGCCTCATTTTTTATGTCTCTTTAAAAAATATACTTATGATTAATTTTCCAAATGTTCTAATATTTCTACTATATCCCAATTTTAAAAATTTGTCCATGGATTCATATGGAGCAGCTCTGACTTTTCTAGAGAACTTCTCCAAAAAATGTTCCTCTCCTGCTCCAATAGGGACTTTTTTCTTCCTGGGAAATTGAACAGATATCATTATATATTACTTTTGCCTCTCTCCTAGTCTGTTTTCTGGATTTTATGTCTTCATTTTTCTTGGTGTATTTCTTGTTTTGTTGAGGCATACATTCTAATAACTCTTTAAAACATTGTGATGTTTTAGTTCTTGCGTGGTCTGATAAGCTGGGAATAGAATTGTAGATTGAAAATCATTTTCACTTAAAGTTTTGATGACATTACTCTACTTTGTAAATGGATCTGATGCTAACTGGGTTGATTTCTTTGTAAGAAATCTAATTTTCTCCACCTGGAAGTTTTTAACATCTGCAGCTTAATCTTTTATCCCTGGTATTCTGAACTTTTACAGTAATGCATTTTGGTGTGAATTTTTTTTTTGGCAAGATGGACACAGGAGTGGAGGGAAGGGTGGCTTGGGAATATTAGTGCTGGTGTGATTATTGTTTTGCTTCCTGGGGCTGCATTCAAATTTCATGTTAGTTGTTTAGTCATCATCCGTTATCAGGATTTTCAGTTCTTTCAAAATTTTTAAATTTGTTTTATGGCCTAGCATGTGTTTTATCATAGTGAACATACTATTGCACTTGAAGTTGTTGGACATGGGATTCTATAAATATCTCTAAATATCAATTAGGTTCAGTTGTTCAGATTCTCTATGTATTCAGTGTTTTAAAAAATCTAGTTCTTCTACGAATTGTTGAGAGTGGAGTGTTCAAATTTCCCACTATGATTGTAGAATTTTTGTATATTTCTCCCTTTAATTCTGTCAATTTTTGCTTCGTGTATTTTAAGGCTCTGTTATTTTGCACATATTTACCATTGTTATGTCTTCTTGATAAATTTACTCCTTAATCATTATAAAATGTGTATGTCCATCTTTGGTAATACTCTTTGCCTTGAGGTCTGTTTTATCTGTTATTATAGCTACTTCAGCCTTTCTATAGCTTACCGTTTGCATTATATATCTTTTTTCATCCATATACTTTTGACCTATGTGTGTCATCATATTTAAGACATGTCTCTTCTAGACAGGATATTGTAGAATCTTGCATTTAAAAAATCTATTCTTATAATTTCTGTGTTTTTATTGGTCCATTTAGTCCATTAACATTTGATGTAATTAGTGATATGGTTTTATTTAGTTTGTCCCTTCTGAATTTTATTCCTCTCATTCCCGTTTCCTTTTTTCTTTTGGATTGTTTGAATATTTAATTTATCTATTGGCTTCTTAGTGATACTACTTTACATTGCTTTAATATATGCTCCTAAACTGGTTTCTTCTGTGTCAATCAGAGTCCGGTCTGGAGAGAGAAACCATAGCAGTTATTGAACAGCGAGACTTTAATATAAAAAGTGTTACCTAAGTAACTGAAAGGGTAAAAAAGGGACGAGGATATCATGAAAGTGGGAAGCACCTATCCTCTTTAGGGTTGAGAGAACAAAGAGAAGAGATAATAATTTTTAAAACTTAGAAGCTTAAATGAGGAGTCTCATGGAGATAAAAGTCAGACCTCTGAGGAGAAGGTGCTGATATCTCTAAGTCAGAAAAAGGCTGGGACCCAGACTCTGTGCAGGAGGTGCTAGCCGCCAGCATATAATGAGGTCTTGGGATGGGAAGAGGGTGAAGTGAAGCTGGTTCTGCAAACTGGCAAAACTGAAAACTGGATTCAGCTGCTGATATTAGAAGGAACTGCCACTGATGGAGTGAAGTATTGCTGAGGTGAATCTCATAGGAACTACTAACAGATGGGAAGTCCACAGGAAGCAAATAGGTAGCAGATAGAAAGAAGCAAGTCTCTTCCTCCTCCAGCCTTTCAGTCTTCCTCTGATGTTTCCTATTAACAGAGACCTATTGGAAACCAGCTGGCAAAGCAAAAATGATGTTTGCAAAGTTCTAGCATCAAAAGTGGAGAATAAAAGGGCAAGCTTGAAGCTAAGGGATAACAACTTAATAACTGGTCCTTCTTCCTATGATGTAGGACAAATTTACATCTCTCTTTTTTAAAAAAAATATATATTCTCTTGGACCTACTGGTTTATCAAGCTTCTACCAATTTTTCCTTCTCCTCCAGCATTCTTATCTCTTATTTCTCCCTTTATGATTAGTGATATCACAGAGCCGGACATAGGGGAGAAACTGGTGCTCAGAATTATCTGCTGGATTAAGAGTAATACAGGATAGTAAATGATAAGTGTCAAATGACCAATACAAACTCTAACTGCCATACAGGCTCAGGGGAGGGAGACGCTACCATGAACTTGGGTGGCTACAAAGACTGCATTGATAAGGTGGGTCCTGAGCTAAATAATGATAAATGAGAAAGGCTTAAATACATGAAAAGGGGGAGGAGACATTCAAGGTGAAGGGCACAGCATAAACAAAGACTTAGAGATAGAGATGAGCTAGATGTCTTTGCAAGACAGGCATGGCTGGAGCTGAGGCTTCCTATGGGAATTTGAGGCTATCCTGTGGATAGTGGCGACTTAACATCAGGCTAAATGGTGGAATTACAAAGAAGCAATTGGGACATTGTCCTGTAATCCCGTAAGAGCTGAAGAGGAGACATTCGTGGCTTTTTCAGTAGGAGAGGGTCATGATGAGATAATGCCAAATCATAATACTGTGTAGGGTGAGTAGTGTGATGTTTGTTGTGCCCAGGTCTTCTGCATATATGTGTAGTAGACTGAATAGGAATCAGGAAATCAGCAAGGGAAACAAGTTTTTTAAAGACGTTTTTAAAGATTCTCAGATTTTATTATACTGAATTCAATTTCAGGGTCTACATTTAGAAGCAGGAAATTGCAAGAAGAAACAAACAATGAGCTGGAGAGAAGTCCAAGAGATTGGAAGAGCATCCAAATGGTGTGGAAAAATGGAGAGGGAACAATCTCAGGTCAACATGCAGTCATCCTTGCCTCTGCAAGGGTGGGTGGCAACTTTAGAAGTAGGCAGTAATTTAGTTAGAGTCAGCACTTGAAATTAGGGATGGACCAGCTGCTTGTCAGTTGACACCATTCCTGTTCCATTTTCTTATATGTACCACCTCCTCCCCTGTTGAGCTCATCATGCTATTTTTTTCGCTCTCTTTGAGGACCATCTTCGCTACTCTTTGAAAAAGAACATTTGCTTATGCCTTAAATTGTGGCAAAGTCTTGTACCTGTTTACCAGGATTTAAAATGGTTAAGATTGATTTTTTATCTATTTTCTTGAATTGTGCTAACTCCTCCTTCTTCAAGGAAAACAATTTTACTAGGAAAAAATTATTACTGATAGGTTCTGAAAAGGAACTGCAATATAGTGTTGAAATAAATTAAACCCATTTAGTAAACAGAATTGACATATTCAAATGAAGATGCTCTAGTTTTCTGTTCCACCAGTCTTTGCTACGCATACATGTGAAAGCGATTCTATTTTCTACCTTGGTTTCTGAACTTTCCTAAAGCATTTCTGTTGTTTTTAGGAGTAGCCAGTCCCTCTTGACTGGGGCCTGGGAAAGTCAGCCTCACCCTCTGGACATGTAACTACAGCAAACCGCCTGGGCTGCCAGGCACGTTGGAGATCCTGTGGGTGCAAATCCTCAGAGACCAAGGGCAAAATAATCAGTCCAAGGAGACAGTTAATTTTAGTACAAAAGAGGTTAGATGTGATTTATTTCCAACACCAATGAACCAAGAGAGCTAACAATCATCAGAACAAAACACAGAACCATCAAATACTCCATGTTAAAATGGCTTGTGTCAGCTGAGATCTGTCTCGTCATTAGCAAGGGAGGCGTGCTTCAGGTGGCTCAGAAGCGCCGGGGAGGACATATTCAGGTTGTCTTTACAAGCAAAGGGGTTTGTATCATCAGAGTTAGAGAAATGGGTTTGGAGACAGGAAAGAGAATAGGAGAAGAAAAGCAGGAGAGAGAGGACAGGAGGGTTTTTATAGGAATATCATAGCTCATTCATCATTTCCTTCATCATCATTATCTTCAGCAAGCATAATGCTAGGACAGGATCCATATGACTTATGCTGCCTCTTAATCATTCCTTTCAACTGCTGCAGAAAAATCCTCTCCATGGCTCTGCTTGTAGTGGAGCAGGGTTCAGCATGCCCATTGCCAAGCTCAGCCGTACTCCCTAACAGCATCTCCACCTAGGCAGGTGTATCGTTTTGTACTCGAGCAGTGTGTTCTCTTGCACTTGAGCAGAACAGGAGGACTTGTCAAAGGCTGTTGCGCATAGTCCCATTGTGGATTTAGTCAACTCTGCAAAAACCTTAAACAGCTTCTTTTCCTGTTCCTGGGACTCACATTGCATCTGAATCCCAGGGTTTGGAGGAAGACCTATAAAAACGCTATTGACAGCAGGGTGAGGGCTCAGACAGGGATGCACAAATCCTTAGATCCTTATGTTAACAAGGAAAAAGCCTTAGACCCTCTCTGTTCTTCTTTCAGGGACCTTACTTAACAGAATACTTTGGGTTCTGATTCCTGTCCCCTCTGTTTAGTCACCCTGTCCTCTCAGCCGTCACTACATCATGTGCATACTTCTGTTATTACCTTCATGTATAACACATTATACAACCCTCATTTTTCCGTGGACTAGAACAATAGCTTAATTATCTGTGAATCTCTTGGACCTAGATCGGTGCTTGGTATTTATATATTGAGTGAGTAAGTGACTGAATAAAGGAAAGAATGTCATTTATATTGAGCAAATAGTAATTAAATGCAGAGTGAAGCTGTGTACATCTATCCCTGGCAAATAAGAAGGGAAACATTATGAGACTCTTGTATTTGTCAGAGGAGAAACAAAAAACAACATCTTTCATTGTGCTTAAAGAGGAAAAGACTCTGGGGGGTATTGCTCAGGGTACTCGAGTGGGATCCAGGGCTGGAGAGGTATTAAGATCTAAGATCTGTGTGTCTGTGTAGTGCATGTTTGAAAGTAAAGGTTCATATCTCGCTTTCTATCTCCCATTGCCTTTACTGACTTTTCCTTATTGCTCATATGGACAGAGATCATAAGGCACTCTAACTGACCTCAGTTCAAATAATCTGTCCTGTTATCAGATCAAGGGCCCAATTGTAGGGTTCAGAAAAAGCACCTCCACTTCCTTAGTTTTTCTTTAAGTGTATGAACTTAGATTGGCTGGGCTACATGCCTAAAAGAGAAAACGACTTTTTAAAAAAATTGCACCAAGGTGTGTTTGTCAAACAGTAGAGCAAACAACTACATTTGATAGTGGTTGGGGAGGAGCTGGATTTTCCCCAGTCCTCTCAGTATCACAGTAACTTCTTTCTAGAGCATCTTAGACTTCCGTGGTTACCAGAGAATGGTCATTCAGAGCTTTGCTGGGAGTGCCTGTCTTGCATTGCATTCTGTGAAAGCCTCAACATGCATCCTTGCACCCTCTCTGACCTGCTCATTTTTATGGCTACAGAGCTGGGAAGCAAAGCTAGTGACATGTGGGGAGTTTCCATGTGCAAATGTCCACATCCTTCATTCATGTCCTTCAAGGGTTTCCTTTCACATTTTCTGATTGTGTTTCTGAGTACACGGTGTCAACAGCTCTCAGAACTGTTAAGTTTTCTATTTATCCTCAGGCCAGGAAAAGGCACAGATCACTGCAGTGTAAAATTACCAGTGATTTTGACAGTGACCTGGAAGAACTATGGAATGAAGAAATTTAGCCTTGAGAGCTGAGGTTCAGCCCCAGGCCCATCTTAACCAAGAAGTTCTGCTCGATTATACAGGTCACAGGAAGTTCTGCTAGTCTTGAAAATATTGAACTCATCAAACTTAAGTTCGGTGTTGTTGACACATCTTGATGAATGGCCAGTTTTGGACAACAACTACCGTATTTACTTGTTTATTTCCTCCTTTGTTCCATTCCTACTCAACCTTAATTTTGAAAAGTAATACTGAGTTTTAAAATTCGCTTTTTATTTCTTTTGCAGGGGCTCTCCAAGTCAGCACAAACTCTTCTGAAGTTTTGAAAAACTAGGTGAAATAGTAAAAATGGCCATATTTGCTGAAAATAGAAGACAGAGGACTTATTTCTCTGGAACTGTTCTGACCAAGCCTTTAGAGAGCAGATGTCATAATGGCTAAGAGCTCAGGCTTTAGAGCTGGACCATCTGGGTTGAACCCCAACTCTGCCACTTCCTACCTATGAATCTGTGGGCAAGTTACCCTCTGTGTGCCTCAGTTTCATCATCTGCAAAACAGATGGGAGCCATGATACCCACTTCTTTGGGCTGTTGTGAGTTAATAGGTATAAAGCAATTAGAATGGGGTCTGGCATGTAGAAGGTCCTCAATAAACATTAGCTACTCTATTAGTCAGCTTGCGCTTATAACAAAATACCATAGACTGAGTGGCCTAAACAACAGAAATTTATTTTCTCACAGATCTGGAGGCTGAAACTGTGAAATCAGGCCAACATAGTTAGGTTCTGGTGAGGGCTCTCTTCTCAGCTTGCAGATGGCCACTTTCTTCCTGTGTCCTCTCATGGCAGAGAGATCTTTCTCTCTTCTTCTCATAAGGCCACCAACCCTGTAAGATTAAGACTTCCTCTGCCTTAGGATGACCTCATTTAACCTTAATTAAATCCTAAAAGCCCTATCTCCAAATATAGTTATACTGGGGGTTAGATTTTAACATATGAATTTTAGAAAGACACAATTCAGTCCATAACAGCTACTATTTTTAATTAGCTCATAACTTAGAACTGTTGCAGATGTCTTGTGAATGTAGAATCACGAAGTTACTCTGGGCAGTATAGAAATACATACTTAAAAAGGGAATTGTGCGAATAAATGGGGGATAGCTCAAGATAGTTGTGTTTTAATTAGAAGACAATTCTCATGTATTTCCTTGGTCTATCAAGCTACCATCTTAGAGCCCTTAAAAATGATCTTGAGGCTTCTATTTCTTCTTCTGCTCTTAGCTTACACTAACCTTGGTGAGTAGTTACTTTCTGAATGTAGTTTATTACCTTGCTTCCAAGGGCCATTTTAACTTCTTCAGATATAATTTAGACACTGATGACTTGTTTTCTAACTGCAGGAGATACACATCAAGGTCCCAAAAACTCCCCTGACTTTCCTCAGGAGGGTGGGAGTCCCAGAATCTCAAACACTGTTTTCTAAAATTCTTCTCACAAAATGCTTCCTTAATTTTCTCTTTCTGGGCCCTTTTATATCTTCATTGTGAGTGACAGATTTCAAGGATTATGCAACTGGTTCTTCTCTGTTTCTCTTTTTGGAAATTCTGCATATGGTCTAGCACTTCCTTTGGAATGCAGCATCAATTGTATCTTGGTACATCAGTCAAAACTTCCAATTTAACATCCTGTTACATTTAGAAATGCATCCTTTGTATCTCGTCATGGTACACTGGATACAGAACATTTATAACTCTCCAAGCCTCAGTGTTGAGCCAATAGAGTTAGGGGTAGGTGAGGAAGGAAACTAACCTTTATTGAGTTTTAGTAATTTGTTTATTTCTTTTCACTAAAAACGGCAGAGCCAAAATTGCTCTCTTGGTCTGATGTTCTAAAACCCAGGGTCATTTGCTATATGACAAAGGACTCATGCAAAACCTATCCATGGAAACACTTCCTTACACACTTTCATCTTTAAACTTTCTTGGTAATATTAATCAGTCTCTTAAAATATGGTCAAATATTTTTGAGTTTTTGGTAAATCTAAGAAAATATAAAAAAAGAAGGCATTCTCTTTGCTCCTGATATAGCCTCTTTTTTCTACCTCCTAAATAAGGAAAGGGTAACCTCTACTTTTATAGCCTTTGAAGGCTTTTTTTAAAACTATAAAATTAGTGACTTTGGCATGGCCCCAAGAGGATGTGTTTATTAACTTGGTTATAAATACTTGAACTCCACACTCTAAATTTAATTTGTCAGATAAGAGAATATTATGTTAACATGCATTTATGATTTATTACTTCCCTAATATCAATGTGAGTTTCAGAAACTAAAATATGGCTTTTATTTTCTAACTCCTAACAGGGAAGACAGAAAGAAGTGGGTCTTTTTGTTAAAATTCCTTAAAACCAGGTTTTATCCATACTTAGGCACATACCTATGAAACTGGGAGCACTAGGGAAAAACAGAAACTTCTAAAAGATCCTATAGAGGAAAAAAATGGTTACCTCCTAAACCCATCTTTACTAAAAATACAAAATTAGCAGGGCGTGGTGGCTTGTGCCTGTAATCCCAGCTACTCAGGAGGCTGAGACAGGAGAATCACTTGAACCCGTGAGGCAGAGGTTGTGGTGAGCCAAGATCGTGCCATAACACTCCAGCCTGGGCAACAAGAGCAAAACTCCGAAAAAAAAAAAAGAAAAAGAAAAAGGTAACCTAACCTCCTAGGGAATCAGAATCAGAATAGCTTTTGACTTCTTATTAGCAACATTGGATGCTAGAAGACAATGGAATAATGCCTTCAAAGTTCTGAGGGAAAATAATTTTGACCATAGAACTCTATTCCCAGCCAAACCACCAGTCAAGTAAAGAGGAAAAAGCACATCAAACATGGCATAAATTATAGTTTATAATTCTGAAAAAAATTAATTGAGGATGAACTCCAGCAAAAGAGAAACACCATGAAAGAGGAAGGCAAGGGATATCAGGAATAGTAGGTCTAACTTAGAAGGGCAGAGAGAGACGTTTCTGGATGACAGCTGGGCAGCAGCTGAAGAGCACACTGTCTAGATGGGAGCAGCATTCAGGAGACACCTGGGTGGATGTATCAGGCAGGAGATTGGTCTATGAGTGAAAATATTTATGTAATCATATAACCTCTATTTTTAGGTTTATATATTATTTTTAGCATTAATCTTTAGACAGATCCACAGAAGGCTTAATTAGGATTACAGAAAAGACCATAAATGCTATCCATTTTGACAATGTACATGTATAAACAGGGTTGACAGATACTGAGATGTGAAACGGGGGCATAGAGGAAGAGTGAAAGATAAGGACAACAATATTCTTATCTAACGTATATAAATGTGCTGAAACAGGAAAAAGGCATTGGATATATTATTTGACATTACAAATGTAACCGATAAGACAGCCTAAGCTATAAGTCTTAGCAGTTGGGAAGAGGAAAATAGATAAAGAGGAAGGAGGAAATGTAAGGTAATTAAATATTATTCAGAGCAGGGAGTGAATAGTTATTGTTTAAAGTTGGTAGAAAGAGAAATAGTGATATAACCCTGTTAGAGTTAAAAAGGTAAGCACCAGAAAATCACAAAACAGATAAACAAAAATTCTTAAAAATGATTGACTGTGGGAGAGGGGCTGGGCGTGGGGAGGAAACAGGTAGGAGACTGTGGCATTTTATTGTAAGTCCTTATTCAATATTTTTTAAGAGACTGTGTCTTGCTACAGTGCCCAGTCTGAACTCCTGGGCTCAAGTGATCCTTCCATCTCAACCTCCCTAGTAGCTGGGATTACAGGTGTACCACCATGCCCAGCCTATAAACTCTTATTCAAAATCTGAAATACTCCAAAAATCTAAAACTTTTTTTTGTTTTTTGAGATAGAGTTTTGCTTTGTTGCCCAGGCAGAGTGCAGTGGCACAGTCACGGCTCACTGCAGCCTGGATTTCCTGGGCTCAAGCCACCTCCACACCTCAGCCTTCCAAGTAGCAGAGACTACATGTGCACGCCAAAAATGTCTGACTAATTTTTATTTCAGTTGAGTTTTTGTGGAGATGGGGGTTTCAGTATATTGCCCAAACTGATCTCAAACTCCTGGGCTCGGGCTATCTTTCTGCTTCTGCCTCACAAAGTGCTGGGATTACAGGCATTAGACAGTGCACCCAGCCCCAAATTTGAAATTTTTGAGCACTGACATGACACCACATGTGGAAAACCCTACACCCGAGTTTAGGTGGTGGATTGTAGTCAAAATGCAGGTACACAACATGCAGTGTATTCAGTAACCCCAAGAGAAAAATAAAGTTATCTTCAGGCTATGTGCAGAAGATGTGTATGAAACATAAATGAATTTCATGTTTAGATTTGGGTCCCATCCCCAAAATAGATCATTATGTATATGCAGATATTCCAAAATTTGAAAAAATTTGAGATCTGAAATACTTCTAGTCCCACGCATTTCAGATAAGGGATACTCAACTTGTGTATACACAATATATAGACAGTCCCCAACTTATGGTGGTTCAGTTCACAATTTTTTGCCTTTACAGTGGGTTTATTGAGACAGCAAATGCATTTTAGACCCACAGTGAGTTGTATTGGAAAGTGGTCCCATCATAAGTCTAGGATCATCTGTATATATGCTTTATTGTATTAAACAGCCCATTTTAGTATGTTGGCTATTTAAGCATTTCAGTCTGTCCTGGTGATGATAGCAGAGTAGATTGTAATCAAAGAAAACTGTTTGCCAGCAGGCAGATGCAGATCAGAATAAAGGTGAGGTTGGGTGCTTGTCGGAAAGACGGTCTCAGCCAGAGATCAGAATGAACTACATTTTTCAGGGTCATGTTCCACATATTAAGGATATGCAAATTAGCTTCTCCATCAATTAACACAACCACAGAAGTCCAAAGAGGCAAAATCTGGAGCAGCAGGTGAACAAGAAGGGGCACGGCTTGGAGCAAACCAGGGGGTACCTAGAAGATGGCTTGTGGTCATCACAGTGATGAGCAAGAGATGTAAGCCAGAAATATTTGCCAGCTGGTTAGTTTAGCCTTAAAGGCTACTGACTGTGGGCCAGGCTAGACAGAAACAATCTGGGTTAATCTACTCAATTTAAATCCAGGCAGTGGGGAAAATGGATACTTTTATATGTCTCTGTACCCAACTATAAACTTTTGGTTCTCATGTACCATTTTCATTTTGCCTTCTCACTCCAAGTACCACTGATTTTACCAATTGCTCTCATAATTGACTTTGCTACTGGAAGAAACTCTTAGAATGTTGGAATTTCTCTATTACACACTTTGCCTCAAAGAATGTGTCAGTCAGGACTAAAGCAATAGTCTCAGGGCAGACAGCCAACCTACATCTGATGACAACATTGCTGTACAGTAGTCACAATATGCTGACTTCTGAGCAAGCCCGTGGCACTACCCTGGAAGGACGGCCCCAGAGAAGCTGGGATATGCAAGCTACCCCCTCATAGTTCGGAGACCATTGAGTGGAAAGTGCTTCCCCTTTGTTCTTTCTGTTTATTCACAAGTGGGTGAAATGGATTTCTGAGTCTCCTAGCCTAAAGCAAGTTTTAGCTTGATGACTTTTATGGGCATTTATGTTTACTTTGTAAAAGTGTAAGAAACAATAAGTTATAGTAATATGGGGGAGTGGGAGGTTAGTAGTTGTTTAAATCTTTTTAAAAAGAATGCATTTGCAAGAGATTAATGTTTATGAGTGGCTAGGACATTCAGAGAGCATAAAGTGCTTTTAGGGTGTGTTGAGATGGGGAGTTTTCAAATGAGCCCAGAGTTTCTGAATTCCTTGAAGCCATTCTGATAATTTCTTTGAAAGAAAACTTGCCCCTGTAAACATGTTTGCTGTGTGTCTGTTCCATCGTTGCAGGGCTGGTTCTAACGCTACATCAGGAAATGGAATTCTTGGGCACAGTAATAATAGAGAAGTGAGTCATTGGATTAGAAGGTCACCTATCCAGACGAATCAGTGGGAAATTAGTTCTATGGTCTGTTTGGTTTGGTAATAAAAGGAAGTATATTTCTCCAATCGATAAAGTTCCTAGTTCTTTAAAAATTTCTCTCAAATCCTTGGTAGGACATACTTAAGACTACAAACTTGTCATTTTCTAGCTGGGGAAGATGGTTCCTTAAAAAGGATCCTGTTTGTCACCACCCTGTGGGCACTTTTTTGAATTCTTCATTTGAAGGGCCTTGGAAACCATTTCATCATGCCTCACCATATGAATATATAATGTTTCCTAAATACTGAATAGTTTTCCTTCATTCTGGGGGCCAAGGGGTGGCAGTTGAAGACAGGCTGGGAACTGCTACCAATCATCACAGTGGCCTGGTTTCAGAAGGGCTCTATGTTCATCTCCCCTCGTTTTTCTTCTCTTACCTCTGTTGGGAGATCATCTGCAGAAATCCTTCTGTGCCCTTCAGTAGACTTGGCATCAAGGAAGACTGAGGTTTTCCAGCTCTCCAGTGGCAAAGACCTGGGGCTGTCACTGGGGAGGCTGCACCTGGGCTGGACCCGTTTGTACTGATGGCACTGGGTCCTGCACTATCTGTGCAGCCCTAAAAATAGCTCTCAATTAACATTGCATTTCAAGAATTGGAAAATTTCCCAGAAGTCCATTCTTTCTTCCTTTTCTATTTCATTACATTTTGCAGTAATAATACACAAGCCTGCAGAAAACATGACGGGTAATGAAAAAATGTAATTAATATAAGCAGCGTAAAGCATGTTTTTTTTTTCTCTGTTGTCCTTGCAGAAAATTGCTGCTTTAAACCAAGCAGGATATGAAAATGCATAAACCCCCCCTAATCTGCTGTGGTTTGTAAATATCTTATGCAAAACAGTTAAGTTAACTGTCAGATTTTTTTTTTTTTTTTAACATTAAGCCACATATTCTTGTAAAATTTGTTTCCCCTGCAGGACAAGTGGAGTGATTTAGATAAGTATTTGTGAGGGGGAAGAAATGGCGGTGATGGTAAGGTTTTTCAACAATAAACCTAAAAGCAGAAAGAACCTCCTTTTTGAATTGCTGGTCTGTCCATTGGTTTCATCTGAATGGCATTGTGTGCTGCCTCTAGGTACACTCAATTTTGGTATAGTACTTGTGAAAAGTAAATGTCCTTGCTACAATTTCACACCAGTACACCTTATCCCATTCATTGAAATAAAGTGATTAAGACGCCAAGAGGCTGTGGTATAGTCAACATGCTGGAGACCATTTTGGTTGACTTATCTGTACCACTAGTAATTATCTATAGGTGTTTGACTAAGAAGCCACTATAGAATTTCAAAACTGAAATACAGAGCATTATTCTGAAAACATCTTCCAAGGCCAGTGCTTACGGTTTGTTCGCATTTGTTCTTTTCTTTGTCCTTTAACAGCAACAACAACAAAAACTACAGTTAATATAACTTATGGGTCATTGTTAATTTCTATCTTGTCCTGAGTTCTAAAGGTTTCCTACCGCCTGGATGTGTGTGAACTTTCAGATTTCGCTCTCTGTGGAAACTCCTGGCCTTGTCACCACTGTGCCACTAGGCTCCCTCGTGAAGGTAGGGTTCCCCCAGCTGAAAAGCAGCGCCTCTCTCCTGTGGCCTTCTGAGCTGCCGTTTGGAGTCCCAGATGTAAGAAATGAAATAATCCACGCTCAGACAGTCACAAAGTGCCCATCTGGCACCCAGAATGCTTGTGAGATAGAAGCACACAGGCGTGAGCTCACTTTTGCTGTGGCATTTCATAAACAGAGCTGCAGCCTGCTAAAGAAAGACGTTGGGATGATAATAATCACTTTCCACTCCCCTCCCTTTTGTGCCTGCTCCCTTCAAAACACACACACACACACACACACACACACACACACACACACACAGCCTTAGCTTTTTTAAAACATAGGGGCTAGGGAGAAAAAAATAGAGAGCCATCCTCAAAAAGGTAACATTTTTTTTCAGAGGGTCTGAAGGAGAAATTTCCATTAACAGCTAAATCCCTCCCCACCACCTCTCCAGCCTGTGTTACTGTTTTTATGCCCTCCATCCTAGGATGCACAGGCAATGATGTGAAATGTGACCAGTCAACTATTAGCTAACTCACTCCTTGTACATCACCCTAAAAATCAGGAAAAGCAGCAGTGGGAGGGATTACATAAATCACGCACTACTGCATTGCTTTCTAGTCCTGAAACCAGATTCACAGGAGAGCCTAATAAAGGGCCTCAACACTTCTTCTTTAGCTTCCTTTTGTGTATTTGAGCCAAAGTAGGAGTAACAGAAGCCCAACCAAGGGGGTGTTGTTCAGAGAACACCTCGGGATGAGTGTGTTCATGTGTGAATGCAGAAGGGTGACCGTCCCTACAAATGCTTGCAACTGACATTCAACCCCAAGTTATAATTAAGGAGCAAGGCAGATGTGTAAACTAAGCCTGCTGGGGCAGGGTGTAATTTGTTATATCAGATCCCTATTACTCTATGGCTCTAACTCTATTATTATTATTATTATTATTTTTTAGACGGAGTTTTTGCTCTTGTTGCCCAGGCTGGAGTGCAATGGCGTGATCTCGGCTCACCACAACCCCCACCTCCCGGGTTCAAGCAATTCTCCTGCCTCGGCCTCCCAAGTAGCTGGGATTACAGGCATGTGCCACCACACTTGGCTAATTTTTTGTATTTTTAGTAGAGACGGGGTTTCACCATGTTGGTCAGGTTGGTCTCGAACTTCCGACCAGGTGACCCACCCATCTCAGCCTCCCAAAGTGCTGGGATTACAGGCGTGAGCCACCGCACCCGGCCAACTCTATTATTTTTAAAAAACACAGATTTCTAAGACATGTAGTACCCAACGACAAGAGTGAGACCCCTAAAGTAACAGATGACTATGGACACTGTGAAAAAGTCGAGCAACAAGCATGGGGCTTCAATGAAAGACTGGTAAAGTCATGTTCTGATTTGTATTATCATAGCATTAAAATGAGGAATAAAATCACCTTAGACATTTCACTTGATGTTGTTCTGAACTATAATAAAAGAAATCAGGTTGCATTATCCTTCCCAAATATCACATCCACTCTCTCAGCAGGTCCAGCCTTGCAAGGAGATATTTTCAAAGTAACCAGAGTTTTCGGCCCCAGAGCAGAGAATGATCACCATAACACAGGCAGCGTCCATCCCTAGCCCCTGCTGACCAAATGGCATGCAGGAGAAATGAGGTGGCTGGAAGATGTCTCCGTGGAATAGAGGTTCCTAGACCCGTGAACCTTAGGGAGGAAGAAACAAATGGCTCTCTCCTTGGGGAACTTTCTCACTCTTCTCCGGCACCACTCCTGCCTTTCCAGAGAATGGGGTCTGCTTGTTTGCAAATCCAGAGTACCAAGTGGGTAGCACAATGCGATGTTTGTAAATATGATAAACCATTACAATATTACAGCTTTTCATTTGGAAAGCCATTTAGGCAAGAAATGATTACTGACCCATGATATGTAAATGATGGAAATGCAGAAATTAGTATTTGGGTCAACTCATGTATTTTTCAACCATGAAATGAAAATCTCAGTGTTCACATTCCAATTCATACATGAAAGCATCACGGTGCTATTAGTTGACTATTGTGTTAATTTATTATTGTCTTAGTTAATGTTTTCAGAGCCACCCTGAAGTTATACCTCTACTTTCAATGCACTAATATCATGGCGAAAAGAGGGGCACATGTTCCTCTGGGCCAGCGGGTTTCCTGAGGGAATTCTATGTTAGCTGAGGGGAAATAAAGTGATTTTGAAGGAAGGTGAGGGAATCTCCACCCCAAATATTTCAAATATGGGATCAGTCTTACCCACCCACCGCCTTTTTTGAGTTCATAAAAACTACAAGAATGTGTTGGACACTCATATTACTGTGACAAGTTCCTAGGTGCTCTTGTGAACACAAACAAATCCAAAAGAGACCTTAGTATTCAAGGTTAAAGCAAAAGAGACTCAATATGAAAATGGCACAAAAACTCAAAGGGAGAGCATTTAGGAAGGCTTCCTGGAGGAGGCCATATTTAAGCTGTTTCTGAAGGGTTGTTAAGACTTGAATAGGCAAAAGGATGGCAAAAAGTCATCCTAGGTGGAAAGCAAGAGAAAAGATTCCAAAAATGGAGTGGATGCCATGCGAACAGATATCTCACCTTACAGAAACAGAACGTGGGTGCAGCAGAGCAAAGAGTACAGGAGTGCCTTCAGAAATGTCAGGTTGCAACTGAACTTACATGCCATACATCTTGGAGACCCCTCAGAGTTCCTTCCCAGAGAGAACCAGAATAAGCGTGATGGAAAAAGTCTGGCCTACTTACACCATGTAGACATGCAGCCATCCTGGGGCTGAGAGAGACCGAGGTGGGAAGGCAAGTGGAGAGGGAGAAAGAGGAATCCAAAGACTGGGGAAAGAGAGTCTGGAGTAGGGGTGTTTTAAGGGATGGAATGGAAAGGGTGAGTTTGAGAGACAGGAAATGAAATGTAAGAGATGAATCTGAATGCTGCATGCAGAGGGATAGATTTACTGTCAACCCTTAAATTCAATGGGTTTAAAGAGCAAAATGAGTATATGATGCAGAGAGTAAGTGGAGTAAGGAAATGCTGATGGTTTTGCTTTTTAATCTAATTAATTGGCTAGAGGGAAACTTCCGTATTTCCACTGTGCTACTAAAACTCCTCTTGTAACCTCAGGGCATAACAGCCTCAAGATTGGGTAGTGCTGAGATCTTTGGCTCATCCAACCTTGACCTTGGGTTATGATCTGGGTTGTGCCAGCACCTTCACAACAGGCACTCACTCAAACCCTTTACTCAGGGTGTCAAGGTCAGAAGAGATGCTCCGCCTTCAATAGGTTCTGAATGTAGGACAGTTTTTAATAGGCAGGTTAGATCAGTAGTTCTCAATGGAGGTGCTCTTGCCCGCTACAGGGTGTTTTGGGAATTTCTGACAGCGTTTTTCAGATGCCACAAAACTATGTGGGAGCCAGAGATGCTAGACTTCTGCTATTCTCAGGACAGTCCTACTCAGTGAAGAATTGTAGAATCGTGCAGCATCCCACATAGCTTTTGAATGCACTGCCAGGCTTTCATGTAGGTGAAACTGTTTATAATGATCTATACCTATGACCTAACTCCAATTGACATATTTTGTTGCCCAATTTTAATACACACTAAAATTTCCATGAATTTACATCTAACTTGTAAGTTAGGGGAATATTCTATTTTGTTTGGTTCAGAACTTTGCCAAGAATTAGACACTGAGAAAATAACATCACTGGCAGCAATGCTACTCTGATATTTGAGTGGCATTTGTGGCTGTGATTTCACAAATAGATACAAGCATTTGACCACTTCATCATGCCTTTCATATGTACATATTTAAATATACACTTTGTTATGAATTAATTTCCTTTTGTTTCTCTTTTATATTACATTTTGGTCATTATATTGATATTTTAAAAATATACGTGTGGGTAATATGCTATTATAATATATATGTTCAGGATAGTAAAGGGAGGATTATAAATGTTATAAAAAGGAGATGTTGGGTCTGATGGGTGGGAACCACAAAGTTAGAAACACAAGAAACTTAGATATGACCTACTATGAATTGTGACCATCTTTTATCTTATTTTTAAAGCTGGGTCAACCGATGGATCTTTGTGGAACTCCTCTGATAAGCCTACAATGGTTCAAGCACCATACAGGCAGACTGAAGACAGAAAGAAGTGTGAGTCACAGAGTCTCTTCCAAATTTCAGACCTGTGGCAGCTTCCCAGAGGCTGGAGTAGACCAGAAGAGAATGACTAAGGCATGATGTTCTGGGAGTTACAGTCCTGGCACGTAATTGTGAATATGGCACAAAATGAGGCGGTGGGTGTCCAGACTGCACCTAACAATGGGAGCCTGAGAGCAAATGGCTGGAAGGTCAGGAAGGCAGGAGACTGTCAGTAGCAAGAGCAGGTGGGTGCAGATTATGTAGCCTCGAGCCCCAGGCTGGGATGAGAGATGGGACTCCACCCCCTGTGAAGGGGCAAGGTAGAAGCCAAGCCTGGACTCAAATCACCAAGATTGGGGCCCAGAAACAAAGGAAGAAAGCTGAAAGTCAGTACCCAAAATATGGGTAAAGCAGGGACCCTGGGCTCAACCTAGCAGGCAGGAACTCAGAGGGGCTGACGTCCAGGGCAGACCAGCAGTAGACCATGTTGGGTCATGGCCTAGGGGTTAGAGTGGCTTAATATGTTTTGCTGAAAGGACAGATGGATTTCTGTGCCAGATTTTAAAGAGGAAGCCAGGTGTGGAGTCTGGGAGCCACGCTGGATCTGACACTCAGGCAGTTTGTCATCTAATTGGAAGAACCAAAGTATGAATACATAACAAATGAGTCACCTGAGCTGTTGTTAACTGAACATGGGGCAATATTTCAAGAGTACCTGAAAGCCCTATATTATGCATTGCCTGGCTTGGGCCAAGGAGGGCATGTGACTCTAGGATACAAAACAGTCCTCTGGGTTGGAGTGGTTTCTGAAGGTTTCATGGAAGGGCAAAGGGTTAAGCTGACCCTTGAAGAGTGGATGAATGGATAACTGAATTAATTCAGTCACTCATTCACTCAAAAAAATACTTAGAAATCCCTGCAGTGAGATAGGTGCCAAGAATAAAGAGGTGAACAATAGGGACACTGACGTTGGCTGCATAGAAATCGCAGGCTCATGTAGGTTTGAGAGAAGCAAACAAGCAAGCAGGGAAGAGCCAATTTCAGCCGGGACTGGAGGAAGTACATAAGGCCGGTGAGGCACACCTAGGGCCAGCTTCTAAGGAAGTGTTCTTTCTGCTAACGTGGGCTGCTGCCAGGCCCAGCACTAATTGTGCATACTTTCTACCTGCTTTAAGGCTTGATCCTAAAGAAAACTAAAAATGTTATTAATATAAACTCTTTGAGCTAGGGGGTGGCAAACACTTTCTGTAAAGGCCCGGATATTAAACATTGTAGGCTTTGCAGGTGTGTCATGAAATACTATTCTTGTTTTGATTGTTTTCAAGCATCTAAAAATGTAAAACTCATGTTTAGCTTACAGGCCAGATTTGGCCTGCAGGCTGCAGTTTGCTGACCCTGGTCTAGGTCAATACAGTTACTTTTGTTCATAGACCAACAAGGTGTTCAAGTGCATTGGTGGATAATAATAAGCACTATTTATTATAAGTAACATTTGTAGAACATGAAACATTGTCCAATGTTTTTCATATTTATAAATATATATATTTACATATATCCCACCTGGCTCCTGAAACAATAGAATTGGAGAAGGTAAGCCATATAATGTCTTTATTCCTCATTTCAGAGACAGTTTGAAGCTCAGAAAAGTTCCCTTGTCACATTAAGTTACAGGGCCACAAAAACCACTGGGTCTCAGATCCAGTGATTCCAGAGCATGTCCTTGATCTACAGCTACTTTGAACTGGCCATCCAGCCAAATAGTCGCAACTTTCACAGGACACTTTAGTTTTGAGGGTGAAATTCGAGGCTTACACTTAAAAAACAAACAAATAGTGGATATGGTCTGAATTATTGTCAGTGCTATTAAGAGAGAAGGATTGAGTAGACTATTCTATATCCAGGCACTGGCCTAAATGCTGGGAACACATCACTAAATTGAATAGACACAATCCCTGCTCTTATTAATAGTTTGCTTTCTAATGAAAATAATTCTAATGATAATGACACAACAGTAGGACAAGTAGCAGCTACTTAAAAGCCATGTATTGTGTTTGGAGTTATAAATGTCTTATCAGTAATCCTCAAAATAGTGCTATAAAGTGGGTCTTATTCTCCTCATTTTACAAATACATTAATAACAACAGCTAACATGTGGAACTTACTCCATACTTGGAAGGAGCTGTGCAGAGGAGATAAGGGAGCAGGCGGGTGGCCAAGGGGAATTTGAACTCAGGTTTATACATCCTAGAGTCTAAGGCCTCCCTACTTGGTGCTGAAGCAAAACCCTAGGCCATGGCCATTTGACCGCATCAACTCACCTCTACTTGTCCATGCCTAGTGGATTTCAATCAGATGTAGTGTTCCTTCATTTTAGTAGTCTGTCATTTATGAGCTAAGGCAGCCAGAGAGCACTTATTCATTAGTGCTTTACACAGTGATGATTGCTGAGATGGCACTTCCGGAGTCATATAATGCTATTTTCTAAAGCTTATAACTCTGAAGTAATTGCCTCATGGATTACAATTTCATCCATGTTCCTTTTGTCATAGGTTTACTGGGGGAAACACTGCCATTGACGTGTCGTTGGCAATTTTGAGGCATAGGCATCGACCTTAAGGTTTCAGGGGACACTGAGTTTAATTTAAAACTGTTAGAAAAGAAAGAAGATGGGAGTGATGTGCTGGTTGAAATTCTTCCCTTCCTTTGCTACGCTCATTCTCTTTTTACTTGCTGTATTCAAAGTGAGGCCACTGACAGACACCTCTCTGTAGGACTGTTAACATTATTATTTAACTTGCATGAATGTAGCAAAATTCAAGGTTCAGAATCAAATGACCTTTCTTTAGCTTCTCAACTTATTGTGGCACAGGTGCACAAAGGAGGTTTTGTAAGCACCCTTTTTTTTTCAGTCTGGGAAATTACCGAAGCTTACGCATGAAGGGGGACCCTAGCAGCCTTAATTTTAAACTTCCCAAATTTTCTGTGATTAAGACTTTGGCAGAAAATAGATTTTTTTTGTGTATGTGTTAAAAAGAAATACTGAATAACGTGTAAATGGTTTTTCCTTATAAATACATTTATCCGAAGAACTTCATTATTGCATAAATTACTTCTTCAAAATTAATTTCTATTTTTTTAAAGAGATGAAACCCATGTTTTCAATGTGCCATTAGGAAAGCTCAGTGATCACATATAATAACAATATATTAAAAGCCATACAGAAAAGAACCTATTTTTTAAAACCCATAACTCAACAGACTAGAAAAATGACAGACTAGCCATTCATGCAAATTAGCTAACTCACATTTATCAGAGAAAATATTTCATAGCATTAACAACGCTGTCATTTAAGAAAAATTAAATGGGGCCCAGAACCACACATTTATTTTTACTGCATTCATTATTCATTTGCATGTTTCTTTCCTCCCTTTAAAAAAAAGTATGTAAGTTTTGAATTCAAAGTTCAGTAGAGGAAGAAGCAGATGATTTTCTCATTTTAGTGACCCTGTGGTTAGCAGCAATAAAGCAACAGGAACAAATCTGGCTTGAAATGTGTCCAAACCCACATCTCCCAGTGTGCACAAAAGGCAAAAAAGTAAGATGTGCAGCGGATATTAACATGAGTAATCTTGGAAATCTAAATATTAAACATATGTCAAAGATTATCAAATACACATCCACATGTCTTATAGAGATGTCTTTCATCTGAGGAGCTCCAACCCATTTCAATGTGCGTAGACTATTTTCTAGCCCTGAAGGCCTCATCAAAGCTTGGCATATCCAGCAACTACAGCACAGTTTTTTAGATGGGTCCTTATGAGGTAATAACTCCTCAGCTCCCACATCTTCCTGAAAGACAGTCTTTTTAATTTCTGCCCCCACCCAGAGATGTTATTTTAAGTCCAAGTTGATTAAGTCATTTGCCCAGTAAGCTGTGCAATTGGGGAAATTTCCTGTGGTCTTTGACTTGTGTTCTGATGCTGAGGTCACTTGAACCCATGTTTGACTCCGTCTACAGGACTCTTATTCTAGCAGTCCAGAGAATAATGTTCCGGACGAGACACTGAGAAGCTGTATTGTCTTATCTCCTGGGCACCGTGTGAAGGCTGTGACTTAATTCCTCTTCTCCATTAGTAAAATACGCTTATAATACTTGGCATCTTCTTCCCTCTAAACCTTATTCTTTGGAGTAATTGAAGATATATTTTGGAAGTACTTACAGTTCCTCCTAAAAGGGCGTAATATTATAATAGGGAGCCAGCCCCCCCTTTTTTTGTATATTGGCCATTGAATAATATTATTTTATAAAACATCTTAGCGCAATGTGTCCTTAATTTTTCTTAGCCTCAGTTTTGTCATCTGTGAATTGCAAAAGACAAGCTGACTCTCAATATTTCACAATGAGATCATGTATATGGGAAGACTTTGTAAACTCTAAAGCTTTATACAAATGTAGAAAGGCACATGTTGCAGAAAGAGGCCCCAGCCCCAAGTGATAACTGGTGCACTGAAATCCAATTTCATTTCCACATTCGTCCTTCCTTGGCAAATGTCACAGCTTTGTGTAATTTGTAAAGTCTTCATTATTAGCTAACTGTGTTGTCCTGTGCGGACAGGCTGTGAGGCAGAAACCAGATTACAGTACTTACCTTTGTGCTACTGCCCTCTTGGGGAGTCTGGCACGTAGTAGGGGCTCAACAAATGTGTGCTGAATTGAACTGAATTGTGCAGAGGGTGTGAGGACTTGGAATGAACAAAACAACTGAATGCAAGATCAACCACTAGCTTGGTTGACCCTCTCCAGGGAGGCGGTGTTCCAGGACACTGCCTTGAGACAGGTCACTTGAGGACTAGGGAAAGGACCCAGCCATTCTCTATAGCAGGGCAGAGTGCTCAGAGCAATTGTGATGGGTGGGTTGTTGCAATCTGTCCCCTTTTCTCTCCTGTCTGCCGAGGGGAGAAGTTGTTCTCCTGGGTAGCTTTCCTTCTGATGCTTTCTCTCACCTTCCCTTCCATCTTTTACCACTTGGAGGAAGGAGAAATGCTGAGCCTTTACTTATTTGTTGCTTATAGGCTTTTTCTTACTCTGAGAAAGCTTAGATCCTTTGGGGAAATAGCATGGATTCCCTAGCTCTCTTCTTTAGGGAATGCACAGGAGCTAGAAAAGGCGATCTCCAGATTATGTCACATGGTGAGGGTAGGGAAGAAAGGAGAAAGAATGGCATTTTAGGGAAATACGTCAGCACACAGTTTTGGGAGGAAGATTTGCTTACTCAATTTGTCTTTAAACCAAAGCATCTGTTTTGGCATTAAAGTAAAACATCTTGGATGATTAAAAAAAAAATGCCTTATTTGTTCATTTTGACCTATATATGCTCCTAGACCACATTTTGAGAAATAATCAAGAAAAATATATCCTCCAATAATTTTACTTGCTTTGTCAATGTGTTCCCAAATAACATGAATTGATTCTTGATTCTCCCTAATCCATTTGATTACCTTCCTTCCTGCCCTCACCACCTTTGAAATAAAAACTACTGTTATCAGCTAAAGAATCTCAAAACACAACACGCTTTTCTGTTACCAGAACAAAGGGTTAAGCTAAAGGTGTGGTTTACTTTCTATCCTCTGAGTCATGGAGCGTATACATATACTCATCATTGTCTTTTCTGTTCCTGACTACTTATCTTTCTTTCATCTTCATCTTTATCTGTAACCTACATCTCATAAGCTGAGTATGCAAGATTCTTAGTCCCTCAAAGCATCATCTACCCTGGGTAGAGACACAAACAGATCTGGGGCTGCAGCTGTTGCCTGAGTCTTCTCCCTCTGGACTAAGGGAACTGTGTTCTGCAAGAAAAGTCTACATGCAAAAATCACATTTTACCTGCTCTTTAATAATTTCCTTTTCATCCTTTTCCCAGCCACTTTCTCAAAAACACATAGAAAGCTTTGCTTTTGGTTCTAAGCTGTAAGGAATCAAAGAAAGAAGAGAGGAATGGCAGAAGATCTAGATCTGGGGTCATTGAGGTAGAGCATTATTCTTTAGCTGATTCAGGTGAGACTATCAAAAATTAGTGAAAGTTGCTGAATGTGATGGCAGCTCAGCAGTCAAACACTTGTACACTTTCCCACCTCTGTTTTAGGGTAAAATATTAGATGAAGACAGAGAATGTGGCTAGAATGAAACTCTAGTGAATTACAAGTGCACATTTTCAGAGAATGGAGTACATTTAAATGAAAGCATTTATAAAACATTTATTCGAATATATCACATTCAACCCTTGACTCATCAAAGCCCTAAAGTCTGTTTATACTGAATAACTCTTTAAAACAAGTCACTTGTCATTTGCATACATCTGGACATACATTTACGGACATTAGCCAAAATAGTAAACTGCAGCCAATTGGAAAGTCAAAATGTTCATTGCAATTTAGTTTATTAAAGAATGTGTTTGGTTCTTTAGAGACACCATATGAAGAATATCATGGCAAGCTGAAGGCATACATATTTTTGCTTGTGGCTTCATTACTGTAATTCAAGTACAGTTGACCCTTGAATAACATGGAGTTGAACTGTGGGAGTCCACTTAAATGTAGATTTTTTTCAATAAAAGTTACACTGAGTGCGATTGCCTCTCCTGCTTCCTCTTCCACTGCCTCTATCTCTTCCACCTCTGCCATCCCTGAGACAGCAAGACTATATTCTCTTCCTCCTCCTCAGCTGACTCAATGTGAAAATGATGAGGATGAAGACCTTTATGATGATCTACTTCCACTTAATGAATAGTGATATGGTTTGTCTCTGTCCCGACCCAAATCCCACCTTTTATTGTAATAATCCCCACATGTCATGGGAGGGACCCAGTGGGAGGTGGTCAAATCATGGAGGCAGGTTTTTCCTGTGCTGCTCTTGTGTTAGGGAATAAATCTCACTAGGTTTGGTGGAGTTCCCCTGCACATGCCCTCTCTTGCCTGCTGCCATGTAAGACATCCCTTTGCTCTTCCTTCATCTCCCACCATGATTGTGAGGCCTCCCCAGCCATGTGGAACTGTGAGTCAATCAAACCTCTTTCCTCTATAAATTACCCAGTCTCGGGTATGTCTTTATTAGCAGCATGAGAACAGATGAATACAAATACTAAATATATTTTCTATTCTTTATTATTTTCTTTTTAACATTTTCTTTTCTGTAGCTTACTTTATTGTAAGAATGCATATATAATACATACAACATACAAAATTGTGTTAATCAACTGTTTATGTTACTGGTAAGGCATCTATCTGGTCAGTGGTAGGCTATTAGTAGTTCAGTTTTTGTTTGGAGTGTTGGAAGTTAAACTCAATTTTAGGCCAGGCACGGTGGCATATGCCTGTAATCCTAGCACTTTGGGAGGCCGAGTTGGGCAGATCACCTGAGGTCAGGAGTTTGAGACCAGCCTGGCCAAAATGGTGAAGCCCTGTCTCTATTAAAAATATAAAAATTAGCCAGGTGTGGTGGTGCATGCCTGTAATCCCAGCTACTTGGGAGGCTGAGTCAGGAGAATTTCTTGAACTTGGGAGGCGGAGGTTGCAGTGAGCCAAGATCGTGCCACTGCACTCCAGCCTGAGTGACAGAGCAAGACTGTGTCTCAAAAAAAAAAAAAAAAAAAAAATTCATACTCAATTTTCAACTGCATAGGGAGGGGTCAGCACCCCTAATCCTTGCATTGTTCAAAACTGTTATTCAGAACCAATGAGAAGCTACAGTTGGATCAGATCTTTAGAATCTTTGAAGTTGGAAAGAATATTAAAGATTGTCTAGTCCAGTGTTTTTCACACCCTCCTGATGATGCTAATTCCTTGTTCTTATTCCATTCCTGTTGAATTTGAATCTCCAGGGATGGGGACTGGGAAACTGTTTACACAACATGATATTTTTATCATCCGGGCAGTTTTAAATAGATTTTTAAAATTTTTATTGCAAATAGAGATGCAAATAGAGATGTGGCCTTACTATGTTGCCCAGGCTCATCTTGAACTCCTGGGCTCAAGTGATCCAACTGCCTCAGCCTCCCAAAGGGTTGAGATTACAGGCGTGAGTCACTGATTCTCAGCCTTATGTGTCTTATATATCAGAATTATCTGCAGAGTTGTTAAAAATACAGGAGGCTGGATAGTGGACATCATGTCCTTAGATTCTAATTCCATCTATGCATCTACATTTTTAACGAGCTCCACAGGCAATGCCAAAGCAAGTTTGGGAGTCAGTGATCTACTTTGATTTCTTACACGTGAGTAATCTCTCCCAAAACATTCTGCTTAAACAAGTAACTCAAAAGCCAAGCTATTTCCTCGTTGGGGGGGATGCCTAATTTTAGATATTACCTCCGTTTGTTGGGCCAAAGTATGACTTCCTGTAACCTCTACCCTCAAGTCTCAGCTTATCTTCCAGAGCAACAAAATAATTATTTCAAATGTGTAGCTTGCAGATGGTGCTAGTAAATGTCAAATCTGTTCCCCTGTTTCTACATAATTGTCCTCCAAATACAACAGACCCTATACTTGACCTATTCCTTCACATGTGATTACTCCATAAATTGTCTCTTTTCATACAAAACATCTCCACTTTCAAAAGCACTTTTTATGGTGTCTATATTCATAGAATCCTCATTACCTGACAGCAGACATGCTGCAACATCTGTATTAAAATTAATTTATTCCACAAATGGTACTGAGCACCCACTATATGTCAAACTCTGCTTTAGACACAAGGGTTACCACAAGGACCAGAACTGAACCCAGGATGCCAGAAGGGTTCTAGGTGAATCTAGTGGGAATACAGTTCTGACTCCATTGTTCCAGTAATGCAGCCCATGACTACAGTGGCTATTTTGAAAGCCATGTCAAACTGTTAGTTAACTCTGGGTTAGAATTTAACTAACTAAAATTTCAGGACTTCATATAAGTTACTATTATTATTACCATTACTATCATAAGTACTATAGACAATAACTTTTGTCCAATGACATATAGTTTGTAAAGTTGTTTCTACATACCTAATTCTCACAACATCTCTGTGAACTTGTATTATTATTTCCAGGTTATGGATGGTGTTATAGTCAGTTTGGGATGCTATAACAAAGTACCATAGACTGGATGGCTTATAAACAACAGAAATTGATTTCTCACAGTTCTGGACGCTGGAAGTCCCAGATACCAGCATGGATGAGTTCTGGTGAAGGCCCTCTTCCATATTGCAGGCTGCCAACTTCTCATTGTATTCTCCATGGCAGAAAGAGAGTGAGTTAACTCTCTGGTCTTTTCTCATAAGGACACTAATCCCATTTATGAGGGTTCTAGCCTTATGACCTAATTACCTCCCAAAGGCTCCACCTCCCAATACAATCATATTGGGGATTAGATGTCAACATACACATTTTTGTGGGAGAGACTACACAAATATTCAGCCCATAAAGACAGAGAAACCGAGGCTCAAATAAGTTTAGAGTGATGCTTGAAATTACATACCGATGTCAGCCAAGCTAGGACTTGAACCTAGACCTTTGACTCCAAATCTGAAGCATTTTCTATTGCCTCACAATGCCATAATAAGCCAGGGATTCCCTGCTTGTACTTCAGCAAGTGGGACAAATTTGGGTGAAACATTACTTTTTCTCATTTAATTATATATAATTAACTTTGACCCTTTATTCTAGCCTCTTGAAATCTTTATAAATTCATGGTTGACCTATTAGTATATTGGCTGTCCTTGTCTTCAATTGGTATCATGTAGTCTCTATGTCCTTATCCAGGTTATTACAAACTTTGAGCAGGACACAGCCAAAGAGAGAACCCATTGGCATATCGCTGCAACCTTTCTCTGGGTTAACATTAACACAATAATGAACACACTGGGGACCATTTTTCAGCCAGCTAGGATTTTATGTACCTGTGCCATCATTCTGCTCACATGTCCCAATCTTGACATTCAAAGAGATCATGAAAGCCTTAGTCAAGGGTCTGCTGAAGATGCATTATGTCTACAGAATTCTCCTGATCCACCAAAGAGAAAATGGTCACCTTTTAGCTGAGTGGACAATTTTGACTGTCCCACAAATCAAGTTACCTCATCATTCAAAATAAAACAACTCAAGGTGTTCTTCTACGTCTTGGAAAAGCCTTGTGAGTGCAACCATCCTTTAAGATCCAGCTCAGATGTCACCCTCTCTGGGAAGCCTTTTTCGATCCCCTAGGCAGATTTAGCAACACTCATTGCTCTGTCCCAGCATGATAGTCATGCTGACCTAGCACTTCCCACATTACCTGCTGTTATTTGCTTCCTTTTCACCCCTAATATTTCAACTTCTGAGGGCAAAAACTGCATTTTATTCACCTTTGAAATCTTCTGCAACATATAGTGTAGTGATTGGTGCATATAAGAAATTCAAGATAAATATTTGCTGAATGAATGGGTGATTGAATACATATATAAGTGGGAAATAAAGTTCCCTTGTAACATTTTTACAAGATAAAGAATATTAACAAGAATCACTTTTCAATTTCTTTTGGACTGTGACACTTCTTATTGAGGATATCTAAAAACAATGGACACAGCCTGATCAAAAAAGTCCAATATGTATCCAACTTTTCATAAAGAAGAAATAATCCTTTGGCCTGCTAGAGTGGTTGTAGTTTTAAGATTAATCTTAACTTATTTGTAGCCCATAAAACAAAATTAATTGCAGAATTCAAAGCTTTAGAGCATTCTTAGGTGGCTTGATGGGAAAGCATTGAAATAAATACAAACATTTAGATAAAACAACCATTTTAGTAGTATTAACTCTGCCAATTAATGATAATGGAAGAGCCGTCCAATTAGCTAAATCGCTAATAGTTTTATCAAGCAGAGGTTGGTAATTTAAAGCAAACAAATTCTTTCTAATTTTATCCACTTGCACACCAAGATATTTAAAGGATAACAGGGGATCCAATAAAGAGTATTGCTCAAGAAGAGCTATATTTAAATCTCCTAATGGCTATAACACAGAGTTACCCCAATTAGTCAGAAAATCCAAGCAGTCAGTAAATTCTTTCAAGCTTTCGCAATTTGGGGTAAAAATAAATGAGATACAAGAAAGGTGCTACTTGCAATCATTAGCATTATTATTGAGGTACATTTGGAAGATGGAGTGTGCCCTGAGACAGTCAGGGGTATAAACTTAACTCATCAAATGCAGCAATTGTGAGCACTCTGCACTCATGCTCAGCCTCACACTGGGGCATTTCTGAGCAGTTTTCTTGGAGGTTACCGCTCTATACCTCTACTCAGTACAGAAGGTCAGGGAGAAGTTGATTCCACACCAAGTTTGGGACTGGGACTGGGACTGCGCCTGTCAAACCTCCACAGAGAATCCAGGCACATAATTGGATAATTCAGGAAGATCTTCTTAGGACAAGAATGATGTTAACATTTCTTACAATACCTGTTTTATTATTCTCAAGAGAATAGACTTTCAAAAACATCTGTGTTATCTGAATATGTGAACTTCATCAGTAGGGACATGGTCAGTTAAGGACAAATGGCAAATGATCAACTAAAAAGGGCCTTTGTTGTCCTTCTGCTTGGGTATAAGATAACCTTAAAATTTTCAGAATTAATGATGCTGTTAACCCCACATTAGGGTACTGCCAACCAAGCCACTGTGCTTAGATGGACAAATGTTAAAGAGAAAAGAACACAATGAAGAGCCTTTCCAGAGCATTATCTTTGCCAGTGCTAGCAGGTGGAAAGTATTATTTGACTATCATAACTTTCTTTTATTGAGCTACTTACTAGGAGCCAAGCACTGTGTCAATATCTTCATATTCCTTATTTCATTAAGCTTCCCATCAATAAAGTGAGCATTACCTGTGTTGTATAGATGAGTTTACTGAGGCTTACAGGTTAAGTAGCTTGCCCACAGCTATTAGTCTGGGAGCCAGGATTCAGCCTTAGGGCTCTCTCACTACAAGGACCTTGCTTTACCTGGATTGTGTCCTGCCATCCTGGTTCCGTCATCTGGCATGTTGTCAGTGTTCAGTGTATATTGCAGGAGGATGATGGTCTCCATGTGTTCTAGTGGTACAGAGAACAAATACCCTATGGATAGCCCTGTGGGGTAAATAAAGAATGAACTGGGCCCAGCTGGGCATTTGCATCAAAGTGCCTCACCAGAGTTCCCAGCTGCTCTGGCAGAGTGCCCAGGCTTGCCCCAGAGCCCAAACAGAATGCTCTTTGAGATGCCTCTGGTTTTCATTTTCCAAACCTTGCCACACACAACAAGTGGGCCTGGGGCTGGCCTCAAAGTCCCCACCCTGCCTCACTTCCTTTGGGGGTTGGGGGAAGGGTTGTAGAAAGAAAAAGAATTGGTGACACCAGTATCTTGGTATCAAGAACTAACTTTTCTCTAAACTGTTAAAGGTCTTGTCAAATCCATCCATAGACTCAAATATTAACAAGGATCTTTAGATAAAAGGTTGTCAGTGACATAAACCACATGGAACTTGTGTTTACCACAAAATAAGAGCAAGGGCATATTTCTTATTTTTGTGTGTACCAAGAAATACAATCAAAGACTAATGGAAAGACTTAAACGTAGTTCAGTTTCAGGACTGAGAGCAGGATGGGCTGAGAAAACACTTCCTAACCCAGACGCCCAAGCAGGCAGGCCAGCCTGAGCAAGGCCTGGTCAATGTTAGGAAGCAATCTTAATTTCTCTCCCTTTATATTGTCTGCTGTTTGGTTTAGGCTCTTTCAAAATTTTTTTTTTTTTTTTTTTTTTGAGACGGAGTCTTGCTCTGTCGCCCAGGCTGGAGTGCAGTGGAGCTATCTCGACTCACTGCAAGCTCCGCCTCCCGAGTTCACGCCATTCTCCTGCCTCACCCTCTTGAGTAGCTGGGACTACAGACACCCGCTACCATGCCCGGCTAATTTTTTTTTATTTTAGTAGAGACAGGGTTTCACCGTGTTAGCCAGGATGGTCCTTGGCCTCCCAAAGTGCTGGGATTACAGGTGTGAGCCACCGCGCCCGGCCCCATTTAGCCCCTTTTCAAGGACAGATCTCATGGAAAAAAGCACCTGGCAGGTCACAGATACTCAATGAGCAGAGTTTTTTTTCTTTCTAGTTCTACTTTTTAGTAGAACTTTTCTAGTAGTTTCTTTACTACTTACAGAACAGTATAAGTGAGGATAATTTTATCCTCAGCAGAAGTGGCACTTTGGTTTGAGAAAGAATGAGGGAGGGGGGTGGAAAACAGCTGAAAAATACCAGCCATTATCTGTTTGGCCTCTTGGTTGGTCCTAGAGATTTTCACAGTAAATTCTACCCACCATCAGCTGGTGTGAGGGGAAAACACTGGGCCAGGAGTCAGGATCCTTGGTCTTCTTCCCACCTAGGCCTCTATGGTAGGGTAGATTTCCTGAGAAACAGACTCTGTTACGGAGGTTTTCTTGCAGGAGGTTTACTGGGAAGTGCTCTCAGTAACACCTATGAGGTGTTAAGAGAAGCAGGCTTGGAGAGAGGGAGAAGATGAGCTGTGATGTTGCTATAACAAAGCCTCAGCAGATCCCAAAGGGAGCTCTGGAGCTGGGTGGCCTTTATAATGTCTGGATTGGAGGCAGGGGTCCGGGACTTTGAACGTTGCATTGATCAGTCTCTCCATGTAGGCTGCTCCTGGGGAGGCACCATAATCCTAGCTGAGACCGGTTCCTTCCTCTGAGGCACTTCCTGCAGAGGGTCTCAGCTGTGAACCATCGGCTGGCAGCACTTCTCACAGCTGGGAAAATGAGTGCCTTGGTCCTGAAGGGAGGAGGGGTCTGAGCAGTACATCATAGCATCCACTATTGCTCCCAGATGGGTAAGGCACCTCACTCCTTTGGTCCTCACTATCCTAAAATTGAACAGTCCTCTCAACCAGTACCTGTGGATACCTACTGTGAGCGTACTGTTTCCTTAGCATGGAATGTCTTCCCTTCATACAGAACTACCCAAGAACTTAATATATCACAATTCTGATAAAATGCCAGGTCCTCTAAGGAGTCACCTTTAACTATAAGGCACAATTAAGACTCTGTCTTCCTTATATCTGTGTCATCAAAGCATTTCATACAAATTCCTCCTAGGATTTATCTCACTGTATTAAAATTACTGTTCACAGAAGACTCTATTTTATTTATACTTATATCTTTTTCTCTTTTCCTCCAACACAAAACTTTGGTGACCAAGTCATTATTTAAAGTCAGTTTTGTCTGATATGAGCATAGTTGATACCGTCTTTCTTTTGGTGTTTGCATAATTTATTTTTTTCATCCTTTCACTTTAAATTTTTCTATATTTTTATATTTTAGACATGTCTCCCACAAATGACATTTAATTCAACTTAAATTTATTATTACCTATTCTGACAATCTTTGTATTTAAACTGTAGCACTTATCCCATTTATTCTCAGTTGAATTAGTGATGTGTTTAGGTTTAAAAAAACAACCTTTTTTTTTTTTTGAGACAGAGTCTCGCTCTGTCACCCAGGTGGAAGTGCAGTGGCACACTACAACCTCTGCCTCCTGGGTTCAAGTGATTTTCATGCCTCAGCCTCCTGAGTAGCTGGGATTACAGGCACCTGCCACCACTCCTGGCTAATTTTTTTTTTTTATTTTTAGTAGAGATGGGGTTTCACCAAGTTGGCCAGGTTGGTCTTGAACACCTGACCTCAAGTGATCTGCCTGCCTTGGCCTTCCACCGTGCCCAACCACAGCTAATTTTTTTGTATTTTTAGTAGAGACAGGGTTTCCCTGTGTTGGCCAGGATGGTCTTGAACTTCTGGCCTCAAGTGATCTGCTCACCTGGGCCTGCCAGAGTGCTGGGATTACAGGCATGAGCCACCGCACCCGGCCAAAAAAACAACTGTCTTATTTTGTGCTTTTAGTTTGGTCCACCAGATCTATGTTTCTTTTTCTCACCTTTCTTGCCTTTCGTTTGAACTGATTATTTTTTCTTACCATCTATTTTTTCCTTTTCTGTTGATATGAAAATAATGTACTCTTTCTATTCTTTGAGCAGTGGCTCTCTGGCTCTAGAAATCACAACATTCCTTTCCTTAGCAAAGTTTTTTTTTTTTTTTTTTTTTTTTAAAGACAGGGTCTCACTTTGTGGCCCAGGCTGGAGTGCAGTGATGCAATCACAGCTCACTACATCCTCAACTTCCCCGGCTTAAGCAATCCTCCCACCTCACCCTCCCCAGTAGCTGGGATAACAGGCACACACCACCACACCTGGCTAGTTTTGTTTGTTTATTTTTTGTAGCAACGAGGTCTTGCTATGTTCCCCAGGCTGGTCTCAGACTTCTAGGCTCAAGCAATCCTCCCACCCTGGCCTCCCAAAGTGCTGGGTTTACAAGCGTAAGCTACCATGCCTTGCCTAAAGTCTAATGTTAATCAGTACTTTCACTGTCCTTCTGGAATGAGTATAAGGACCTCAGAATAACTTTTTTTTTTTTTTTTAAGATGGAGATTCACTCTTGTCCCCCAGGCTGGTGTGCAATGGTGCAATCTCAGCTCATGGCAACCTCCACCTACTAGGTTCAAGCGATTCTCCTGCCTCAGCTTCCCGAATAGCTGGGATTACAGGCGTGCACTACTATACCCAGCTAATTTTCGTATTTTTAGTAGAGATGGGGTGAGGCAGGTGGATTACCTGAAGCTAGGAGTTCAGGACCTTAGAATAATTTAACAAAACTTCCCTTTCTCCCTAGTTTCTAGCTGGCAACATGTAGTTGCTATAAATTTTAATTCTGTATATTTTAACACACTGTAAGACATGTGTATTACAGCTTTTAAGGCCAATATTTATGTTTATTCATATATTTACCATTTTTAAAGTTCTTAATCCTTTCTGTGTCTCTGATCCTTTAGCCTAAGTCAGTTGGTTGTGAATTCTCTCAATTCTTGTTTGTCTGAAAATGTCTGTATTTTACTTTCATGCTTGAAGGATATTTTGCTGGCTATAAAGTTCTTTAATAGTTTTTATTTTCTATAAGAACATGGAGAATATATTCCCATTTTTCCTTTGGTTTTCATTTTTGTGCTTTAGAAATTTTAATTTAAGGCCGGGTGCGGTGTCTCACGCCTGTAATCCCAGCACTTTGAGATGCCAAGGTGGGTGGATCACGAAGTCAGGAGATCGAGACCATTCTGGCTAACACGGTGAAACCCCGTCTCTACTAAAAATACAAAAAATTAGCCGGGCGTGGTGGCAGGCGCCTGTGGTCCCAGCTACTCGGGAGGCTGAGGCAGGAGAATGGCGTGAACCTGGGATTCGGAGCTTGCAGTGAGCCGAGATTGCGCCACTGCACTCCAGCCTGGGAGACAGAATGAGACTCTGTCTCAAAAAAATAAAAATAAAAAAAAAGAAATTTAAATTTAAATCTTTTTTTTCTAGCTGCTTTAAAGATTTTTTCACTTTTTCTTCTGTTTTCTGCAATATTTCAGGATGAATCTTGGTGTAGATTTCTTTCTTCTTTATCCTGCATGGGATTCTTAAGTTCTGTGAGTCAGTCCTCCAAAACTGTCAGCCATTTTAGCCATAAAAATTTAAATATTGCCTTTGCTCCATTTCTCTCTCTTTTAAAACTGCAATTAAGTATATGTTAGACTTTTTCAGGTTGTCCTCCCTCTCTCTTATCCTCTCTGCTATATTTTCTATGTTTTTGTCTCTTTGTGCTATAATAAGGAAAGTTTATTCTGACTTATTTTTCTGTTCAATAATTCTTTCTTCAGCTATGTCTAATATGCCCTTAAACCCACTCAATTAATTCATAATTTATTATATTTCTCCTTTTCAAAATTATGTCACTTTTCCCCCTCAGTTTCTTTCTGAAATTTTGAAGCTTTTCTTTTCTTTCTTTCTTTTCCCTTTTTTTTTTTTTTTTTAGGCTTGGTAGGCATAGTTCTTTTATAGTTGGTATCTAATAATCCCAATATATGAAGTCTTTGTTGGTCTCTTTCTACTATCTTCTTGTTTTAACTGGTTCTTGCTCATGGTATCTTGTTTCCTATGCATTTTGTTTTCTTTGTGTGCTATACAATGTATTTTAGGAATACCTTGAGACATGAGATGATAGTGCCTCTTACAAGAGAGTAATTTAATTTGTTTCTGTCAGGATTCTAGAGATGCTACTAATGCAGGACTATCTTAATCCAAGTTCAAGGCTTCAGGTTCCCTAAAAGAGCCAAATGATGAGAAGCTAGGCTGCAAGTCTTTTGAAGGACTGGTTTAATTCTGGTTTACCCTTACCCTTAAGTGATAACCTTGCTAAGCTCTACCTTACAGTGGCAGGTGGTTTATCTGAGTCTTAAACTTCGGTGGACCCTGAGCTTTAGGTCTTGTTTCCTCTGCCCTGAAAGACCCCCACCTGCCCTAAGCAAATGCAGTTTCGCAGTTATTTCTTCGAGATAAGCAAATGTCATTAGGGCCAAACAGATTTTAATATAGGGGTTTCATTTTTTCTAGATTTTGACTGGGCAATTTCTTATTTGATTAACTTTTTGGTGCTTTTGGAAGGTGTGAGTTTTTTAAAAATATGTTTCCCCAATTTCATTTTACTTTTTCTCAGCAGAGGGGTTACTCTGAGATAACTAGTCTACCACTATAGGAAATAATATATACCTATTATTATATTTCAGTCTTGGCACAGTTCTGGTCATTCAATATTTGTTAAAGAATGACGATATGAATGGTCATGGGCATTGGAATCAAGTTGTAGAAGCTATGGTTTCTTTCTTCAAGGAACTTATCATTTAATAAGTGAAGAAAAAAATCACAAATAAAACTTAAATAATGACTATACTTTCTTAGTAGAAGTGTAAATTAATATACCTTTCTGGAGAAAAATTTGGCAATGCTTATCAAAATTAAATATACCCTTTGGCTAAATTCCACATCTAAGAATTTATCTGATGTATACTCCACACAGAGTTGGACAGGTGCTTAAAGATGTATATATGAGTAGTTTTTATTGATAACAGCATGTTTGTAATACAAAAGACAAAATGATCTAAATATCTATTGAGATGGGACTGATTAAATAAATTATGATATATTATAATATAAAGAAATAATGTGCAGCCATTAAAAAGAATGAGAGAAGATTAACATATATTGATAAGGAATAATTTGAAAGATATATTTAAGTGAAAACAAAGAAATAAACAAGAAGCTTGATAGGACAGTTGACCCTTGAACAACTGGTCATTAGGGGCACCTACCCCCTCAACACAGTTGAAAATTTCATATGACTTTTGATCCCCCGGAACTTAAAAATTAATAGCCTACTATGGATTGGAAGCCTTACTGATAACATACACAGTCAATTAACACATACATATTTTGTGTGTTATATGTATTATATACTGTATTCTTTAAGTTAAAATGTTATTAAGAAACCATAAGGAAGAGAAAGTACATTTACTATTCATTAAGTGGAAGTGGGTCATCATAAAGGTCTTCATCCTCATCATCTTTACATTGAATAGGCTGAGGAGGAGGAGGAAGAGGAGGGGTTAGTCTCGTTGTCTTGGGGGTGGCAAAGGTGGAAAAGAATCCATGTATAGGTGGACCCATACAGTTCAAACCCGTGTTGTTCAAGGGTCAACTGTGTATATAATATGCTGCACACATGCATGCACACATATATACACTTGCTTAGAAGTTCATAGAGTATCTCTGAAAGACTATCAGAGGAACTGCTGACAGTAGTTATAGGCTGGGCACAGTGGCTCACAGGTGTAATCCCAGCACTTCGGGAGGCCGAAGTGGGTAGATCAGTTGAGCCCAGGAGTTCAAGACCAGCCTGGGCAACATGGTGAAATCCTGTCTCTACAAAAATGTACAAAAAATTAGCTGGGCATGGTGGTGCACACCTGTAGTCCCAACTACGCAGGAGGCTAACATGGGAGGATCGCTTGAGTCCAGGAGGTTGAGGCTGCAGTGAGCCACGATTACACCACTGCACTCCAGCCTAGGCAACAGAGTGAGACCTTGTCTCAAAAACCAAAACCAAACCAAAACAAAAAAACACAGTGGTCATACCTGAGGAGCACAGTGGTCATATCTGAGGAGAGGAACTGGGACTTGGAGTACGAGAATAGGAAGTAAACTCTTTTCTGGGAGCTTTTGTGTTCTATATTATGGTTTATATTTATTTTTCCCATGTGCATTTTAAAACCATTACCTTAAAATACAAAAAGTGTGAGGACAGTAGTGTATTAGAAGGCATACTATACTGGTGGTCAGTTGACCTGAGCTGCAGTTTGTTTTTGTTACGAAGTCCCATGATCTTTCCAGAACTCAGTGTCCTCTTCTGAGAAATGTGGACACTGACCTAGCCGGTCTCCAAGGCCTCTTTCAATTTTAACATTCCCCCATTCCACTGACTAACACAGAGAACTTTTATTGCAGAAGTGCTTCGGTCAGACAGTGTCTTTGAAGATAATTTGGCAAATGAAAGCCCTGGTATTGGATGAAAGTGCTAGCTGCTGGGAATGCTACCCCTCCTTTTGGTTCTCCTTCAAGTATTACACTGTGCTTTCCCTGAGACAATAAACTGAAATAACTGATTTGTTTAGCTTCACAGTTTGAAACTGTGGTTTTTAATATAACCTCACATTCGAAATATTTTAGGCCTGTTTTTCTTTAGGATCGGGTAGGTTTAAATCTCTGACAGATTGACCGAATCTCATTACCCCCTATTTACTATACAACGAAAGCTTATTTCCTAAGTGTTTCCACATTTTATGCTCACATAGATCTAAGTGGCCAAAATATTTAATTAAATGGACTATTCATACAATCTTATTTCCTGGCTGGTCATCTATGTCAATGATAACAGTAGCATTTATCCCATGGCTATGAATCTGAATCTTAAAAAAAAAAAGAGAGAGAGAAAAATTATTTCAATCTAAACTATGCTCAGACTAGTGATTTGAAAGCTTTTTTAATTATGAAAGTAATTTAAGTTCATTTTTAAAGGTTCAAACAATACAGAAGTGTATAAAGTAAGAATTGAAAGTCTTTTCGCTGCTTTAATCTCACTCCTCAGAGGTGATCACTGTTAAGTATGGCATACATCTTTTCAGGTACAAATACACACACACACACACACACACACACACACACACAAACTTCGCTTTTATAATAATGGGATTCTACTGAACGTGCTGTTTTACAGTTTGTTTTTGTACTCAGTAATATGTTGTTCTTGGGGTACACATAGCTCTACCTCACTCTTTAAAGGGCTATAAACTATTCAATCACACTGCTGTGCCATCATTTATTTACATATTTTCTCAGTGTTGGACATCTAGAGTTAGTTTCCATTTATATGTTGTGAGAAGCCATGTTGTATTGAACTTAGACATTTGGCTAGAAGTTTTATAGAATGTTTTCCTTGAATTAGGGTTCTAGGTTACGTGGCACTTCCTATATATATGCCAGGCACCAGTGTAAACACTTTACAAATATCAACTTTTAAAATTCCCATGACAACCCCATGAGTTATAGATACTATTATTATCTCAGTTTTGCAGATGATAAACTTAGGGTCAGAGAGGTTAAGCAACTTGTTTGAGATCTCATGGTTCTAACTGGTAGAGCCAGGATTGGAATCCAGGATCTCCGAATCCAGAGTCTGTTCTTAGCTCATATGCATTCTGCTGCCTCATAGGATAGGTATATTTGGAATCTTGATAGATACTGCCAAGTTGTCCCTGAAAAAGGTTCTATCAATTTATATTTCCACAAACTGTGTTTGAGTGTTCACCCATTTTCCTGTTTCATTACCAAACCCTATGTCCTCACTTTTAAATTTTTTTGCCAATTTGTGGTTGGAAAAATAGTATCAAATTATTGTTTTAACTGACAATTAATGTGCTATTGACATTTGTAATACTTAACTTTTATTAGACCTGTACTACAATAAAATACATAAAAGAATTCTTCATCATTTCCAGATTATCATCCCAGAGCCCTGAAGCCCACACACAGCTTCTTCAGGAAATGCTGACAACATGGTATACACATGGCTTCCATGTTTGTCGTGGTTCCAAAGTTTGCTTTTGAGTTTAATTTCTTTCTTTCTTTCTTTCCTTTATTGGCTAAACTCCTCCCACAGGACCTGAGTGAGCAGAAGGCTTTTCAGAACAGCCTGAACTATTTCTTGAGCAGTTTGGGAACTCATTTCTAAAGCAGTCCTTGGATTCACACAACATAGTTTGTGTGAGAGGGTATGCCCAGCGCAGGCAGGAAAGGCAAAACAGCATTTTGACACTGAGGGATTTAGCAGAAAGATCTGACGCAACAAGTAAAAACTCTTTTAAAGGTTCAGTCAAGTTTGTTCCCATCACTTTCCTCTGGAATGCCCAACAGGCACATGTTTTGTCAATGAAAATTATTTTCAATCTCATTGATGTTTTGTTTGGCAAGATTTCTTTGAACAGTTTCTTATTAATCATCTATAATTTTTCACTTCTGACATTGTTATCACCAGTGCTTTCAGTAACTGCATATTTATACAACAGCCAAACTTCAACCTGTATTCAGTTTTTATCTGTTTCTTGGGAATGTAATTTGGAAAAAAAGTTACCAATATATTTACAACAAAATTTCAGATCTTCAACATTACAGAAGGTAAGAAATGTGAACCCAATGGAATTCTTCTATCATCCTTATTTTGTGAGATCTAATTACTGTATACTCACCTTCCCAGTCATGTCACATTAGCTTTCTCCCTGTCTTTGTGGCTTGTAGATTTCTGTCTCCAGGGGCATGGTTTGCATTGTGGTGATCCAGATATGGATAAGGCAACACCCTGTGTCTTAATAGGGTCCTGCCTCCCAAACAAATAATTCACTGTGGCTCTAAGATTGTGTCTTTCTGCATATGCCAACTTAAGCTGTTTTAGCCAAACCACCTTCTGCATAGGCCTAATAAAAATACCTTCAGGGCTAGATGAAGGTGTTTGGCATGTATTTTTTTCCATGGTGGGGGCAACATTGGGCAGTGCTGCCTCCCTGGCTGTGAGCAGCTTGTGGGTCCTCAGGGACCGTTTCACTGGACTTCAGCTTAAACATTGTTTATACATGGGCATCGATTTCCTTTACCAAGAGCTGCCATTCCAATGGAATTAGCCATACCTGCCATGCACTCGCACCCCTCCTCAACCAGGTGGTAAGCACAGGAGATGAACTGGTGTTAGGAGAAAAAGTCATACTGATGGTCTAGTGCAGTGGGATCGCCAGGGAACTTGTTAGAAATGCAATTCCCTGGCCCCACCCTACATCTCTGGGTGATTTGGGTGTGGGCCACAACATTTGAGAACTGCTGCGCTAGCTTAATACATGAGAATCTTCCACTTTATTGTTTTATTTCCATATTTGTATATCCCTCTCTTCCCCTTTGACATTTTCTGTCATGGTTTTGCTTTCTAAATGTCTTTGAGCTGTCTTGTTGATGGGGGCACACCCTGACTAATGGCGTGTTGGCAAAGGTTTAACAACAGGCTCCAGAGGAGGGCGGACTTGAAGTGGAGCCTTCAGGGGGCAGTGTGAGGGGTGCTGATTTCAAACAACTCATCTGGTATTACTGAACATGAAGTTGGGAAGAGATGTGCATAATGAAGTGGGTGAGAGCCAGTCCAGCACCCTGTGGAGAGGTACCAATAATTCTGTAGGTATTTGCTCAAATTTAACTCAATGGGGGTTTAGACTGGGTTTACATTGAGTCATTAGTTGCAGGTCATTTGTTGAATCATTGAATACTTTTGGTTGTTAAGGTGACTGAAATACTCGGTTGATGTCCTTTAAGATCACTGAAAATATTTAAAATCAGCTTACATATGGCATTTTGGAAATGCCACAAACGTAATAGATTAAAACCCACAACTATATTTGCTGCCTTTCCTATGCATGTCCTGTCAAAATTATTTTTGGTGGACTGTAAGCCCTAAAACAACATGGATCTTGTTTTGCTCTCCATTCTATTCTCATTACTTATACTCAGCATTGTTTAAAAAAAAAAGTTTGTTGATGTAATAAATGTGTAGTTGAGGTAATGATGTAATAAATGTGTACTGCCATAACAAACTACTACAGACTAGGTGGCTTAAGCAACATTTATTTCCTCACAACTTTGGAGGCTAGAAGTCCAAGATCAAGGTGTCTGCAGGTTTGGTTTCCTCTGGGGCCTTTCCCCTTGGCTTGTGGATGGCCATCTTCCACTTGGGTCTTCACAGTCTTCCCTTTGTACATGTTTGTGTCCAAATTTCCTCTTCTGATAAGGACATCAGTTGTATTAGTCTGTTCTCACACTGCTAATAAGGACATACCAGAGACAGAGTAATTTATAAAGGAAAGAGGTTTAATGGACTCACAGTTCCACATGGCTGGGGAGGCCTCACATCATGGCGGAGGGCAAGGAGGAGCAAAGTTATGTCTTACATGGATGGTAGCAGGCAAGAGAAGAAAATAAGAGCCAAGCAAAAGGGGTTTCCCCTTATACAACTATCAGATCTTGTGAGACTTATTCACTACCACAAGAACTGCATGAAGGCCAGGCATGGTGGTTCACGCCTGTAATCCCAACAGTTTGGGAGATAGAGACATGTGGATCACTTGAGGTCAGGAGTTCAAGACCAGCCTGGCCAACATAGTGGAACCCCATCTCTACGAAAATACAAAAATTACCTGGGTGTTGTGGCATGTGTGTGTAATCCCAGTTACTGGAGAGGCTGAGGCAGGAGAATTGCTTGAACCCGGGAGGCAGAGGTTGCAGCCAGCTAAGATCACACCACTGCACTCCAGCCTGGGTGGCAGAGCAAGACTCCATCTCAAAAAAAATAAATAAATAAGAACTGTATGAGGTAAACTGCCCCCATGATTCAATTATCTCTCACCAGGTCCCTCCCACAACATGTGGGAATTATGGGAGCTACAATTCAAGATGAGATTTGGGTGGAGATGCAGCCAAACCATATGACCAGTCATATTGGATTAGGGCCCACCCGAATAACCTCATCTTAATATATTACTTCTTTAAAGACTATATCTCCTCATACAGTTATATTCTCAGGCACTGGAGGGTTAGGACTTCAACATATGAATCTGGGGGAGAGGGGAGACATAATTCAGCCCGTTATAGTAATGATCAAAACTTCTATATTTTGAGGATCTAATAGCATAAGGAAAAAACAAAACATCAATTGTGTATTAGAAGTATATTACACATGTACATTTATGTTTACCTTGATATGATAACTTGCATTGATACAACCTTATCTAAGAAGTGACAAACTAATATTTTATAAATTGCAAAAGTGTCTCTCCCACCTCTCTCCTCATCTCATACTGCCTTATTTTTGAGGCATGAGGTTTTTATCCTGCCAAATGAGTTAGAAGAGTGGAAGAGATGGAAATGTAGTTTGCATATAGGTATTATGCAATTAGATATTGAAATGTGTGTACACATACTATATATATAACATGTATGTATGTTGTGCTGTAAGAATAAAGTGTGGGAACTTTATCCTAGCACATACTTTCACTTTAAGGAAAATATCACTGGGGAGGTTCAGTTGCAAAAGTCTGATCTTCTCACATTTCTGAGATTTTTTTTGATCTGATGACTGTAAGAACAACAGAGAAGTTCAAAGTGTGGAAAGCTTATAGAGCCTTTGGGGTGTCATTTTCTTGGGAAGGAGTAGGCTCCAAAGAATCTAGAACTTTCTGGGTTTGAGACATAACCCCACTGTAGTCTTCACTCTGACCATCTATGAAGAGGGCATCACGACACCTGACTTCAGGCCAGCTTCTTGTTTTTTCCTTATTAATACTCTGTCATCTTAAATCCTGTGGTGACATGAGTGAATCATTACACAACACTTTGATTTTACACTATAGGTTTTTTTTTTTTTTAGGGTAGGCGTAATTTTTTTGTTTCTTTTTGGGATTACTATCAGACTTTAAAAAATTATTTATTTTATTGCTTTTTAAGTTGGTGTTCCCTTTTGATCAGTCAGCTTTCCTTTAGAGATCCCCAGAATAATTTCAACATACCTTGAGGGCATATGTTCTTATAATATAATAGCATGACTAGGTGGTTATTGGCCACCAGCCTAGCACAGTAAGGCATGCTGTTATTACACAATTACACACATCCTGGTGTGTGTCTTATTACGTAATTGTAATTCAAAGATGCTGCTGAAAGCAATTACACAAGTCCTATTCATTTCACAGGGAATCAAAAGGGCAGAAGTAAAGCAGAGCCAAGCTCCTAGGCATTGAGGGCAGCCATTCTTTATTTATTTTTGAGACAGGGTCTCACTTTGTCACCCAGGCTGAAGTACAATGGTGCAATCTCAGGTCACTGCAACCTCTGCCCCTGGGGCTCAGGCAATCCTCCCACCTCAGCCTCCCAAGTAGCTGGGACCACAGGCGTGCACCACCACACCCAGCTATTTTTTTGTATTTTTGGTAAACATGGGGTTTTACCATGGGTTGCCCAGTCTGGTCTTGAACTCCTGAGTTCAAGGAATCTGCCTGCCTCGGCCTTCCAAAGTCCTGGGATTACAGGTGTGACCCACTGCGCCCAGCTGGGCAGCCGTTCTTTAGATGGCATGTTGCATCTCTTGATAGAAGATTAGGTGACCATTCTCAGGGGATTGAATTGTCACATTTTGACCTTCTTATCCAACATTTCTTTTTTTCCCAGACAGAAAGCAGCAGTAGCAGCACCTGTAATTTGTCATTTTATATTTACTTTTAAGGTTTTCAATAAAGTAAAATGGAGTGATACAGTGATGATATTCTCTGCCTCTCTAGGAGGACTTTGAATTCTTATTCTATGTGTCCAGGGGTGTGACACATCTAGAGTAAATAAAATAAAGCTTGCCTACTCCAAGTATAATAGAAACCTAAAGGACAGGGCAAGGAGAGTTGCTTCTATTACTCAGTGCAGCTCTCAGAGTCAGATAGCAAGGACCACTGGTTATACACATTGGGATTCCCTAGTGTCAGACTATCCCTTAAGGTTCTCTTCTGTTGAAGGTTTTTGCATAGGTGTGCACTTCTCTAGAGGGGCTGGAAACTCTGCCAGGTAGGAATTTTTCAACCTGCTCTATGGAAGTTGTCCAGTTGAGGATGCATTTGTGTGGCTTCTCCTAAAACATATCAAGGAGCCATACAACAGGAGCCAATACTCACTTTTTTTTTTTTTTTTTTAATGAATGACTTGAGAAAGAAAGCTGCTGCTTCTTTCCTCTTTTTCCAATTTCTCCTCAAATCCCAAGGGAGCTTTGAATATCACTGAGTTACTTGGCAGGTTAGTGTCAGGTGAAAATTACAAGAATTTGGTTTGGAAACAGCAGGCTGTCTTCCTATGTGATAAGGAGTCCCTAGATACCAGTGCCTTCTCTTGAGAATGCAGCTAAACACACCCACAATTGTGCCTCTGTGCAGGGGATATCCCAAGTCACCGAAAAGAGAAAGCAAAGCATGGAACCAGCTATTGAGTCTGTAATTTTATTGTGAAAACTTGGTACCAGTGTGATGGTAGATCATAAGTTTCTTGAGGACAAGGAGTATGTCATTAATTTTGTGTCACCAAGGCCAAGCCCAGGATTTGATATATAGGAGATCTTTAAAATATGGTCCCTGCAATGGTTAATTTTATGTGCGACTTGGCTAGGCCCTGTATAGGGCCCTTTGACCAGATATTTGGTCAAAGATGTCTGAGTATTGCTGCGAAGGTATTTTTTAGAAGAGATTAACATTTAAATCATAGACTGAGTAAAGCAGCTTAGCCTCTGTGATGGTTAATATTATGTGCCATAATGTGAATGGACCTCATCCAATCAGTTGAAGGTCATAAGGAAAAGGCTGACCTCCACTGAGGAAGAGGAAATTCTGCCAGCAGACTGCCTTTGGACTCAAACAGCAACATCAGCTCTTCCCTGAGTCTCCAGCCTGCCCACCTACCCTGCAGATTTTGGACTTACCAGCCTCCATGATTGCATGAGCCAATCCCTTATGAATGAATGAATGAATGTCTTCAACATCTTTGCTTTACTCTGATGCTCTCCCCTACCCCCACAATTCCAATGAAGTGAGGAAAACTATTTTGCCAAGTCAAAACTTTGGATCCTTGCCCTAAAATCCCAGAGTCTTCCCTTTAAACAGAGTGAAAGCCCTGATACTGACAAGGATAAGACAGGGGAAAGATAATTTGGGGGGCGGGGGGTGAGGGAGGAGAAGAATTCACCAACTCCCCTCAAAATCTTTGATTTTATATTTACTGTTAATATCCATTGTAAAAACCATTGGCTTGATTTAAATATCTTGTTGGTTTCCCAAGCCCCATCACCACCACCACCACCAGCTCACCCTGCCAAGGCCTGAGAGGCTGAAGACCACTTTTCAGCCTGATGTGATTTCTAACAGCTGAGATATTAAAACACTGAAAAACGGGGTTTATAATGGAAATGCTGACAGACTATTAACTATAGCAGCACTGCTCTAATAAATGGAATGGCCTGTCATAATCTCTAGTTCATAAATATGCAAATACAAGACTGGGGATTTGCTCCAAAGGATGTCTCTATAATTTTAACTGACCTTTACTGATACCAAATGAGCCTGTTGCTTCTGTTTTTGTACATTGGATATAAAGTACAGGAAATCCAGCCGCCTGTTGGCCTAAAGTATATAAAGTTTAAACTGCCAGCTACTAAACTCCGGGCTCAGATTCCATTTCTCTTCACATTCACACTCTTTATTGACATTTTCATTTTTTTTTCCCAGGGGGTGGAAGCTGAGTCGGGGGGAAATCAAACATTGTTCATCCCCCTTCCCCCCCACATTACTTCCACATGTCGCAGCGCCAGCCCAGCCAAAATTCATGGATTGCCTCAAGGACAAACAGGCCATCTACACTGAATTATAAATTTGAGTTTTATCCAGTTTTCTGCTTTTGGACCAAATGGGCAGCAAATCCAGTGACTTCATATTTAATAACCTAGATGTCATTTGTCCTGTGTCTTTCAGCACAGAGTAAAGAATTGGATGGCTAGCAGTTTTGCAGATTTTTTCCCCCTAATTATTTTAAGCTATTCAGCCTGGTATTCGAACTATTGATGCAGAGCCAAATTGCCAGCAGGGGAGAGATCTGTCCAATCCAGGAGCTAAATGAGTCACTGAGAGTCAATCTGTTTTTCCCTTGCTGCTGGGGTTTCCTCCGGCCCTGGCCTCTCTCTCTCTGCTCCAGTCACTCACAGAGCTGCAGGCTCAGCCCTCGTTGGCGCCCATCGCCTCCCATTCCCCTCCTCAGCCCTGCTTGCTGCAGCTGTTGATGGGGTCTGACCGGCTGGCTGCGGAGATTCAGGGCCTCAATCACACTGTAGTTGAGGCCGTGCTTTGACAGAAAATGAAGACATCTTTGCCTTGTTGCATTTGCTTCTCCAGTAATACATCAGGTATCTGGAGAGGAAGGCCCACAAGCAGAGTGTGTTGTTGGGGTGCAATGCCAGTTCATCACTTTCCGCTGTCCAGTTTTCAGAGTGCTCTTCTACTTTTCCTAAGTCCAAATGGAGTCCTTGGAGCCAGAATCCTGCATGTGGTCATAAAATAATAAAAATAAAGGTCTGTGGATATGCTGGAGGTAGCGGCAGGGCGGAATGCCACAAACATAAGCCAGGCCTGCTGGAGCAGTCGCTCTTCAAGCATTGGAGAAAAATTCACAGCGCTTCTAATAACATATATATATATATTTTCCAGTAGAAACATTTTATTTCTAACAACATTTACTTAAAAACAAAATTCTTGTATTCTTCATGTAGGGTCAGTATTCAATTACACAAAAATAGGCAGCCAACTTAAGAACTGTATATAAGATTAAGACAACTGGTATTTCATGGTAAATGATTAAATTAGCTAACACAGTTATATCCTGAACTTTGCCATTAGGACTGACATTTTTGTTCGATGTGCATTGAGGATTGTGGGTAATCTAAACTGGTATGAGCTTTTTCTCTTTGAAACTCAAACAGAATTAAGGAACAGTATTCTCTGCAAATGGAATACGGAGTTTGAGAACAGCCACAAAAAAATTCTCTTGTAGTAAGCTGAACTGCCCTAGGAGTACTCAGGAATTAGAGGACTCAGGAATTAGAGAATTAGAGAACTGGAGAAATGAGGGGCATGGATAGGAGGGAGAGAAAAATTGATTAATTGATTTACTATAATTTTCAAATAGAAGTATGTGGGAAAATAAGACAAAACAAGCAGAGTTGTTTTTCACAGTGAAGCCTCAGAAGGGTGAAAGCTTTGTTCCTCTGGGTAGCAAGTTCTATTTCCACACTTCCGACTGCATATTCCATATTTATGCTGATTTTTGGTCTTTCTGTTCGTAGCTTGCTAGGTGGCAAGGGCAGTTAGAGAAAAAAAAGGCAGATTTATGAAACACAGAAAAATTTCTCACTGAAATGAGGCTTGGATTTGTGAATCACTTGGTTTTTTTCCCTGTGGTCACTCCTGTGATGAGGTCAACTGCTTCAATCCTTTAGGTTTTGTAGAGGGGTTTCCGGATTCCAGGAGTCCCAGAAGGTCCGGGGAGCACTCCCCACATTTTAGCCAGAAGTAATTAACTAAAACATAAAGGCTATACTTTCTCTTTTCACATTTTGAGCCACAGATCATCTAATTCCAAGCTTAAGACATCAGATTTCAGATCATTAGTGCAAAGCATCTTCCACAGGAGGCAATAAAATGTCACTTTATATAACTCAGCTACAGTTACACTGCTTTCAGAAAGCAGGAATCTCTCTGAAAAGAAATTTACATGAAAACAGTCGCATTGTTTGAGAATTTATGCAAATGTTGCACAAAGGAGTTTGACAGTGATTTTAAAAACTGAAATCTTTATCACTGCCTCAAAGATATCCTGAAAAACTTAGTTACCTCTAAAGAATTCCATTGCACTTATTTTTTAAATGTCTATAATATAGAGTTGTTTTAAAAATTTTCCCTAAACTCCAAACTTCTTCCTCAGCTTCAAAGCCTTCCATAATGAATATCCTACAGAGAACCTAGTGCATATTGGTTTAACACTTACTAGGATCACTCATTACTAGTTAAGAAAATTGAAGATAACAACCATAGCGCCAAGTATTTTGAACAACATAAAATGTTTCTCCCGTGGGTGTAGCTCTTAGGGACCGCATGGGGATACGTACCCCTCAGTGCTCAATCAGCACAAGATGAAGCTCTAAGTGTCTCAATCCATGTTGATTGCCTCTGAACTCCCCGGTGTTAGGAATCTGGATGTGTCCATTACCGCATTTTCAAACAATGAACTGCCTGCGCCAGGAATCTGATTTCTGTAGAAAGACATTAAGGGGCTGGGTGAGGAATAGGGTGTCAACAAAACGTGGTATTTTCCTTTGATTTTCACTTTCTTTAAATTCTTCTGCATTTACTACCTAGAGACTGTCTGGCATTGGTACCCTCAGTTTCTTTTCTTCTGCTTTTCCTCCTTATTCAGTGTGGAAGATGATCAAAGTATGACGTTTCTTCTACCCCAGAGGTTGGCATTTCTGCAGGCACAAATGAGCTTGGTTTTCAAGCACCAGTCTTTGAGCACAAGGAATTCCTTTAATGATCACGGGCTAGATAGACTTTGGAATCAGACTCTTTGAATTCCAGCTCTGCCATTTACCAACTTTGACACTTTGGGCAAGTCATTTTAACCTCTTTAAGCCTCAGTTTCCTTTTCTGTAAACAGGAATAATGATAACTAACAACAATAATAATAATCCTTTCTTATCAGTTAAAAATAAACTGAGCTGAAACTGCTATTTGTACGCTCTCAACATATATGTGTGTGCGAGTATATATTTGTTTTATATAGGTACTGATATACTATATGCAGTATGATGTAAATAATAAAATGCAAAAAAATGTAAATTAAATAATAAGGTTACAAACTAAACAAAAACAAATAATTTAATATTTTCATTTTATCCTGCACAAATACTGGGAGCATTATTACTTCCACTTTTGAGAACCATAATGCATGTAGTGTGTTTAGCAGACTGCATAGCACCAAGTAGTACTCAGGATGTGTTAGGTTATTACTTATGTTCATGCCTAAGGAAAAGTTTAATTGGCGAAACTTCAGTCATTCTTGCAATGAAGAACATTCCGTTTCATTTTGGCTTCTTTTTTGACATGACTTTGCTCTTATATAAGTAGCAGAGAATGGCTGAGTTGTAAGTCAAACTCTTCCAACATGGAAGAAACTCATTGCACAGTTCTGGTCAGCATTTTTTTTTCTGCTCGGGTATGCTCTACATTCACAATTATTTTCCACAGGGTTTCCTATTCAAAGGAGGATTGGTGACTTCCCTTCCTTCAGACAAGCAATGATGATAACATCGTTGTGTTCCCTTGTGTAGGTCTGGGGTGACGTTGGCTCCTTGAGAAATGAAAACTTTATCATAAGAATCTGTGAAAATGGGGGAAATGGGTAAATGAGGACAGATTCAAAATTGGAAGAAAACAGAAAAATCTCTGTTCTTTTTTTCTAATTGTTCTTTTAATGAAATCAGTACTGCCCTTTGGCATTAATGATCATATGCAAAAGGTAAGACACATTGATTTTGGATTTTATTGTTGTAGCATGGAATATAAGTCTAGATATTTGTATAAATATTCTTGGTAGAGATACTTCTAATTTCACACTCATTTATTTGTTCTTCCTAAGCATTGGTATATATGCTTAGCACTTACGTATATGTCAGACACTGTGCTACTTTGAGTGTGAATTTATCTTCTGAACAAAGAGAAGCAAACCAAGGGAAATCAGGAAGCAAATCTAGCAAATCAGAAGAAAATCTTGCAAATCAGGAACCCTGGATTTGCTAGAAAATTTAATGTGAACCAAGTGGTGATTAATCTCACAATTAAAAATTAGTATCAACCTTTCTTCTTGGAAGATCATTTCTTTTTTCTTTTCTTTTCTTTTCTTTTCTTCTTTTCTTTCTTTCTTTTTTTTTTCTGAGACAGGAGTCTCAGAAAAATGCCCAAGCCGGAGTGCAGTGGTGCCACCAGAGTGAGAAGTGAAGCCAGCGGGACTTCCTGGGTCCAGTGGGGACTTAGAGAACTTTTCTGTCTAGCTAAAGGATCCTAAACACACTAGTCAGTGGTCTGTGTCTAGCTAAAGGATTGTAAACGCACCAATCAGCACTCTGTAAAATGGACCAATCAGCACTCTGTAAAATGGATCAATCAGTGCTCTGTAAAATGGACCAATCAGCAGGAAGTGGGCGGGGCCAAATAAGGGAATAAAAGCTGGCCACAGAGCCAGCAGTGGCAACCTGCGAGGGTCCCCTTCCATGGTGTGGGAGTTTTGTTCTTTTGCTCTTCACAATAAATCTTGCTGCTGCTCACTCTTTGGGTCCACACTACCTTTATGAGCTGTAGCACTCACTGCAAGGGTCTGCAGCTTCATTCCTGAAGTCAGTGAGACCATGAACTCACCAGAAGGAAGAAACTCCAGGCACATCTGAACATCTGAAGGAACAAACTCTGGACACACCATCTTTAAGAACTGTAACACTGCAAGGATCCACGGCTTCATTCTTGAAGTCAGTAAGACCAAGAACCCACCGGAAGGAACCAATTCCAGACACAAAAGCTCACTGCAGCCTCAGCCTCCTGGGCTCAAGTGATCTTTCCACCTCAGCCTCCTGAGTAGCTGGGACTACAGGCACATGGCACTATGCCCTCCTAATTTTTAAATTTTATTATCTTCTGTAAAGATGAGATCTCACTATGTTGCCCAAGCTGGTCTTGAGCTCTTGGGCTCAAATGATCCTCTCATCTTGGCCTCCCAAAGTGTTGGGATTACAGGCATGAGCCACCGTACCTAGCCTTGGAAATTCTTTTATCACCTGAAATGTAAATGCTTGGCAAAAATCTTAAAATAATTTTTAAAATCAAGGAATCAAAGGCAGAATAGAAATTTGCATTAATCTTGACAAAAGTACTCAGTAAGTACTCAGTATTTTAATTCTGCTTTGGTTATTCTGGATCCACTGGGTGTCCAGGCTTAGAGATTTCCTTTATGTTCAGCCTTTTCTCTTTGCTTCACTCTTCTTGAAGCATCAAATCTTAGTGTAGTCAATGGTGATGTGCATGTGTTTACATGCTTTTTTTGTTCTTATTTCTGCACACAGAAAAGACCACATTTCCTGGTACTTAGCAGACTTGTGACTTTCACTAGCTAATGGGCTATAAACTGAAGTGGGGTGATGTTCATTCTGGTCCTAGGCATAGAAGAATGCTATGAGGTCCTCTTTGTCTTGTACAGTAGGGACATGACCAGATGGTGTAGTCACCTTCAACCTGGGTCCCTGAGGAACTACCTGGAGTTGCTCCTGGTGCTTGAGTAGCCCTAGGAGTAGAATATTTCACTAACTTGTGATGAGCATGTAGTGAAACAAAATAGAAACCTTTGTTTTGATGATCCACTGGGATTTTAGTGTTAATTTGTTACCTCAGCATAATCCAGTCTATCCTGAGAGTTGCAGGGTTTTTAGTTTTTATGTTTTTGTTTTTCCTAGAAAAAGCAGAGATGTCTAGATCTTTCTCTAAAAATATTCTACTCTGAGAAATTGTGAGCAAAGTACGAAGATTTAAAGCCATCAGGGGACTGCAGTGAGCGCAACTTATGAAAAGATCAAGGAAAAGAACTCAAATATTTGGAATAAACATACATGTCCTGCTGGTCAGGTGTGCACACTGGAGAGTCAACACTGCGTGGTGATTCTTTAAGGGATTCATCTAGGGAATTTGAATTTTGACAAGACTTTAACTTCATGAAAAATGAGGAAGGGTGCCCATTCAGGCTTTTAAAACTGAGAAATAAAGGGTAACTTTTTAGTATGAGGTTTTCAGAACTTGAAAATAAAGAATTTGTACCACAAATATCTCTGGGAATGATGATCACTTAGGTCTCTGAGAAAAAGATCCAGAAGAGTGAACCACAATTGGAAGCAAACAGAACTTATCAACACAGGAAAGTCCAGAGGGAAAATAACATTTTGGGTAAGAGCTCTCCAGTGTGTATCAAAGAGCTCCTAGTGTAACATTTTTCGTCATCGAGCTAATCTGGCATTATACAGGATGAAATCATTTTCCTAAATTGCTAACTCAGAGTTGTCATGGAATAAAGCCCCTATGAGTAGAGTGGATATAATCAATATTCTAAGTTTGAAAGATAGTGACATTTCTGATTCCCCTAACGGCCTGGAAGTGGTGGTTGCATGGCAGGCTCTAAGGCTGACTTGTTGATCTGTGAGGCTCTTTACAATGTACTTTTAAGGCTGCTTTCTCCCTAATCTTAAACACTTGACCTTTGAGTCTGATATTCTTCAGTATTATTAGATTAGATGATTAGTTATTAAATATACTGTCTCCAGTAAATAGGTAATTGTGTAATGCAATGGCGCTCAGCCTTTCCAGGCCATGTTCCCATGACATTTAGAGTTAGAACACTGAGTCCTTTTGTAGTAGGAATCTTTAACCCTTTCTGTGGGTCGAAGAATGTACAGGGGTTTCCCTAGGTCTCAAAATCAGCTGACTGACGAAGGACAGTAAAAAATGTAGAGTATCACATGTTTTTGAGAGCCATCGAATTCAAAGATCACAGAACTTTTATCACATTTATGCCCACATAATAAGACTGAGTAATACACCAAGATTTTCCCTGTGACAAGCTGGGTGTGATGAACACAATCTAGGTCCTTCCTAGGATTTATGTTGGGTGTTTGAGAAAAGCTTAAGCACTGTTTTGCAACCAAAAGCATGCAGGTGTTAAAGTTTTAAATGTCTCTATTGCTTCTTGCCAGATTTTGCCTTGCATGAAGGGATGGGGACGGAGAGGGGAGGAAGAATAGAGGGAGGGACAGGATCTAGCATGTTTTGATTCCTTAATGTGTGCAAAGCACAGTGCTAGGCATTTTACATATACAGATTCATTTAATCGTCCCCTAAATAGAAATAAAGTTTGTGTTATTAGTCCTCATTTTGCATTTAAGGAACCTGAGGCTCAGAAAAGATAAAGTTGCCTAAATCCAAACAGCCAGGGTAGTTGAATTAGAATTTGAACTTGAGTTCGAAGTGCTTATTCTTTTCAATGTCTCACAATGTCTTTATTTTATTAAGTGCCTACTACGTATACATAAGGTGTTACTCATGTTGGCAGAAAAGGTAAGATGGTCAGGAAAATCTAGGAATGAATTATCCATGTGCTGTTTTTTAATTCAGTGTTTTTGGTAGCACATTGTAAGGAACACAAAAGAAGTAATGAGACACAATGATCTCTCCTTAAATTAGAAGCCGTAACCTATTTGAGAAGGCAAAGCATCATGTATCAAACAATTCCTAAATTGGGTGCTATGAATGATAAGTCTAGAAGTTCCCAGAGGTAGAGGTAAGCATGGTATGGAGATGACTACTGAAAGCTGAGAGACTATGATCTTGTAAAATAGCCAGGATTTGGATAGAAAGGGCATTTCAGGTACACAGCATGGGAAGCCATGAACTGAGGCATGATGGTTTTGCAGAAAGACCAGCCTGGCTGGGGCGGAGGAGCTGACTGCTCTGATTGCCTTCCCCTGTCCTGGTCTGGACTGGTCCTCTGTGCTCCTCTCTCATTGCCTTTACCACACCCAGGTAATTAACCACAGGTGATGCATGCACATCCATCTCCCCCTGTGAACTCCTTGGGAATCCGGGCTGCCACCTATTCACCTTTTTATTCTCAGTGCTTAAAGCAGTCCATGGCGCCCATTAGGTGCTCCATAAATAATTGTGAAGTAGATGGATGGAAAGATGGGTATAGATGAAAGGATGTATAGTGGATGATACACTTAGAAAAAAAAAGGGAGCCAAATTGACACAGAGGCAGGAAAAATGTTAAGCCAGATATGACAGTAAAAAGTTCTTGATTGAGTGTGTAAACAAATACAAATAGTATTTATGAGTGGGTCAGAATGATGAAAGACTAGGAGAACTGAGGTGATAAGAGCATGCATCAGTGAAAGTGAGAATGAGGAAGAATGAGGAATTGAAGTCAGAGAGTAGGGAGCAACCATGGGCTTTGGTTAGAGCTCTGATGGAAGGGAAAGGAGAGAATGGGCGTCCTCTAGGAAGAAATGTGGGGTGCAGGGAAAAGGATATAGTTTTAGGAAATAATGAGCACGCTTCTAGACATGTTGAAAAATCATAAAATAAGCTTAAATGATGATACTGAGTGTTAAGTTCTAAGAGGGGCACTCTTGGAAAGTTTAATTCATTAGCAATTAAGTATTTTGGAAAATATATGGAAAGAGGTTGCAAGTAGAGATGTGGATGGCTGGACAGAGTCAAGATTCTACCTGTTGCAGTCAGAGTCCAGATGTGTCTAGGGGTGAATGATTGCCTCACCAACTCCTGGAGATTATGGATTCTCCCTGGAGGCCACAGGAAGTTTTAGGTATGAAATGATCCACGTGACTTAATTCACCATGAGATTTCCTAAGGCCTTGATGTGGGATTTCAATCTCCCATTAATCAAACTAAATTAATTTTTGAAGCCTCTTGACTGATGATGAGTGAAGCCCAGACAAAGGCATCCCAATGGGCTACCAGTGCCTCAGATTTCTACCCTGCTTGACTTGACCGCGTGTGCGTGTGCACACACACACACATACACACACGCAATTAAGGTTAGGGTTGGGACAAAGAGAAAGGCACACACAACACTTACATTTCTAGCCATTCTGAATTTCTAGCCATTCTAGATGGTCTTACGTCAGCAAAGGATCCTTGCACTCAACATTCAACCAAAACAAGACTAGCGTTCTTATCATAGCACACCACACCCGCATAGAGACAAGAAACATTAACCACAGGACGCTCAACTCTCCTAAAGCCACCAGCCAAGCCCAAATCATGACTCAGAACTCCAGATCTCAGTCATTTCTTCTGCTCATGAAGGCATTCCTTTTTGAACTGAAAACAAACTCATAAATAAACATCTCCTTCCTCAGTGCCCCCAAACAACTTGATGGACAGAGAACTCTGTATTTTATAGGAAATGCTTGCAGATTTTTATGGTAAGTTTCCAAAAATAAAAGCACAAACATTTCTACTCACATATATTTGTTATGATAGCTACTGGTCCAAGTAGGAATACATATCATCCTGAAGGTAGAGAATGCACCAGGATCGGATCTTGCCCATTTTCATAAACACCATGGAGCATAGTTAGCTCAGAATCCTACGGAGTCCACTTGGCTTATTTATAGAGCTCAGACCCACACTGGTGCATCAGGATAGTTTAAGGTTTGGGGAACAAGTTCCCTTACTGACAAATAGCATAATTAGGCATAATGTCTTAAGCGAACATATTAGCTCGGGCTTTTAACAGTGTGCAAGCCTCAGCTTCCGCAATAACAACCTAATCTTGTGTGGGAGCCATCCCAGGCTTCACTTGAACACAGGCACTGTTGTCCACCCGCAGATAAAACTTGGAATGGTTTTATTTATATCGTCCTTGTTAGTCATGCAATCTGTGTGCAAACAAAACAACATTATTCTTATCTCCTTGGAAAGTTTAATTCATTAGCAATTAAAAACTGGTGCAGAAGAAGGGCCAGGCACCCGGAAAATGATCTTCCTAGCACAGCACACCCCGAAAGAGCGGTTTGTGGGAGCAACTTTTGCTGATAACAGCACCGTGACATTTGCTGAATTGTTGCACAGCCTTGTTTTTAATAAATAGTTTAGCCATGTAAGGATTATGCCACTGTAATTAAATAAGATAATGTAGCCAACAATCTCTTCAAAAGTACCGTGTTGAAACTTGCTGTCCTCAGGCCCTCGCCAGAGCCCATTCCTGCTGTCTGCTCCCTGCCCCCTCCCTTGTCTGGCTTGTTTTTAGGGGAGGTTGCCTCTGGGTCAGGTTCCTTTGTTGTGACAAAGGCTTCTTAGTAGGAGGAATGGCTTGGCCCTAGAAGCTGGTTAAAGGCTACAGATTGAGTGAGTCCTATTTGGAACAGGGATGGGCCTAACAGTATTCTTTGCCATCTTAAGGTCAGGGAACTTAAGAATAGCAAACCTGGACTACCCTGTCAAGAAGTCATGCTCAGTCGGGCCTGATGGGGTGCTCCTGTAGTCCCAGCTACTCCGTAGGCTGTGGTGGGTGAATCAGTCGAGCCCAGGAGTTCAAGTCCAGGTTGTGCAACATAGCAAGACCTTGTCTCAAAAAAAAAAAAAAAAAAAAAAGTCATGTTCAATGCAAGATGTTAATAGAGGAAACTGTGGGAGTAGGGGTAGGGTAGGGAGAGGGTATATGGGAACTCTTCGTACTTTCCGCCTAAGTTTCCTGTAAACCTAAAACAACTCTAAAAGGTAGTCTATTATTAAAAACAAAAGCAAGTCAGGCTCACCCATGGCTCTGAGATGTGAGGGGCCAAGATTTATTTTTAAAAGACTTTTCTTCTTCTCCGTAAGAAGTTGAACACAAGGAAGCACTGAGATTTGGAGGGCTACACCCACGATAGGGAATTAGAAAGAAAACAGTCCCCTGGCTGCCTTCATTGGTGGCATTCCATTCATGTGGAAAGTGAGACTTGACCCAACTGATGGGACCTCTAGGTTTAGCACCACTTGAGCTTTTGTCTGACCCTGAAATAAACAATACATCTACTCTTTAGTTTGGCATTGCATGCGTCAACTTGTTACTTAAATATTTTACTTTCAACTGCTTAACTTTATATAGGTCAGCCTCAGTGTTGTTGCAAATAATTTTTGCTAAAAATAATAAACAGTTTTGGAAATAGATTATATCTAAAACAAATAAGTTTAATGTAGAATAATACATCTTAGGGCTAGTGGGGACTTCAGTTATCATTTGATGCAAATTTTGCCTGCTCTTAAATAGGCATGAAAGAGTTAAATAATGCAGCCCCAGCAAGGCAGGTAGTAGAAGTTTTTTAATCCCAGCTGCTGCCCCCGGGGGTAAGAGGAAGAGATATTTGATAGTCCAAAGCAGAAAGTAAATATAGAGTAAATTACTTCCACGTAATTGGGGAGATTATTTCAAGTAGATTGCAACTTGGAAATGGATGGCTTCTTTTCAAAACCTAGGGTGACCTGAAAACTTCCCATCCTGGTTTCAAGGTGGCACCAAGGGAACGAGCAAGTCCTGGCTTTCAAGGGCAGCTATAGCTGATATATTTAGTAAAGTGAAAGCTAACATCTTTAATATTTGCATTACTCAGATCCGTGCAGTAGTTAATAGGAACAGAAATAGAAAGAGACATAGAAATGTGGCCAACAGAAAGACACTACCTTAAATGTTTGAGCTGTAAACTTTGGTAGATGGAAAACAGAAAACTTTTTGCAATTAATATAATTGCCCTTGCTCAAGGAAATAGTCAATTTGATTTGAAATGGGGCGGAAAAGCCTGGGAAGGGATCTGTGTGAGACACCTAAAAGAATTAGTGTACATTTTTCCACATAGTGGGCCAATTTTCCCATTCTTTGGTTTTAGTGCCCCCTTGTATAGTCAGTATGACCATGCACCAATCCTATTTCCAAGTGGTAGTCTTTCTGATATTTGTCTTCTCCTCTTTTTTTTTTTTTTTTTTTTTCAGATAGGGTCTCATTCTGTCAGCCAGGCTGGAGTGCAGTGGCACTATTATAGCTCACTGCAGCCTCAAATGCCTGGGCTCAGGCAGTCTTCCCACCTCTGCCTCCTGAGTAGATGGGACTACAGGCATGTGCCACCAAGCCCAGCTAATTTTTCAGTTTTAAATTTTTTGTAGAGATGGGGGTCTTGCTATGTCACCCAGGCTGGTCTTGAACACCTGGCCTCAAGTGATCCTCCGGCCTCGCTCTCTCAAAGCTCTGGGATTACAGACATGAGCCACTGCACCTGGCTCTGTCTCCCCTTCCTATGTGTGTTGGCTCTAGAACAAGAGAAGCCTTGTTGAGATTCATGGCTGCCCCTTGCACCCTATCACCTCTCTGACTTTGGGCAAGTTGCCTGGTCTCTCTCAGCCTTTATTTTCTTTTTGTGAAATGGGGATAATAATAGTACTTGCCTCATAGGCAAAATGTTGTGAGAACTAAATGAGAAAATACATGTAAAGCTCTTGGCACTTAGGTCTTTTTATGATTATGATGATAATCACACATAATAAATTATTTCTCACATCACATGCTGTTTAGCCTATTCACTGTTCTATTTTTCCTGAAGTCAGTTCAGTGTGTAGCATACAGAATTGAATAAAACACACCCGTTGTGACCTGATAGTGCAAAGTAAACTATCATCTCCTTCATTCTAGGTTTTATGTTTCTATTAATGCAGTCTAAAGGTAGGATATGAGTTGTTTTTGTTTATGTATCTTTTTTTTTTTTTTGCAGGGATGGGGAATGACTATCTTCAATTAAACTGCTCAGTAAAATCTCTCCTCTTGTGTGTTGAGCTTTAGTATTTAGTTTTGGATACTAGTGCAGGATCTTAAATTGATCCCATTACATGTGATTTCTTTAGTGTTAGTTCCTTTTCAAACCTGTATAAGCCATTCATTCATTCATTCATTCATTCACTTTAGAAAGTCAAACATATATTTATCATGAGCCAGCACAGTGCCAGTTATTTGCCATATTCTAAGATTTTAAACATTCATTGGCATTTAAATTGTGCATGATTTCTATACCTTCATCTGAATTGTTGTGTAACATGTTTGGATAATACAGAGCTAAGGGCACAGGCTAAGAAATATCTTTAGAAACTTTCCTCTAGGCTCACCAGCACCCTTAGGGCACTGTCATTTAAATATTATGAATTCATCTTGTGTGGTATCATTTGGTACAAATTATTTTCCAACATGACCAGCAAAAAATCTTGAGACTTTCTCAGAATTCTTGTTCAAGTCAAGATTCACTATATCTTTCTAGTCACCTAACTCAGTATTCCTATCAAAACAAGATTAATTTGATATGATTTTTTTTTAAAAGGGAAATTAGGCTGGCTTGTTTCCTAATGGGCTCAGAGGACATATTCCCATTCCAGAACTTTGAAGAATTTAAGTGCAAACAGCAGAGTGCCTAAAGCATGTCAGCTGTCTGTTTCGGATGCTCGTCCTACCACGTGTAGCATGGCAAAGACAGGAGTCAGAGATTGGGAAGTTTAGCTAGGTGAAAAAGTCTGCCCTAGGGCATGCCCTTCCCACTACTAGAGAGCAGTTGCTTTACATTTTATTTTACCTAGCTTTTTGTAAATATTTCTCCCTGGGTTACTTGTGATCTAGGGGCGTGGACTTACTCATCTCTTGTAATTCCAATCAGTGCATGACACATCATAACTGATCCTCGATTATTTTTTAAGTTAATGTACTCAAGGTTTATTTTTCAATCGAATGCCTAAGCTATTACAATTAAGGAGAGAGAATACTACCCCCTTTCAGTCCAGGTGTATGGCAAATGGAGATGTCTATAGGTATTAGGACATACCTAGAAACTTTTAGAAAGGCATTGGAGGAATGCCTCCTCAAACTGTATGAAACTCCAGTGATTAGCAATGGAGTCTAATGAATGAGAGGCAGTACAATGCCTTTCTCAAAATATTGGGAAATTCGTGATCTTTTTCTCTCCTTTATCATTCCTAGGGTTTTGGAAATCTGGATTGTAGTGGGGCATTGTATATTAAAAAATCATCTTCCCATTCGGATCTTTGCAAAGATTTTTCTGTTCCTTAAATTTGTTCAGGTTAAGAGATTGCAGATTGCTTCTGTGGACTTATTGAAGGTAAGTATTATCTCTTGATATTTGTATCTCCAGTGTCTGGCACAATGCTTGGCAGTGAGGAGGAACCCAATAAATGTTTGTTGGATGAATAAGTAATATATGTGAAAGTGTTTTGTAGACTGTGAAACTTTGCACAAATGAAAGATCACAAGGATGATTGCTTACAAAGCTCAGAAATTGAAGTGGAACTCTTTTCTTAATGTAACACACACATACACATTACACACATTTTCTCTTTGAATAGTGGCTGCATTGTTTTTAATGGAACACTGGGCTACTTTTAAACATTGAAATCAAAATGTACATGCCCACTTTTTATTAGTAGTTGCTCCATTTGCTCTTCCAGCTTTGGCTCGAAAACATCTGCTTGTATACTTAGTATCACTGTCCTTGCTTACCCCCATCCCTTGCCTTCTCACCCATCTTTAGTCTGCCATATGGTCTTGACATAGATTTTCAACTGTTAGACTGTCAGGCTTTCAAGGATGCATTTTAAGAAATCAGTTTCTTTGAAAGCACTTGAACCAGAAGTCAAATGGCATGATGTAAACCAATAGTTTTTCAATGAAGAAATGAAAACCCTCAATAATTACAAATAAGGAATGTAACCTATTGACACCAATTTGGTTACACTGTATTGATTCCTACAAAAATATTATGAGAGAGTAGGCTACTAACACTCTACTGATCAGATTACAAGTATACTTAGTAAAGACAGAAATAGTATAGGCATAAAAGAGTTTACCTTAAAATGTCACCTGATGTTAGTTGTCCCTCACTGATTCAAGTAATTTCCATTATTCAGGTGGATCTGGCTGTTGGTGGAGATCCCTAGACTGCATGGGGCCATGGGCATGATCTGGAGACACAGTAGGTGAGTCCAGCATGTCAAGGGCAGATGACAATGAATGGAAAAACCTGGTCTTGTTACTTTCTCAGTAACAGTGACTAGCAGTGTGTATGAAGAGATCAAAATTCTAAAAGTTCCCACAAATTTCTCAGTTTCCTATTTAGGGCTTCAGGTCTTTGGAGATATCTTCCAGATATGGTCTTTGTCTGTTTTCCTTATTCTTCTGTGAACTGGTATAAATGAAGGTGGGTTGGGTGGGGTGGGTGGGGCTTTGAGGCCTTCCATTTCATCTGAGCTAGATGTGCCAGGAGGAGGCCCCTGAGAAGCTCAGGCAGTTCCACATATGCCAGCTTCCGCACAGCTCAGCAGGACTTGACAATGATTGCATTGTGTGGCTTTCATCCTTCTGGGCAATTGGCAAATCCAAAATTTCTAGGTAGAGGGGTTTAGGGTGGCATTCTGGAGAGGAGGAAGGATCAAGGGCATTGTCTTGAAGCTGCTTTGCCTAACAAGCACCATTTTTAAACTTAGCTTTAATGCTTATTTTGACATATCTTGGAGTTAAGTACATGGAAATTTTGGAGAGGAACCCTAAGGAAACTCCAAGTCACCCCTGGGTATTGCCAATAGAACCCAAGTGTGGTAAACACTTCAAAGCCTCCATAGTGTTGTATGAAGCATGGAATCCCTCTTTTGAGGGTCTGAATTCACCCTCCAGGGAAATGTTTTTCAAAGCGTTGTCCTACTGAACCATGCAATCAAGAGTCAGGATGGGGAGGGCTTCTAGTGAAGGAGAGCCTTCACCTGTAATAAGCATCTTGGACAGAACTAATGCATAGTAAAATCTGAAACCACTATCCATTGAAAGAACCTCAAGAGCTCTTATCCTTCTGATGTGTGGAATTTCTTAATTTTTTATTCCTTTGTATCTCCCAGTGGTATTTTGGAATATGAACACCTCCACTGGATTACTTTCCCCATTGTGACTATGAAGTCTGTATCTTTTTGAGTGAATCAAATTATCAAAGGGCATCCCTCAAAGCCTTTCATGCTGCATCTAATGAGGAGCTCACTTACATTTATAGCACACAGTATTGGCAGTCCTTGGGCAAAATAAAAACATGACAACAATATTAATACCACATATTTGAATAATAGTGTACCATTCACAGTTACATAAATTAAATTGCATGGTTAAATTCATAGCAAATTCATAGTTAAATCATATCTCATCAATTTTTACAATGTGCTGTCAGGATAAGGCCATATTATTTCTATTTTACAGATGAGTTTGAGACTCAGAGAAGGCAATGATGTATCTTAGGTCAGCTGACTAGTGTACACAGAGGAATTGGCGCTCAAGTCAGATCTTCCAACCCTAGTCCACAGATGCTAACTCATACCATCAGATATTCTTCCGAGTGGCTTTCAGGGAGATTTGTTGATGTCAAATCACCTGAGTTCTGACATTTGTAGTCCCTTTGGGAAAATCTCCATTTAGATTGCCATGGACATCCACTTGATGAGTGACAGTTTTCTCCAAGGGAAGATGCTTCTTAGTTGGTCTTGCTCCACCCTTACCTGCCAGCTTTACCCTAGGCCTCAACATTCTTGATACAGAGCACATCCTCTCCTACCTTGCTTGCCATTGTATTGCTCATATCAGGGAGGGTGTGACTCTAAAATTTCACAAAAATCCTTTTTCTCATATCTGATTATGCCATGTTTGTAGACACTCTGTAGACATGTTGTCTTTCTACTTCTGTTTTAATCGTCTTGATTTAATCCCTGTGAGCTCATATTCCTTCATTAATGTCATCAAATTAAAAGAGGAAAAGGGATTTTGGAGGCTTATGCTGGATTTCCCCAAAGACAGGCACAATAGTGGTCCACTCAGCCTCTGCTGTGCCCTTCCTGTGGCAGGGTTACACTATCAGGGAATGCAGCCTGCAATAACTAGACCCCCCTCATTGTCACTTAGGTCTCCCTTTTGTTCAGCTACAATTTTCAGCTTTTACCTTCCACACATTGGTCCTTGCCTTGTCCCTTCTTCATGTGAAAGTTTTCCAAATATATGAGCCAGTCATCATGTAGCATTAAGGTTGTATAACTGAAAGTTGTTATGTTCTGAACCATGTCTCCCCAGATTCATATGTTGAATTCCCAACCCCCAGTGCCTCAGAATGTGACTGTATTTAGAAATGGGTTTGCATTAGTTCGTTTTCACACTGCTATAAAGAATATCTGAGACTGGATAATTTATGAAGAAAAGAGGTTTAATTCATTCACAGTTCTGCAGGCTGTACAGGAAACATGGCTGGGGAGGCTTTAGAAAACTTACAATCGTGGTGGAAGGTGAAGAAGCAGACACATCTTTGTGTGGCTGGCAGGAAAGACAGAGAGCAAAGGGGGAGGTGCTACACACTTTCAAACAACCAGATCTTGTGAGAACTCTTATCATGAGAACAGCAAGGGGAAAGTCAACCCCCATGATTCAGTCACTTCCCACCAGGCCCCTCCTCCAACACTGGGAATTATAATTAGACATGAGATTTGGGTGGGGACACAGAACCAAACTATTTTATTCTGCCCCGGCACCTCCCAAATCTCATGTCCTTCTTACATTTCAAAACACAATCATGCCTTCCCAACAGTCCCCCAAAGTCTTAATTCATTCTGTCATTAACTCAAAACTCCATGTCCAAATATTCATCTGAGACAAGGTTAAGTCCCTTCCAAATATGAGCCTGCAAAATCAAAAACAAGTTAGTTACTTCCCAGATACAACGGAGGGTACAGGCATTGGGTAGATGCTCCCATTCTGAAAGGGAGAAATCAGCCAAAACATAAAGGATACAGGCCCTATGCAAGTCTGAAACCCCGCAAGTCAGTCATTAAATCTTAAAGCTCCAAAATAATGGAGCTTAAAGCTGTTGGTGGATTTACCATTCTGAGTCTGGAGGATGGTGGCCCTCTCCTCAAAGCTCCATTAGGCAATTCCCTAGTGGGAACTTCGTGTGGAGGTTCCAAGACCATATTTCCCCTCCATACTACACCAGTAGAGGTTCTCCATAAAGGCTCTGCCCCAGCAGCAGTCTTCTGCTTGGACATTCAGGCATTTCCATACATCTTCTGAAATCTAGGTGGAGGCTCCCAAGCCTCAACGCTTGCCCTCTGTGTACTCACAGGCTTAATACCACATGGAAGCCGTGAGGCTTGCAACTTTCACCCTCTGGAGCAGTGGCCTAAGACATATCTGGGGCCCTTTGAACCATGGCTGGAGCTGGAGCAGCTGGGATGCAGGGAACTATGTCCTGAGGCTGCACAGAGTAGCAGGGCCCTGGGCCTGACCCAAGAAACCTTATAACCCCCCTATGCTTCCAGACCTGTGATGGGAGGGGCAGCTGCAAAGGTCTCTGAAATGCCCTGGAGGCATTTCCCCATTGTCTTGGCTATTAGCCTTTGGCTCCTCTTTACTTATGCAAATTTCTGCAGCTGGCTTGAATTTCTCCCCATAAAATGGGTTTTTCTTTTCTACCACATGGCCAGGGTGTAAATTTTCCAAACTTTTATGCTCTGCTTCCCTTTTAAATGTAAGTTCCAGTATCAAATTATCTCTTTGTGCATGCATATGAGTGTATGCTGTTAGATGCAGCCAGGCCACATCTTGAATGCTTTGCTGCTTAGAAATTTCTTTTGCCAGATACCCTAAATCATGTCTTTCAAGTTCAAAGTTCCACAGATCTCTAGCACAGGGGCACAATGCCACTAGTCCCTTTGCTAAAGCATAGCAAGAGTGACCTTTACTTCAGTTCCCAGTAAGTTCCTCATCTCCATCTGAGACCAGCTTGGCTATCTCTGTCCATATTACTATCAGCAATTTTGTCAAAACCATTCAACAAGTCTCTAGGAAGTTCCAAACCTTCCCTCATCTTCCTGTCTTCTTCTGAGCCCTCCAAACTGCTCCAACCTTTGTCCATTACTCAGTTCCAAAGCAGCTTCCACATTTTCAGGTTTCATTATAGTAATGCCCCACTATTTGGTACAAATTTTCTGTATTAGTCCCTTCTCACACTGCTATAAAGACATACCTGAGACTGGGTAATTTATGAAGAAAAGATGTTTAATTGACTCACTATTCTGCAGGTTGTACCAGAAGCATGGCTGAGGAGGCCTTAAGTAACTTACAATCATGGCAGAAGGCAAAGGGGAAGCAGGTACATTTTCACATGGTCAACAGGAGAGAGAGAGAGCAAAGTGGGAGGTGCTACACACTTTCTGACAACCAGATCTGGTGAGAACTCTATCATGAGAACAGGAAGGGGGAAGTCCGCCCCCATGATTCAATCACCTCCCACCAGGCTCCTCCTTCAACACTGGGAATTACAATTCAACATGAGATTTGGATGGGGAAACAGTACCAAACCATATTAGGGTCTTTAGGAGGTAATAAGTTAAAATGAAGTTATTTGGGTGGCCCATAATTCTACAGAACTGATGTCCTTGTAAGAAGGGGAAGAGACACCAGAAGTGCCAGCACAGAGGAAAGGTCATGTAAGGACGTGGGGTAAAGACAGCCATCTACGGAGCCAGGGAGAGAGGCCTCAGAAGAAACCAAAGCCATAAATGCCTTCTCTTGGACTTTCAGCCTCCAAAGCTGTGAGAAAATACATTTCTGTTGTTTAAGCCACCCAGTCAGTCTGTGGTACTTTGTTATGGCTGCCCTAGCTGATGAATTCAGAAGTCAAATGTATATGGCTTTGAAGCCACAGAGGAAGGTGAGATTATCTGGCCAGAGATCCAAGGTGAAAGGGGTGGAGAGCTTTGGGGTAAATCACTTTACAGAGTGGGTATAGGAAGAAGGGCCTGTGAATAACACAGAGAACAATCAAGATAGAGCAGAGTTAAAGATGACAAGGGAAGAGAGAGTTCTTTGCTTCTTTTATTTTGGGTTCACATCTCTTAATCTTGTGTTCACTTTTGTCAAGGTCATCCTCAGAATTTACACTCTCTCTCCTTTTGTGCCCCCATGGACCAAGTTAAGAAGGTGTAGGCTTCAAATCTGAAGATTGGTCACCACAAAATTCAAAGGTAAGTGAAAGGGTTTATATTAGTGTCACTGAATCAAGGGCCAATCTCAAAATCTACTTGCGTATTTTTCAAAGTGCACATTTATGTGACATACACTATGAAATTTCATTTTAGTATAGATTTGTGGTGGGATACTACCATATATTTTGAAAACAAACAAACAAGCAAACAAAAAAATGTTCCCCAAACTCACAGAATCCCCAGGTGCTTCTGATATACACATTGACGGAGATAAACTAATCCAGATGAAAAGACAAATGAATTTTTTTCTACATGCCTGGAAATAATGTCAGATGATTATAGATTTCAAACTTCATGGAAAATTGAAATTTCACCCTTTTGTAGGGGGAATGTTTTGTTAATCTAGCATACACAGCCTACGTTTTCTATTCTTATTATTTTTAATAAAATTTTTTTCTTTTCTTTTTTTTCACAGGCAAGGTCTGCTCAGGATGGAGTGTAGTGGTGCCATAGCTCACTGTAACCTTGAATTTCTGGGCTACTGGCATACACCACCATGCTTGGCTAATTGTTCCTTATTTTTTGTAGTGACAGGGTCTTACTATGTTGCCCAGGCTGGTCTCAAATTCCTGACCTCGAGTGATTCTCCCACCTTAGCCTCCCAAAGTGTTAGGATTACAGGCATGAGCCACTTTGCCCAGCCTCCCTTTTTTTTTTTTTTTTTGAGATGGAGTCTTGTTCTGCAGCCTAGGCTGGAACACGGTGGTGTCATCTTGGCTCACTGCAGCCTCCTGGGTTCAAGCGATTCTCCTGCTTCAACCCCCAGGTAACTGGGTCTACAGGCACCTACCACCACCCAGCTAATTTTTTGTTTGTTTGTTTGTTTGTTTTTGTTTTTGAGTCGAAGTCTCACTGTGTCACCCAGGCTGGAGTGCAATGGCTCAGTCTTGGCTCTCTGCTTCCTCCACTTCCCAGGCTCACGCAATTCTCTTGCCTCAGCCTCCTGAGTAGCTGGGACCACAGGCACCAGCCACCACACCTGGCTAACTTTTGTATTTTGAGTAGAGATGGGGTTTCACCATGTTGGCCAGGCTGGTCTTGAACTCCTGACCTTGTGATACGACCGACTTGGCTTCCCAAAGTGCTGGGATTACAGGCGTAAGCCACCATGCCCGGCCCACCAGCCTACTTTTAATGGTAATTTTGAAAATGACAGTTGACCTGGTAGCCTTTGGGGATGTTTGTGTTCCTCCTCCCAGCAGATTGCCTTCCTTGGGCAACAGGCACTGCTCCTCTCTCATGTGTCAGAAAATCAGTCTGAAACTAGCTATCAAAGCGTACAACCATCTATCACGTTGACCATCACATTATTCTTTGTGACTTGGGAGAACTCCCCTGGTTTCTCAAATCTCTATCTGCTGAGAATTAGGAATCATTTCTATACAATAAAGAACTATTGTTCACCAGAAAGTATATTCTACTTTCTTGTGGAAGAAAACTTATGACATTGAACTTGATAAAAAGCCATTTTCACAAGCCCAAATAAAACCAGTCTTCTCCATCTCCCCTCCCACCTCTATTGGCTCAAGTAATGAGCAACTGAAGGATACCACACTGCAAAGGAGATGTTGGGCTTCAGGCTGAAGCAAATCTGGGCTAACCAGAGTTAATCAAATTCTTTGTAAATAAAATGAATTGTGCCACGCTAACTTAGATGTTTCAGAGAAACACTAACATATTTTTTTTAACTGATTTCTTGAATTTTTAAAAAAACCACTGCTCCTTTCCTTTGGGTAAGTGAGGAGGCAATAGGGTCTTGAGAATCACCAGGACAGCCAGACTCTGTTAGTTTACTTTCAGGTGAATACATTAGGTTCTGGGTAGATAGGCAGAGCTACTGTACACTGTGCCTAAAACATCACAGTGGAGAGGTGTATGTGTGTTTGTTGGGGGTGGAGGGGCCTGGTCCTGAGATTTATCAAGCCTGCCTTATGGGTACTGACTTGACTGGTTCATCTACTTTAGGGACGATGAGAATATACTCCCCTGCCCCAAATTATATTTTATCCAGGTGCCATGGTGTCTGACACTCCATCTGTAATGGTTCATTCCTTTGGCTTTCTTTCCTGCTTTTAAAATGAACATTCTCTTGGTTTGTGCAAAACACTAAACTACTTTACAAAGGCAGATACGCTAATGTAGGAAACTGCTTTGTTTTGCTTTGGTTGAAAAGGACTAGTGGAGCTGCAGGAAGCTTGGAAGTTCATCAGTGGGAATGGAGGGAGGCGGCCAAGAAGGTGAGGGGAAGGGGAAGGGCCACAGACACTGATTTTGTCTACTTGGGAATTTTGAATGGGATTGACCCTACCACTCAGTAATAGTTAAAAATGAAACAAAACAAAAAACAAGGGTTTTGAGTGTTGTTTGAATCCAAGTGTACTATTTCAATAGTGGAACTGAGCAAGACTTATAAAGCTGGCGTAGGGAAGGGTGATTAGGATTGCAAACATAAGCATGAGGTGTAAATCATGACATTTATTTTGGCATGGAAGCCAGATCATTGTTTGAGGAACACCTTTTGAAACCCAAATGTAGAGGGCAGAAAATGGTGTTGGCTTTTTACACTATTTCTTTCTTTTTGAGGTAAGTCAGAGAGTTGAGTTATGAAGCATTAAAAGATCATTTTTTTCCCACATTCAATTTTCTTCTTTGCACTTAGGGAAAACCTTTTAGGCCAAAGACCATTGGAAGTGGCCCTGGTTCCTCCATGTTTAACTCACTGGCCCCTAATTTCTGCTGGACCTTCATTTCAGTCGACTGTGTTTCAGGAGGTAAGTGATTCTGGTGACCTCACTGTAGGGAGACAGGAGCCTCTGGCAAGTTACCAAACTGCTGGCCTATTCTACATGAGCCAGGCTCTTTGCTTTGGCAGAGGAAAGCAGTGCTGTTTTAGGTCAACAGTCAAATGTGTCCCGGAAGTTGTTAAGTGCGTGGGGCATTCTAACCACTGCTGCTGGTGGAGAGACCTGGCTGTCGCCTGCATCTCACTTTCAGAATGTGGCCCTGATTAAGCTCTGCAGGTAGAGTTCTGGTTTCTAAGAAGGGTACAAGGCCTGAGGACATGCTGGTATTTCTTCCTCATGCTGCTGCTGAGGACACAGAGAAGGGTGTTCTGGCCAAATTAGCCAGTTATTGGTTCCCCAAATAACTTTGGTTTTAGACACCTGACTTGACTCTGTGAGTGAGTGGGAGGCTGTTTTCTCTGACTGGTTTTGCATCTTGGCTTTCATGTCTCTACATGAACATTCAGCCCACAAATTTCTGTTATCTAATCAGGCGCATCAGTCCGTGATGGAGATGAGAGGGGAGGAACACCCCTTTGACTCAGATTTTGCACAAACAAAATTCAGTCTTGTTAGCAATGGCAGGAAGAGTAGCCACGGCTGCTCAGATCAGATCTTTCCCTGACAATCTGCAGGGCAGTGCAAGTGGGTGAAGAGTTTTTATGGCAAGATAAGCAATGCAAGGGCCCCAATTTGGTATACTAAATAAAATTAAAATGTCAATATTTACACATGACCTTCAAGGCTCTTACACTCTTGCTTTCTTAGTATTCAGTACAGACTGCATTTTCTTTAGTCCGTTACCAACAGCTTGGAAATTCAGTTAGAGGACATAACCCAAATGTTCTCCAAATGTTGCTTCCAAATGGTCATCTTGAAAAGTGCTGTTTTAAGGCATGCAACCTTTCTGCACCGAGAGAGGGCTGTCGCTCTGCCTACCCAACTGTAGGGGAATTATCCAAAGATTAAAACCACTGATGATAAAGATAGTGCCACACAGCATATTTTAATTTGTTGATAATGAAAGCACAAGAGGCCTTTTTACAGGCTTCTTGAAGCCTTACTATTGTGTGTTGCACATTCAACCCCAGCTTGTGTGCTGACACAAACAAATAAACGTGACCATAACGGTTGAAATGTAGTTAGAAACACAATTGAGAACATCTGTATTGTAAGCAGAAATACATTAGAAATACTGAAGTGTTTTGTAGCTGTGAAAATGAAGGAATAAAAAAATAACCCACAGTACCTGGATTAAGCAGTTATAAATAATGTATAAAGCAAAAATCTCATTACCCCCTGTGTAAACTCCCCCCAATGAAATATATTTTATGAATGTAGTAACACTGTAATAACCAAAGAATTTGTTTTTCCCCACAAACTTTCCATTTCATAACTGTGAGATTGTTTGGATTTACAGATTCGGGCCGCAACACCCCTGAGTTTACCGGTTTTGGTCTCTTCCTTGTGACCTTCGGCTCCAGGATGCAGCACAGCTCCTCACTGCACTATTTATCAGAATGTTGCTCTGCATGCTTGAAAGTTTCCCCAAACAGAGGTACATAAAAACAAACAGAGGCGAAACACAAATCCCATCAGCCCTGGAGGAAAAGGCCTTGAAGCTCTTCCAGTGCAGAGGCCACGCAGAGGACAGGCTCCTACCTGTGCCCATCAGCCACGCCTGGGGCGCCTCCTGGAGTCCAGGCTGCTGGCAATGGAATTCATCATGTTGCTGATGTCACTGTAAGTTAAGTCGCAGCTGCCAGCTGAGCTATGGGACAGTTTGAGGGATGGCCAGAAGGTTTCTCCTGGATGCCATCTTCAGCATACCTAGGAACCAGAGAAAATGCAATTCTTCGCATGCCCATCTCACTCCTGCAGCCTGGGGTCCCTCTTCAGTTTATTTTTTTCTTTTTTCTTTTTTTTTTAATCATAAGCACATAGTCAGGCTCTGGGACATCATGGAACCCAGCAGCCTGCTGAAAGGTGAAGCACAAGTCTAAAGTCCTGTTAGTTATGAAATCCAGCTCTCCTGGATTAGGCAAGGGGAAAACCACATCTTTAAGATATACTAGGGCAAGAAGTAAAGTATAGAGAGCTGGCTCGACGAAATTTTGTGTATAATAGGAGCCGTCCTATGACTAATAGTCACCTGTCTCAGAGACCTCATGATTATTTCTGAGCTTTAACCAATGAATTAATGTGGGTTCTATCTGGCTCTTCTAACGTCTTTGGAATGGTTCCTCAGGGAACCACAGCTATCCGTAGAGATAACAACCTGAATACAAGCCCATCGCCCGATCAGATGCTGCTCTTACTTGCATGACTTGGTTCTATTCTTGCCCAGTCCCACTGGGATAGCAGTGGTAGCTAAACAGCTAAGCAGAGTGACCTCATTAGATTCTCCTCTAGTATAAAGTCACATGTTAACTCATTTTTGGACTCATAGTCAGAAACTTGTAATTTTTCCTCATTTTGGTATGCAGCTATTGCACAGTGGGGGAAATATGAGTCAAAAGACTTGCTCTTATATTCCATCTTCCCCCTCATTGCCTGGGTGTCTTTGGACCAGTTAATCTTTGAGCCTCAGTTATCTAGAAAATGGGGACACTGCTACTTTATATTTTTTTTTTTTAGTGGGACCTAGATAAGGTAATATGAATAAAGGGGCTTTGTTTATATATTGAATGGCATGATGTTACGATTACTAAAAGGAAATAGCTATTCTACTTACATTACAATGTGGTTTGAGGATCAAATTCAATAAAATATGTGAAGAGGGCTTTGAAAAGTAGAAAGAGCTAAGCAATGCAAAATGCGTCGCTGCACTTGAATGTAATGGCTGGTGTCATGTCAGCTGGATTAACTGTGGTCACTAGTTCTCATATACCCATTTGCTAGAGTAGCTGAGTCCTCTGGTCTACGAAAAAGGGCACAGAAGCTACAGATACGAGATCTGGTACTATCTTTATCACTACCTTTTTATTGTGAGCACCTCAATCATTTTGAGATATTTGTCTCATTTCTTTTACTTTGAATATGCAAAAACAACAGTCACCTCCTAATGTGGCTGTTGGGAAAACACAACTGAAATGGATTCAGAAAATAGCTTTTAAGGACAAAGTTATGTGAAGGACATAAATTGTGCATGAAGTCTTTCAGCAATGAATAGGCACATCTCCACATACCCCAGGATCTTAAGCTGATAATGTAACAACAAGAACCTATTGAATCAGGACAAGGTGATGGTTCTGCTCCTGTGGCAATCTAGGTCTCAGAATCTGGTATGCAGGCAGGGTGTAGAGAGCAGATTGCATTTTCAGGAGAAAGGTTAAGCTTGAATGTTTTGGACAGGAGGTGGTTAGATGCATTTTTAAAAAGTCCTTGAATTTACCTGATGATTTTTGTGTCCTTGTGATGGTTGTAGCCCATTCCAGGATATGAATAAATTTAGCAACACAAAGGAGGTCATTTAAAAATCTTTCCCTCAGATGCTCCACTTCCTCTTCCTTCTAGCTTTCTCCTCTTCTTCACTAATTTGGCAACCTGCGAGGCTGCCCTTTTGATCACTGGCAGTTTAGAATAGTGATAAGTGGTTTTGGAAAATGTTATTGAAACTTTTATAGGAGAGTGGTGGAAGGATGGAGATTTCTAGAAAACCCTTAATAGAAGAGATCCATTTTATTTAATTATTTATTTATTTTTAGTTTTAAAACATTATTTTATTTTGAATTAATTTTAGACTTTAAGAAATTGCAAAAATACTAGAAAGTGTTACTTTAATCCCTCACCCTGCTTCCGCTTATGTTGACTGTCTCTCATCATCTTAATATGATTATCAAGAATAGGAAATTGATGTTGGTACAATATTTTTAACTAAGCTACAGACTGCATCTGATATTCACCAGTTTTCCTGCAGATATCATTTTTCTGCCATCCGAGTACTAACCAGACCCGACCCTGCTTAGCTTCCAAGATCAGACAAGATTGGGTGTGTTCAGGGTGGTATGGCTAGAGACCCAAATATCATTTTTCTGTCTCAGGAGCCTATCCAGGACCCCACATTGTATTGAGTTGTATTTCTCCCTAGTTGACTCCAATCTGTGACAGTTCCCTGGTCTTTCCTTGTCCTTCATAACTTTGGCACTTTTCGAAGGATACTGATTGTTACCAGTGGAAGGTATCCGAGTTACCAGCGGCAAATCCATACGGGTCTGCAGCAACCTCAATTCTTGCCCCCTCAAAAGAAATAATTTGACTGAGGGGCATAAAGCAGAAAAAGAGATCAAGGCAACTTTCAGAGTAGGAGTGGGAGTTTATTTAAAAAGACTTTAGAAAAGGAAAGAAAAGAAAGTACGCTTGGAAGAGACCCAAGTGGGCATGTGAAGGTCAATTGTAGTGTTTAACCTTGATCCTAGGACTTTATAGGCTGGCCTCTTTCCCATGATTCTTCCCTTAAAGGGGGCTGCCCTCATGCACAGTGCCCTCCTTACCCTTGGGAGATGAGCATGTGCACTGTGTTTAGGAAGTTGTATGCATGCCCATTGGAGGCTTTCTTCCCTTTTCTCATGGCATGACCCTGGAAGGCCATACTCTGCCATTTTATCTCCTAATGCACATGTCTGGGAAGTTGTGTTTCCCTGGTACCGACATTAAGTTCACACTTTAGTGCAACAGGTGCGGACAATCAGGAAATGGCCTCTCCCTGGCGCTGGCTGCCAATTTATCACTTTTAGAGAGGCAATGTGATAATTGCCAAACCATCACCTGACATTTTTAGTGGGTGGGGGAAGAGCCCTCTCCTGCCCTGCTTATGCCTGTCTACCTATAAATACACTGATTAGTAATTTGGTAGAATGTCCTTCATTTTAGGTTTGTCTAACGTTTTGTCATGATTAGAGTGAGGTTATGCCATTTTGGCAAGAATACCACAGAAATGATACTATATCCCTTTTCAGCACATCATGCCAAGGGATTCATGATGTTGATATGCCTTATTAATGGTGATATTTACTTTGAGCACTCCATTAGGTTAGTGTCTGCTGGTTTCTCCATTATAAAACCACCTTTGCAAAAATTATAACAGTGAGAAAATTATGACAGTGAAAGAGATCTGATCTAACCAACCCCCATCTTGCTTTTAACCTCCAAAATGCCTTACTCATTTCTGGGCTTAGGCCAAGTTAACTTTGGGAGAAATTTAGTTTATAGTTTAACAGATTATATCCCTTCCTCAAAACTAAACCACCTTTGTGTAAAGCTGATGAAAGACCACCAGGTTAGGAGGATGAAAGGAACCTGAATTCTGTTAACATGTAGATATAAATGATTACCAGCCATTATTCCAGAGGTCACAAGATTTGCAACTTCCCAATTACTCTTGCAGATAACATCACTATTGTAGAACCTAAGATTGGCCTTTTGAGATGACTTTTCAGATTTTTGTGTTTCTGAAAATGGATGGCTCCACCCAGACCCACCAGCTGGTCCTGGCTCCACCCAGAAGTGGACTTAGCTTCTCATGAGGACCATTTTCCACACCCCTATGATTGCACCCCCAACCAATCAGCAGCACCCATTCCCTAGCCACCCCCCTCTCCTAAACTATCTTTGAAAAACCATAGTCTCCAAATTTTCAGGGTGGCTGATTTGCATAATAATAAAACTCTAGTCTCCTGTTTAGCCAGTTCTATATGTGTAAAACTTTCTTTATTGAAATTCCCCTGTCTTGATAAATTGGCTCTCTCTGGGGAGCAGGCAGGAAGAACCCATTGGGTGGTTACAACTATACAGTTACTGTATTTCTCTTTGTAGCTGATAAGTGTTTTGAGGGAGATACTTCGAGTTTATTCAAATCCTGTTTATTGTTCTTGATTTTTTTTTTCCATAAAGGATCAGATACCTGTGTGTTTTCTTATATCTGATTTCTTACACAAAGAATCACATAACCCAAAATCACATCTTTTGGGTTTTGGGTTTTGTTGTTGTTTTTTTTCCGTTACTTAATATGTCATGGAAAGCACCCCATATCCACTCTAGAGACTTTCCCCATTGTTTTATACATTTGCATAGTACTCCATGTTATTGTACCAGCTTATTCAAGCACTCTTCCATGATGGGCATTTAAGTTGTTTCCAGTGTTTTGCAATTACAAACAATACATAATGAGTAAGTTTATGCATATGCATTTTTGTATTGTCAGAGATACATACCCTAGAAGTGGGATTGCTAGGTGAAAAGGGAAATGCATGTGTACTTTGGTTAGATATTGCCTAATATCCCTCCAAAAGGATTGTACCAATTTGCATTTCTAACAGGGAAAGTGCCCACTTCCCCATAGCTTCACCGACAAGCCTTAACAACAGAATGTATTCTCATATTTGTTTTATTTTTGCCAATTCAATAAATGAGAAAGGGATTTCCTTAATTATCAGTGAGTTTAACCATTTTCTGCATGTTTAAAAGCCATTTTGAATCTTTGTTTTTTTTTTTCAAATGAAATTATCTGTTTATGCCTTTTCCTCATTTTTACCTCAGGATTTTGTCCTTCAATTTTAAAGATTTTTTTATGTATAAGGAATATTAGCCTTTTTTCTCTAGTTTATGTTACAAATATTTTCTCCCAATATGTTAGTTGTTCTTTGATTTTGTTTATGGTGGTTTTTGTCACACAAAAAATGCAGTCAAATTTACTAATCTTTTAAAAAATTGCCCCTGGATTTTAAATCATAGTTAGAAAGCCTTTCCTTACCAAGTCTAAATAATAATATAGCCATTTATTTTCTATACTATGTGGTTTTAGTTTTTATATTTACATCGCTAATCCACTTGGAGTTTATTCTGCTGCTATATGGTATGTTTTACCCTAGTGGTTTGAGATGCCACTTTTGTCATATACTAAATTTTCATATGTATTTTGGTCTAATTCTGGACTATTCTCTTCCACTGGCTTGTCTATTTCTCTATTTATGCTCCAGTACCACACTGTTTTAATTATCCAGGCTTTAGCAAATGTTTTAATTTCTGATAAGCCTAATCACCATAGCTTTTCTTTTTCAGTGTTTTTCTACCTCGTTCTTACATGTCATTTGTTTTCATATGAACTTTAGTATCAAAATCTCTAACTCAAGAAAATAGCCTATTCATATTTTGATGGAATTGTATTACATTTATAAATTAACTTAGGGGGAATGTATAAGTGTATTACATTTATAAATTAACTTAGGGTACCACTTCCAAGAACAGGGGGATGTCTTTCCTTTTATTCAAGTTTTTATTACTGTCTGTTAGGAGTGTTTTGATGTTTTCCATGTATAGGTTTTCATACCTCAAGTTAAATTTATTCATAAGTACTTACTATATTTTGATGCTATTTAAATGGTGTTTTTTCTACCATTATGTCCTGTTTATTGTTTGTTTATATGAAGCTATTGATTTTTATGTTGATTTTACATCCTTCTTCAGTAAATTATTTTATTTTTTGAATTGGCTTTATTATTGATTCTCTGGGATTTTCCACATATATTATTATATCATCTGCAAATATAGAATTTTACCACTCATTTAGTCACTCTTCTGCCTTTCATTGATTTCTCATATCTAATTGCACTGGCTAATATCTCTAACAGTAGCAGAGATAGTAGAAATTTATGTATTGCTTCTGATGTTGATAGAAACATCTCTATTGTTTCTCCATTAAATAAGATAATGACTTCAGGACTATGAACCCCCAAAATTTGAGACAGGTATCAGTTAATTTAGAAAGTTTATTTTGCCAAGATTGAGGATGTGCACCTGTGACACAGCCTCAGGAAGTCCTGATGACATGTGCCCAAGGTGGTCGGGGCCCAGCTTGGTTTTATACATTTTAAGGAGACATGCGACATCAATCAATATATGTAAGAAGTACATTGGTTCTGTCCAGAAAGAAGGGGACAACTCAAAGCAGGGAATATGCTTCCAGGTCACAGGTAGATGTGAGACAAATGATTGAATTCTTTTTAGTTTCTGATAAGCCTTTCCAAAGGAGGCAATCAGAATATGCATCTATCTCAGTGAGTAGAGGGATAACTTTAAATAAAGAATGGGAGGCACATTTGCCCTGAGCAGTTCCCAGGTTGAATTTTCCCTTTAGCTTAGTGATTCTGGGGGTCCAAGATATTTTCCTTTTATAGGACCAATTATCATGTTGAGCAAGTATCCATCATTTCCTACATATAGGAGTCGTTTTATGATAAGTATGTGTTAAATTTTGTCAAATGCTTTCTCAGCATTTTCTTGGTCTATGGAGATGATTATATGTATTTTTTCCTTTAGACATTATTATGTGTAGTGGGATGAATAATGGCTACCCATAGACATTGGGTTCTAATCCTGGGAACTTGTAAATGTTACCTTATATGATAAAATTTTGGCAGATGTAATTAAATTAAGGATCTTGAAATGAGAAAATTGTCCTGGATTAGCTATGTGGGCCATGTAGGAGGATGATAGAGTGAGATTTGACAGACACATAGAGGAGAAAGTGGCATGAAGATGGAGACAGAGATTGTAGTGATGTAGACTCAAGCCAAGGAATGCTAGAAGCCACCAGAAGCTAGAAGAGGCTATCATCCCGAGCCTATGGAGAGAGCATGGTCCTGTCAACACTTTATTTATTTATTTAATTTGACAGAGTCTCCCTCTGTTACCCAGGCTGGGGAACACTGGTGGGATTACACTGTTTGCAGCCTCAACCTCCTGGGTTTAAGCAATCCTCCTACCTCAGCCCCCTGAATAGCTGGGACTGCAGATGCATGTCACCATTCCTGGATAATTTTTAAAGTTTTTTGTAGAGATGGGGTCTCACTATGTTGCTGAGGCTTGTCTTGAACTCTTGAACTCAAGTGTTCCTCCTGCCTCAGCCTGCAAAAGTGCTGGGATTAAAGGCATGAGCCACCATGCCCAGCCCCTGTCAACACCTTGATTTCAGACTTTTCGCCTCCAGAACTGTGACAAAATAAAATTTTGTTGTTTTAAACCACACTTGGTGGTAATTCATTACAGTGGCCATAGAAAACTAATACAGGTTTTGGTACTAGGAAGTGGGATGCTGCTGTAACAAATACCTAAAACGTGGAAATGGCTTTGAAATTGGTTAATAGAAAGAGGCTGAAAGTTTTCAGGTGCATGATAGAAAAAGCCTAAATTGTCTTAAAGAGACTGTTGTTGGAAATAGGAATGATAAAGCACACCAGCTGAGGACTCAGAAGAAAATGAAGAGCACATTATAGGATACTGGAGGACAGATGATCTTTGTCATACGGTAGCAGAAAAGTTAGCTGAATTGTTACCCATGGTTGTGTGCAAAAGAGAATTTGAAAGAAATGAACCTGGATATTTACCTGAGGAGATTTCCAAACAAGGTATTGAAGGTGTAGCCTGGTTTCTTCTTGTCGTTTATGGTAAAATGCCAGAGGAAAGAGAAAAATTGAGGAAAGAACTGTTAAACAAAAAGGTACCAGCACCTGATGATTTGGGAAATTCTCTGAATTGCAATCAAGATTGCAAATGATGCTAAAAGGGAGAAGTTCACTGTTAGGAAGTGTGATCTGGAGAGAAGGCCAAAGGTGTGGCTGGACAACCTCTTGCTAGTGTTGAAGAGATTTAGGTGTATGAGTTGTGGATTCACTCAAACATCTCAGCAGAATCCAGGAATAGAGATGGTATTATTCAGGAAAGTTCTGTGGAGGACCCTCTTGTTTCATGGTGGGAATGTCTATAATGCATGCAGGAAACCTACATGGTTTTTGAGAATATTATAGCAGTAGAAGCACTCCCAGCTTGGACTACAAATGACAAGGACAGAAGAAAATTAAAGAAGGTTGTTGGACTCAAAATATTATATAGGCAGGAAACAAGCTGATAAAACTACCGAGGTGCAAGCATATGCTAACTCTCAAGAAAAAGGATGACTCTGAAGCTGGATCTACAGGCACAGTGGCTGCATCCATGGGTGTAGAGGGCAGAGCAGTGGGTGCAAAGGGTATGTCCTTGGGCCACAAAGGATGATTATCCCCAATCCTTAAAACCTAAGAGATTTCTTCCTGCTGTACTTCAAAATTGCTTTGGAGTTGTGACCACTTTCTTTCTTCTATTTTCTCTCTTTTTGAATGAGAATGTCTATATTATCTTATGCCTACTCCACCATTGTATTCGAAAGCAGATAAGTTGTTTTATAGTTTCATGATAGAGAGGAATTTTGTCCCAGATAGATTATACCCAGAGTCTCACATATACCTGATTTAGACAATGAGATTTGTAACTTTGGAGCTGATGACATTTAGATGACATTTTGGACTCAAGTTGAGGTGGTGATGGGTTGAGAGCTTTGTGGACTTTAGGATGGGGATAAATGTATTTTGCATGTGAAAATGTTTGTGTATTTTCCAGAGAATGGAATGTGGTAGGCTGATAATGGCCCCAAAGATAGGTCTACCTTGTTACTCTTTGAAACCCACAAGCATTGCTTTCTTTGGACAAAAAGGGTCCTTGAAGATGTGATTAAGTTATGGATTTTGAGATGGATTATCCTGAATTATCTGGGTGGGACCTGAGTGCCATCACAAATGTATTTCTAAGAGATGGCAGAAAAAGACTGGACACATACATAGAGGAGAAGGTAATATGAAGATGGGGTCAGAGATTGGAGTGAAATGGCCATGAGCTGAGCAATGTGTCTTGGTCTATCTTGCATTGCTATTACAGAATATTTGAGACTGGATCATCTATAAAGAAAAGAGGTGTCTTTAGCTCATGATTCTGGTGGCTAGAAAGTCCAAGAGCATGGCACCTGTATCTGCTCAGCTTCTGGTGAGGGCAGTGAGCTTCATCAAGACATGGTGGAGAAACAGAAAGTAAGCAGGCACATCAAGGAAAGACCAAACAGAAAGAAGACTCTCACTTTATAACAACCCACTCTCTGGGGAATGAATCCATTCCCATGAGAGTGATAACTCATTTCTGCAAGATGGTATTAATTCATTCATGAGAGATCTGCCCCCTTGACCCAAACATCTTCCACTAGGCTCTACTTCCCAATACTGTCTCACTGGCAATTAAACTCTAGCTTGAGTTTTGGTGGACACAAAACACATCCAAACCAAAGAAGAAGGTGAAAGAATATGATAGGCACCAGAAACTAGAAGAGGTAATAAACAGATTCTGTCCTATCGCTTCCAGAGGGAGCATGGCCTTGCTGGCACCTTGATTTTGTATTTCTGGCCTCCAAAACTGTGAGAGAACACATTTCTGTTATTTTAAGCCACCAAGTTTGTGGTAATTTATTATTGGCCATAAGAAACTAATATATAATGATATATGATATTAATGGATCACCTATTAATGGGTCACCTAATAATAGATCACCTAATCACACTTGCATTCCTGGCATAATTCTCACTGTATCATGTGTATTTTTATCTTAATGTTGGATTATATTTGCTAACATTTTGTTCATAATTTTTGCATTGATATTTATGAGTGATGTTCTGTAGTATTATTTCTTGATATTTTCTTTATCTGTTTAGGTGTGAGTATTATAGTTGTTTCATAAAAAGGATTAGGAAGTTTTCCTTTATTCTGAATGCTTTGGAGCAATTTATATAGCATTGGAACTAGCTGGTATTTAAAGGTTTGGTAGAATTCTCTTATGAAATCATCTGTGCCTAGTGATGTTTTTGTAGGGGGAGTTTCTTAATAACTTTTTCTATTTCTTATATGGAAATTTATCTGATTTGTAACCCTAATAAGATCAATATGTATTTTTCTAGAAAATTATCTACTTTAACTAGGTTTTTGAATGTATTTGCATAGAAGTCTGCAAATTAGACTCTTATGATTTTAAGAATTTGTTCTCTTTCAATGATGTTTTCCTCTTTTCATATCTTATTTTATATACGTGTACATTTTCCCCTTTTTGGGTCAAGTTAGCTAATGGTTTACTTATTTTGTTAACTTTTTCACAAAATCAGGATTTTGATCTTTTAAAATCTACTTAATACCTATATAGCAATATAGGCATATCGACTTTTTTCCCTTCTCCTATGGTATTTGTACATTATCACAATACACAATAGCTGTATTTTAGTCTTTCACCTCAGTTCCAATCTTTTAGTATTATACATACATGTATATATATTTAAGTGCTCACTATCAGTCCTTTAGTTGATGTTTTGCCAGGTATCATTTAGTTGAGTGAAACTCATTTTTAGTAGATTCTTCAAGCACAGTTTATCGGTATATAATTCCATAAATTCCTATATATTGAAAATTGTTATTTGATACTCTAAGGATAGCTTGGCTGCATATAAACTCCTTTGCTCACAACTTCTTTCACTGAGTTTTTAAAAAATGTTATTCTATTGTTGCCTTCTTTGTATGTTTGTTTTAAAAACTCTGTTGCTAGTTGAATTTGTTTGCCAACACAAATTATTTGTTCTTTTTGCCTGGAGGTATTGAGGATTTTATCTTTGTTTTTGAAATTTAGTAGTTTTACTAGGATATGTATCAGTTTTGATCATTCTAGGTTAATAGTTGATCATTCTAGGTTAATATTTCCAGGTATCAGCTGAGGCTTTTCAAATATAGACTCAGGCCTTTTCAATTGCTTGGATTACAATTTTAAAGAGTAGCTGTTTTTTTTTTTTCTTTCTTTAAGGAATGCAATAATACGAATTTTTCTGCTTTGCTTGTCTTCTATTTCCACCATTTTTTCTCTGGTCCTCTTTATATCTTCCTTTATGTTATTTTCATTTTCTTGGTTGTTTCTTGGCCTTTCTTCAACGTTCCTTATTAGATTTCCTTTTGAGTCAGCTTTCCCTGGGGTATGTTGTAATTTCTCCTTTATTTCTGAGGTAATATTGTCTTTTTCTTTGCCTTCTTTCCTGAGTTGTTTTATTTTTTCATTCCTCCCTGCTTTTTGTCCATTTCTGTTCTTAGTATTTGAATTTCTAATTTGAGGTGGTTTTTCATATCCACAAATGCTTGTTAGGATATATATAATTCAGTTTGGAGTATAAACTTAAAATTTTCTTCTACTTCATGTTAAATTTTCCTCAGGTGATTTGTGTGAAAATTCATTCTGCAATTGTCCTTTTTGGATTTTACTTTTCAGTTATTCAAAAACACATTGTCATATTGGAGTATTTTACATGATCTTGGTTAAATGGCACCCTTTTCTGTTAGTCTAGTGAAATTCTGGTACTTTAGCAGGTTTTCGTTTGTTTTGGTGGTAGTGGAGGAATTGTGAGTCCTCCAATTTTGTTGATCTATTTTTTTCTTACAGGAATCTACATTTTTCATTTTGTTCTGCTTTACTAACCAATTTCTAAAGGGCCAAAATGTATATGAACAGGTGCTCAAAATGACTAATCAGAAGGGAAATGCAAATTAAAACCACTATGAGATAATCACCTCACATCCATAAGGATGGTGGCTACTATCACAAAGAGAACAGATAACAAATGTTGGTGAGCATGTGGAGAAAAGAAAACCCCAGTACACTGTTGGTGGGAATGTAGATTGGTACAGCCACTTCAGTATGGAGGTTTCTAGAGAAGTTAAATATAGAACTGCCATATGACACAGCAATCACTTTTCTGGGTATATACCCAAAAGAGATGAAATCATTGCCTCATAAAGATATCTTCACTCCCATGTTTATTGCAGCATTATTCACAATAGCCAAGATATGGAAACAACCTAAATGCCCATCAAAGGATGAATGGATAAAGAAAATGTGATATATATGTGATAAAATATTATATTGCTTTAAAAGAGGAGCTATTGCCATTTGCCAAAACATGGATGGAATTGAAGGACACTATGCTAAGTGAAATAAGGCAGACACAGAAAGAAAAATGTTGCATGATCTCACTTAAATGTGGAATATATATTAAAAAGCACACACAAAGATAGAGGATAAAATGGTGGTCACTACTCGTGGAGGGGGAGAGGAAATGGGGAGATGTAGGTCAAAGGACACAAAGTAGCAGATATGCAGGATGAACCAGTCTAGAGTTCTAATGGGCAACATAAGGTCTAAAGTTAATAAAATTGTGCCATATTAGGGATTTTTGTTAAATATATTTTAGCTGCTCCTATAATGCACAAAAAAGTAACTATGTAAGATGATGGATGTGTTAATCTACTTCACTATAGTAACCATTGTACATCTATATGTATCCTGTAACATCATGTGGGTAAATCTCAAACATAAACAATAAAACTTACTTTTTTTTTTTTAAAGGATCCCTCTTTCTCCTTTTTCTTTTTTTCCTTTCTCCGTGCCACAGAAGCTATGTGTTTGGAGAACTGTCCCTTTAAATCATGCTTACTCAATTTAAAAGGGTACTGTCTGTCCCTTTTAATTGTGTGCCTGGCCCTTTAAGTAGCTGCCTGCCCTTTAAAAAGCAAACACTTTGAAATTCTATTCCTGAAGTCCTGCTCTATGTAAGCTTTCTGGTGCCCTCTCCAACTCTCTCTAAAGTCCTCTTGCCTGTGTACCTCCTCTGTCTTCCTAGCAATTTTTATTGGTGGGCCTCTGCTTGCAGCAAAGCTCTATAAGTGGAGAAAGGGAGGATTTGTTTCTTTTTCCTTTTTACTCACTTAAAAAAATACACTTGGCATTCTCTTCAAGCAATATTGAGAGTGTGGTTTTGCATAGTACTTTCATAGTTCTGAAGCAATTTTGTATCGTTTTGTAGGGTGCAGTGGGACTGGGGAGGGGGGCTGCGGGTTGGGAGGTTACTTACTACACACCTGTTATTGTCTTCAGCTACTTGAAAGTCTCCAAAGAATGCATGTTCATATGTTAAAAGAGCAATCTCATCCATTGCAATAGCTTTACTTGTCAATTATACAACTGATGGTTTTCATCTATGGATTTTAAACCCAAACTTTTTTGTGAGCCTCAGATCCGTATATCCAACTGTAATCACACAATCTCAAGCTCACCATGTTCAGAATTCAACATTTTTCTTTCCCCAGAAGCCTGATCTGCCCTTTCCCCTCTCACACATTGTGTTTCTTGCTGATAAGTTGCATGTACCACTCAGGGACACAAGTCAGGAATTTGGGAGTCATCTATAGTCATCTATCTCTCTCACCCATACATCCAATTGGTACTTAATAAATGGTATTGGATAAATGTCCTTATAATTTCTGGAAGAAGATGAAAAAGAAACAAATTTCTCTCACTTGACATCACCTGGCCTAAGGTTGGATGAGGTGTTCTTTGCTACTCAGATGTAAATCTTGCTAGTGATGGAAGTAACAGCACAGAATGCTTATAATTTAAAAAGGCATTTATAGGAACGATAAACTTCTTATTAGAGTCTAAGATCTTGGAGGCAGGTACTATATCTTATTCACTTGATAATCTTTCACAAGTGACAGAAAGCCTAATAAAGGTCAGTAAGGATATTTTAACTAAATAAATGATAAAATGAATGAATGACTATCACCTGTGAAAAAGAAAAAGAAAAAAGTGATCAGAAAGGTCATTGAACGGAAGCAAAGCAACTCAAAATCCTATAAGCATTAAGAATGTTACAAAAGTGAACGATGTGGCCACTCAGGAACTTGGGTAAACCGGGAGATCTAAAGGGGACTTCTTACTCATTTTTCATGCATGCACCTGGTGAAGCCTGTGGACCCTCCTCAAAATAATGCTTTAAAATGCATAACACAAAATACATGTAATTACAAAGGAAACCAATTACATTGAAATATAGTTATCAAAGCATTAAAAAACACAAAAATGGGTGATGTAGTAATATATGTGCTTCCTTATTAATGCATTAAATAACAAGATATAGCAGACTAATAACTACCATATTTTCAAGTAGCCATGAATATAAGCAATTTTTCAAGACAGCTGAAAGCACTGTAATATGATACAAAAATATTTGTGATTTCTGTTGGTGATACAGTTAAGGCACTGCTAATACCATAGTAGTTTCTTGCCTATATTCATAATTGAATAAAATGCTAAATTCCAATTAGACATTGGTAAAAATAAAGATGTGATATATTTTTTCCCATTCAAGTTCATAGCCATCTAAATTCTATCCATTCATTTCCATTCATCCTTAAACTCCAGGTTAACAATCGCTGGTTAGAAGGTGCAGCTGCTGCTCAATGCTCTGATTACAGCCATCTAGAGCTGGGAGCTCAGAGGCCTGTGAGTCCTCAGATTTTTGTGACCTCAGACCTAAGCCCTGAGGTCCATCATGTTACATTCTCTCTTTAAGAGTTACCCTTATGAGAAAAAAAAAAAAAGACCAGAATGTGAGAGTTGAGTTGTCCCTTGACAGGCAGAAAAGTCTATTTTGCCCAGAACAAAATGGATTTGCAGTTTGTAAAGTTAAAGGTAATACCTATAAGCCGTTCTCCTCAAACACTAGTCTGAAGAAGCTCTCAGAGGCCTGGGCCATGACGGAGCAGAGTATGGAAGGTGATGGAAGAGGGCTGGAACCTGGAAAACAAATTCTACAACCTGTAGATAATTTAAAAAAAAAAAAAAAAAGGGTAAGTACTTCCCCCTGGTTGATAGAAAATGTCACAAACACAAAAACATAATAAAGCTGGGTTTGAGTCCTTGGTGCCTTCCCTTCATGATTAATGATTGGTCTCAAATAGGATGGGTATGGGAAAGTGAAGTTCCTCTTCAAGTAGCTTTAAAAATGCCACAGCTTAAAAAAATTATTGTAACATCAATTTAAGAAAAAAAACTCTGCTAAAATGTAAAGGTCAAGAAAGATTTGGGTGTTTTTAAATGCTGTCTTGAAGAAATTCTTATAAAGGTTAAGATGTCATGTAGTTTCAGAGTTATGGGCATGGGGGGAGTCCAGCACAAAAACAGCACTACCTCGGGGCCCTTGGTGACTGTGACCCACACTGACAGTGGGCAGGGGCAGCTGGCGGATCACAGTGTGTCACCATGTCAGTGGGAGAAGCCACGCACTGCTCTCTCAGAGCCTTTAAAGAAATGGGAACATGTCACTTCCAGAGCTCTGTTCTGACTACCTGCAGGCCTTAAGATTATCTGCCCCTCATACTCCCAAATGGCAAGGTGTCTCCTGCTGCCAAGAGCGGCACTCAACACAGCACTTAAAATCACCCAGGTGAGGGAATTCTGAGCGCCTGCTATTTCTCTTGCCTTCTCTCACCGTGCCCTGAGCTACTCAATTCTTCAGCAGAAGTTTCAACAGATTTATGGGGGATGGGAGAATCCCCTGACTTCCACATATAAAGTGTTCTGGAGACATTGCAGAGGTTTCCATGACTCCACACCTAAGTGTTCTGGGAAAAGATGTCCACTTGGTCTCAGGTGTTCTAGTCGAAAGCGCCTATCAGGCCCCTAAGGAACAGTCTCTTGGTCAAGGCAATTCTTCCCAGGGAATACAGAGTAGAGTGCCTACACACCAGTGCATCTGAGCAGGACTTCACCTTATGGGGCTTGGGGAGTCTCCTGATCACTAGGTAGCAGTGATTCTCAACCAGTCCTCATGGACATGATACTCAGATCACCTGGAAGTTATCCACTTGTATCTCTCAGTGTGGTCTATGGAGCAGCAGCTTCAGCATCACCCAGGAGCCTGTTAGAAAGGCAGAACCGGCTGGGCGCGGTGGCTCATGCCTGTAATACCAGCACTTTGGGAAGCCGAGGCGGGCGGATCATGAGGTCAGGCGGTCGAGACCATCCTGGTTAATATGGTGAAACCCCATCTCTACTGAAAATATAAAAAATTAGCCAGGCGTGGTGGCACGCGCCTGTAGTCCCAACTACTTGGGAGACCGAGTCAGGAGAATCACTTGAACCTGGGAGGCAGAGCTTGCAGTGAGCCAAGATGGGGCCACTGCACTCTAGCCTGGGGGACAGAGCAAGACTCCATCTCAAAAAAAAAAATAATAAAATAAGAAACACAGAACCTCGGGCCTTGTGCTAGACTTACTGACCCTGTCCTGGAGATATGTATTTCCATTCAAAGTCTAAGGAGCACCACTTGCTCAAGATCTCTTCTGCATCCAAAAGTGCATGCATGTGTGTGGGCACACACAGGGGCCAACTCTCCCACTGAAAATCGCTGCTGAATGATGAGAGTCGGTTATAGCCTTCAGAAGAGAAGGATGGAAAGTATCATCATAGAGGATTCTAATTTGTCTTGCCAACACCTATGAAAGGAAGCAAGAGCAAATGTGGGTAGTTACCCTAGTGAGACAACCATCCACATTTACCTGGACAATGTAGGTTCTCTAAAGAGCAAATCAAGTCATTTGACCCATTAGGTCACCTCTCTCCAAACTATTCCTTGTGACACTCACTGATCTTATGTGGCAGGGCTGGACCCAGAGGTAGGTGGGCTAGGCCTTTGCAAAACATAACTTGCAGGGCATCAGGAAGTGATTCTGAAAGTGCTATCTGAGTGACTTATTGAGTCTGAACTCCACCATCAGAACTGGTCATTTGGATTAGCTTCGGATGTTTTGTTAAATATTGAGTCTACTGTTGCTGCTCAAACTGCTTCCCCTCGCGTGGGTGAAGTGCTTTCTCATCTCTCTCTTCTGGTGTCTCTCCCAAACTCTCTTCCAGAGCCAGCTCAGTTACCCTGACACTTCCTCCGATTACTGCTTAGTCTTGTTTCTGATTATACTAATTTTATATTACATTCATTTGGCTCTGAAAAGATACTCTTTTCTTCTTCTTTTATTTTTTTCTTTGCAGCTCCAGCTCAAAGAAATCCTCTGTTTTATTATAGTCGGCCCTCTTTATGCAAGGGTTCTGCATCTGCGGAAAATACTATTTTTGATCTGTGGTTGGTTGAACCTGCAGGCACGAAAGGCCAACTCTACTACTCCATTTTGTATAAGGGACTTGAGCATCTGCGGATTTTGTTATGGAGGCGTGGTGTCCTGAAACCAGTCCCCCTCAGATACTGAGGGATAACTGTATTTCATATAGGCTATCTTTCCAATTAAATTTTCAAGTCCATTGAGGGCAGAGGCCTATCCTATTTGTTGTATCCTAGCCTTCATCTCAGGGCACTGTATCTAGAATGGGGTCCAATAAACTTTTTTTTTTTTTTTTTTTTTGACACCGAGAGTCTCACTCTGTCACCCAGGCTGGAGTGCAGTGGCACAATCTTGGCTCACTGCAACCTCCACCTCCCGGGTCCTCCCGGGTTCAAGCGATTCTTGTGCCACAGCCTCCTAAGTAGCTGGAATTACGGGGCGGGGGGGGGGGGGGCGCCACCATGCCTGGTTAATTTTGTATTTTTAGTAGAGATAGGATTTTGCCATGTTGGCCAGGCTGGTCTCGAACTCCTGACCTCAAGCGATCCACCTGCCTTGGCCTCCCAAAGTGCTGGGATTATAGGCATGAACCATTGTTCCAGGCCCCAATAAACTTTTAAAAGTATATATTAATAGTATCATCATCAGTTGTTAATGGTTCTGTGTGCTGGTGTTTTCCAGGTGCTGGGCATTTCCCACATGTCAGCTCACATGATCTTCACAATTAACCTGTGCATTTCCTGTCATCCCCATCCTGAGAGGAGGAGATCAAGGCCCAGGGACCACAGGGGATTTGGCAAAGTCACAGGGCTAGGGCAGGGCCAGGCCAGATTTGAACTCAGATGATCGGCAGTGTCTATAATATTATGGGAATTAATGTTCCCTTTGCTGCCTGGTGAGAACACCTCAAATAAGGGTGCTAGGAGGAAAAGTCTGGTTTAGGAGAGGGGCAGAGGACTAGGTCCCAATGAGAAAGCATTGCATATATCATATCAGGAAAGTGGTTTATTTCTCTGCATCCCAGCTTCCCAATCTCTGAAATGGGAGTGGTTATCCCTAAGTCACTGGAGATCCAAAAAACTCAACAGACTAGTAGGGTTCAGGAAGCATCAAGGAAGAAAAAGGGCACTACCTGTAAATTCTGACCTCGGGGGCAGTTCTGGGAGTTGGGGTCCTTAGATGCTCCCGTGGGGGAGGTTTTATTTATAACCAACCCACTGCAGGGCTGTGCTTTTATTTATTTATTTCTAAAAGGAATAGAGGCTCCTTTAGGCTGGCTCTCATACCTGGAGGAGCACACCACAGAGGTCCATCTCCCACCTTATGACATCAGAAAGGGCAGCTTTATTCCTCACCCTCAAAGCGCAGAAGCTGGAAATTGCTCCTTTATGAAACTACTCGTGAGAAAACTCACACTAAAGGGGTCTGGGTTACTTCCTTGATGCCCACCGCAAAAACTTTTGCTTTTTCATAAATCAAAAAACAAAACAAAACCCTCCAAAACTATGATATTCTGGCTTCAGGAAGAAGTGGACCTAATGTAATTCTTCTCTCAATCAATAGTCAATGAGGGATTTTAATTCATGAACACAATTAACATGATTACTGTGACCCCTATGGAGTCATTGCATTTTATTGCTCATTGCATGAACTGGATTTCCATATTTAGGAAGGAAAGCAAATAATATCAGCAGTCTTGTGTAGCTACATAAAATTCTTTCCTAAATATGTAGTGCTTTTCTAAGGATCCTTTTTGACTAAGTGATTCAACCTAATGTCAAAATGTTTTACAGATATATATTCATCCCCCCAATTAAAACAAATGTTAAGTAAAAGGAAACAAAGTGAAGATGTTCAATCTTTCTGTCAGAGCTGACCATGCATATAGTCTTCTTTGAACTGGTCGCAAAGGGAGATTCTAACTATTTGAGCAATTCTTACCATTAGAGCAATTTATTTGGAATAAGGCATTGTCTCTAGAAGGAATTTATTAAAAATACAGGTTATGTGGGCCTAGTAACACAATTCCCACAATAATCATTATTCTAGCTGCATGAATTACTTTATCAGATTAATTAGCTGTCACCTATCAGACAATATGGCTCTGAGGAAATAAGACATATTTTAATGGACATCATTGTCTTAAATATGAAGCAGTTCTATGAGACTGGCTGGCTTGCTTGGGGGGCCTGTGCTGGGCGTCTGGGAGGCTAGAAGACCAAAAGTCACTGAATAAAAAGAAGAAGCAGAGGAGCGAGAAGTGAGGGGAACAGTAAAATCCAACTTCTAGTCTCTTCACAATTTTGCCTCATGTCACCCTAGTCTTGTTTAAATGTTTTAATATACAGATGACCAATATGGTCTCTTTTTTTGGCCCATACCTCCAAAAAATAAGTTACTTGTACCAAAATTAAAAGTGAAATGACTCCCCTGCCCATTCCTTTCAGGAATGTTCATCGGTATCTTGTTCTTTTCTCTGGGCACACAGCTGAGCAGAATTTCCCAGCTCTCTGTGCCTAAGTGGGGGCAAGCAACTGAGGGCTGGACACCAGAGTGTGGCCATATAACACTCCACACTGACTTCTATCTTCCCTCTTTCCTCCCCTGAATGCCCAGAAACCAAGGACTGCAAGACACAAGAAAGATGAAGGAAGCCCTTGCCAGTGGAAGCCTGGGTCCCTGTGTTACCACTTGGAGAAGGGCCACCCAGGATTGGTTTGTCTTAGTCCATTTGTGCTGCTATAACAAAATACCACAGCCTGGATAATTTACAAGGAAGAGAAATTTATTTCTTACAGTTCTGGAGGTTGGGAAGTCCAAGATCAAGGTGCTGGCAGGATCAGTATCTGGTGAGGGCTGCTGTCAGCTGCCTTGTTGCTGCATCTTCAGAAGGGATAGAATACTATGTCCTCACTTGACAGAAGAGATGAAAGGGAAAGGGAATGAACCCACTCCCTCAAGCCCTTTAAAAGGGCTCTAATCCCATCCATGAAGCCCTGCCCTCATGACTTAATCACGTTTCTGTTTTTTTTTTTTTTTCTTGAGACAGAGTCTCTTACTCTGTCACTCAGGCTAGAGTGCAGTGGTATGATCTTGGCTCACTGCAACCTCTGCCTCCTGGGTTCATGCAATCCTCCTGCCTCAGCCTCCTGAGTAGCTGGGATTACAGGTGCCCACCACTACGCCTGGCTAATTTTTGTATTTTTAGTAGAAACAGAGTTTCACCATGTTGGCCAGGTTGGTCTTGAACTTCTGGCCTCAAGTGATCCTCCTGCCTTGGCATCCCAAAGTGTTGGAATTATAAGTGTGAGCCACCAAAACTGGCCTTAATCACCTCTTAAAGGGCCCACCTCTTCATGCTATCCCATGGGCAATTAAATTTCAGCATATGACTTTTGGGGGACACATTCAGACCCTAGTAGTGGCTAGCCAGGAACACCCACCTTGGACTTGGCATTTGTGAAAAACAGAACTTGATTGGGCTAAGCCATTGAGATCTAGGGGTCTTTTATCGTGTCATGCAGTATTATTTACCTTTACTACTGCAACTTACTATATTGGTGTTTGTCATCACTCTATTGCAGGATACTTAAATCTTTTGTGCACAAGAGGTCTTTAAAATGATTTTTAAAGAAAGAATAGGATATATATATCAGTAGCTTCAGTTTGCTAAGGACTTTCTATCAGACACTTTAAGTGCTTTGCATTCTTATTTAATCTCCATAACAATCTTTGGGGGTAGATTTACTATCCCCATTTTACAGATGAGGAAATAGACTTAGAAAGTTTATTGAAGAACTTGCTTCAGCCAGACTGCTAATGAGTGATGGCACTGCGATAGTGATCCAGCCAATCGCGTTCACACTGAGCTCCTTACCAGTGTGCGATTCTATTCTTTTGGTTACTCAGGGAAAACAGGATGAGACCATGGAGCGACACGACAAGATCACGCCATGAACTGAGGAAAAGTCCTGGCCTTTAGAGGAAAAAATTATCATATCTCTGCTCACAAAATAGTTGAGAGAACGTTTTCTTTATCTCCATTCCACACCTAAAAAATATGGAATTGATTTTCTGTGATTTCCCTTTTCTGCCCTCCATTTAAAGCCTTGATTATGCCCCAGTTTTCTGCAAGGATAAAATTCTTACTGCTGAGTTATACATTCTGCAGATGAGGAGGTTATACCTAGGTTTCAACTGTGAAACATTTATTCCTCCATTGATACATGTGTGTAACTCCCATCAGGGGAACACTTTTCTTAGAGGAAAAAATACTTAGTTTCTATAGAGGCAAAACAAGGAAAAAGGTGGACATGACATGTGGTAAAAACAAGCACCCTGAAGGGCGAGGGAAAAGAAAGAATGAAGCTAAGTACATATAGTTTATTTGTTGTTGTTGTTGTGGATAGGGAATGTTGAATTTCAAGTTTTCTTTTTTAAGCAGAGAATGCAGAATTTTGCCTAACTGATCGCTATCATTATTGCTGTCATTGGAATTCAACAAGAGAATGCATGTAGAAGGGGCTTCGTAAGACAGTGGTGCACCACACATGAAAGATACTATGATTATAGCCTTTATTATTAGGATGGTGCAAAAGTAATCATGGTTTTTGCCATTAAAATTAATGCAGAAACTGCATTGTGATAGGATGTGGCAAAGTAGAAGTAAGTGGTAGCTTAGAACATAGGCTATGGAGGCAGAGTCTGGGCTTAACATTTTGGTGCTGCCTTTACTAGCTCTGCAACAGTTTGGTCAAGTTACCTAAACTTTCTAAGCTCCAGATTCCTTCTTTGTCAAATGCAGATAATGTTATCTTCCTCATTGTGTTTTGAGAATGACACAGGATAATACGCATCTGTGAAAGGTTACTTGTTTTAAGGATGGTGATGTTGACTCAGACACGAAAAACAAGGAAACAAGTGAGTCAATAATAAAAACATATAGTTACTTACATGCTTTTATTATATAAGTTAGCATCAGTTTTATGGATTGGAAGGATAAAAACAAACTCAGAAGGAATTCTAGAGAGATTTGGCTAGGCAGTGACTCAGAGAGCAGGTAGATAAGGCTCCCTGCGGAGTTGGGACTTGAATAGTGGGGACTCGAATAGTGGGGACTTGAATAGTTTAGAAGAAAATCACAAGTGAATCCAGCCATTTTGCATGACCTTCAGTGTAATTTCAGATTTGGTTCAGGTCTCAGTAAGCACCTGCTCGCCAGAGGGAGTGAGGCTTCCATAGCACTTGGCTAGAAGCAGAAATGGGCATGTAGGGGAAGACAGTGCTCATTGTAGGCCTGAGAGAGAGAGAGGACAGTTAAGACAGTCTCATGAGATCCGCTGGAGGTTCAGGGAGGTCCCAGACCACCCTGGACTTTCCCTGTAGGCCAATCCTTCATGTTCCAGTTATTGAACGCCCATTCTACTGCAGGAACTGATCATAGTTATTAGAGTTCAGAAAATAAAGTTTCCCTGTTATTTATTCTGGAATTTGTCTTATCCTTTCAATATTCTACAAGTCTCCCACCAGCCTGCTAAAGAATATCACTTCTCTGAGGAACAGAATGGTCTGCTTCTGATACTAAAAGTAAGATGTTTGTTTTTGAAGCAACATAGATTCAAATAGGGATAACAATTCTTTGTGGAAAATAAAAGCATCTTTATATTTACTTGAGTAAACAGAAAAAATAGTGCAATTGAAATGATTTCCCACCTGCCAAACAAAACAGTTTTCTTTTGTAAGTCCTATTCCATATACGAGGGTGGTCAAAGCAAAAGGCTGCACAAAGGGAATAGTGATGAATTCAGCTAGTGCGAGCCACTGTGCCTGCCGACAGTTCACTCGCTCCATTATATTCCACTGCAGCAAGAGAAAGTCACCCTGCAACCTGGACTGACAGGCTCAGCTGCTTGGCAAGTGTCAGTTCTCTTCTCAAAGAGCCATGTTTTTCCTGGGAGTTAATTTGTGGGCGTTTCATGTTGGTTGAATTGGGCCTAAAGTCAAAGCAAAACTTTGGAGAAGCTGTGATGCATCCCAGGTTAAACTAGAACCATTTATTGCAGCTTCCCTTTTTGGCCACGTAGTTCTTGTCCTACAGAGCGGCTGGGATTTTCCACTGAAAGTGTCTGCTTATATCTTGGGAGGTAGGTTGTGAGGACCTCTAGCCTTCTTCTTTTCCTGTGGCTGTCTTTGGAGGTCGGGACAAGCTGACCCACCAACGCTCCGCAGGACCAGCCACAGGCAGAATGCTGCAGGACATGAAGTTTGCCTTTTACAGCCCCATACCTGTACTATTTTCACCTTTCTCAATCCCTAGGCCTTCCCAGACCCACCCAGGGGCTTCTGGCTATGGTGCCTGGCTCCTTCGCTATGGCACTAAACCTAGCCCGCCTTGATTTTTAAAAATATAGCAACAATCATCACCACAATTACCATTTACTGGCCCTTCGTTATGTGCCTGACATTATGTTGCACATTGTATTCGTATTTTTCTCCGTGACTGTGTGAGCTCAACAGCTATAAGAAGTGGCTATACATGCAGTGAATACCTTTGGTTCCCTCTCTGTCACCTTGCCTACTCCAGGAGGTCTCGTGCAGGCCAGTTGGCATGACAGCTGTGTCCCTTTGCCTGAGGGGGTGCCCTCGCCTCCTGAGAAGATGGCAAATTGAGGGCTAAGCTAGAGGTGCTCAATCCAGGAGTGATCCTCAGCCTTTGAGGGGTAGGAATTTCTGGGAAAATTTATTGACTTCCTATTCCCCATGGTGGGACAATTCTGGGGTAGGTTCCCAGGTCTCCCAGAGGGTCTTCAAAAAGATTGACAGCAGTGGCCTCGTGGTAACCTCATGGCAACCACTTTCATTGGTTTGTCCTCTGTCCCTTCTGTCTCACTTACCAACTCCCTCTCATTGCTCTCTGGGATTTCTGCCCAAACTTGTTCTTAATCCTTGTGTCATGATTTGTCCTTGAGGGAATCTTCACCAAGATACTGCATGATTGTCCTCCCAGAACAGGAGAGAAAGAGAGCTTTGGGAGGCTGACGTTCATGAGGACATGTAGCTGGTGAGTGGCCAGCAGGACTTGAATCAGGACCATCACTTATGTTTCCATCAGAATCAGTCTGGGCGTATTTTTCTAGTTAGTTAATCAAATTAATTAGTGTGTAGCTTTTTTGAAAATGATTTAAGCCTTTAGAACATATCCTAATACTTCCTTCTTCTATCAAATCTATTTGTCCTGTATCTCATTCCACTGAGACTCAGGATTTAACCAGCAATATAATTATATACAAATATAATAAATTAATTAATATTGCAATGCTATAGCTGAAAGTGATGAAATGTAGTATGCCTCTAGATGTATTCATACTTTACACTAGACTTTTCCAATTGCAGTGCCTTAACTTAAAGGAAGAACTGTTAGTAGAATTTCAGGCATCTAAGTAGTCAAGGAAACCCCCTCTCCATGCTCTCCAATGGACTTTTCCTGAGCCCCTTATACATCTTTCCATTTGCTAACTCTACCTGCTGACACTGATGCTTTATCTAATCATCAGTGGGATTCCTCTTGAATTGGAAGGCAAAGTTCAACCCTGAATGTGTGCTGGCCTGGTTCCTTCTCAGTGACAAAAACATGCAACTGTCTCTTCTTTACCTCTCTGGCTCATCAGGGGACATGGAGGAACTGTTTACGTGCCTTGGTTTCCTAGCCTGTGAAAGGAAGATAACCCTTGTTCCAACATGCTTTTCAGCGGGTGATGTGAAGATAAATGTGATAACGTCTACAAAGTCCTCCGAATTCTTGGGATGAAAGGCGCTATGTAAATGGAGCACAGCCCTGTTATGATTAAAGTTTAATGCAGCAGCTCTCAGGCCTATACAGGGAATGCAGTCTGGCTGGAAGATAGGATTGCTGAGTTGTCCCCTCTAATCATTGTCCCCATGGATTCACCATCCAGCAGCCTCATCTTAGAAATGCCCATCCATTCCGTTCATTCAATTTGGTTTTTATTTTCAAGAGACCAGTTACACAGTTACGTTTTGCCCTTCACGTTCTTCAGCTATGGGGGTCAGGTTTTAGAAAACACATATGTACAAACGTACATTGCCACCTAATTTATGACCCAACTCCTGGAGGGCCTGAGGACTAGATCAGCAACTAGACATTCAGATATAAATTCTGCACTGAAAAGAATATCCTTGAACCTCTGCATGTTTGTGTGTGGCCTGAAACACAATCATGCATCGGCCATTTTCTTTTCTTTTCTTTTCTCTTTTTTTTTTTTTTGAGACAGTCTCGCACTGTTGCCCGGGTTGGAGTGCAATGTCGCCATCTTGGCTCACTGCAACCTCTGCCTCCTGGATTTAGGCGATTCTCCTGCCTCAGCCTCCTGAGTAGCTGGGATTACAGGCACCCGCCACCACGCCTGGCTAATTTTTTGTATTTTTAGTAGAGACGGGGTTTCCCTATGTTGGCCAGGCTGGTCTCGAACTCCTGACCTCGTGATCTGCCTGCCTTGGCCTCCCAAAGTGCTGGGATTACAGGCGTGAGCCACAGCACCTGGCCCAAGCATCACCCATTTTCAAAACAACAAGCTATACAATTTTCCTTTTTGTGACAGAATTGGAACTACTGGATTTCTCAGTAAAAGCAAAACAAAACAACCATAGAAAAATACCACCATCTCCTTCTCAAATTAATTCTTTCAGTTTATGCTCCTAACTCCATAAAAATGTGGTTTAGCTTTTGAAGTTTTTATTAATATTTATAATGCCCTTTTGGTGCCCTTGAACCACACAGAAATAGAGCCCTGATATAAATACCTATCTTCTAGGTGGATTGTGGTATACCTAAACTCAGCCATAAACTTTGAAGTTTTTATGTATATATATATTTGACTTTGCTTTGTTTCTCTCATTTCTTGATGCAAAAGTTTATATTTTAAATACTTTTTAAAATGCAAATTTTAATAGCTTATATTTTATTTTCAAAAGTAATGCATGCTTGTAAAAATATACTGATATGGATATAGAAACGAAGGGAAAAAAACCTCTTCTTCCAGACACATGTCTAAAATCCTGTTGCCAAGGGTAAATCATGCACTTTAAGTCCTTTTAAATTAGGGCCTTGTTAGTTTGAGGGATTGAAATTGTCTTAAGAAGCTACTAACTAGTCATATTTCTTTATTTCTAAATATCGAAGTAAAAAAACTGTGAAAGATTTCAAAAATACAGAAAACTATACAAAATTATAATCATCCATAAGACTACTGCCAAAAGGTAATCAAGTTGTAACATTTTAGTGTACTTCTTTCAATATTTTTCTCTGCCAATATGGTAGAGATGGTACAATGGTCCCTTCAATCCCTCCATATTATATTGTGACAATTTTCTAATGTTAAGAGACATTTTGTCATTGGGCGCAATGGCTCATGCCTGTAATCCCAGCACTTTGGGAGGCCAAGGCAGGAGGATCACTTGAGGTCAGGTGTTCGAGACCAACCTGGCCAACATGGCGAAACCTCGTATCTATTCGAAATACAAAACTTAGTTGCGCATGGTGGCACGCACCTGTAATCCCAGCTACTTGGGAGCCTGAGGCAAAAAATAAACATTCTTTCAAAAAAACATAATTTTAAATGGCTGCAAAATATTCCTTTGCAAATGCTTCGTATTAAACTTTTTCCAGACAATGAGAGGGAATATTTAGCCCTCTCACCTTGTGTTTTCCTTGTGAGGGAGGGGCCCTTCTTCAATGACCAGGAAGGAGACATATAAATGGAACCGTCGTTTGTGACCTCTCTGAATCCCCTCCCTCCTTCCTTCCAAAGGCAGAGTGACTCCTCTGGCTGCTGAGATGGAAGAGGTGTCAGTTCAGTCACTCTCCACAGCAATCCTGCGACACCCTGAGGCTTGTGTTTCGTCTCCTTGGAATGGCTAGTTGGGCCCCACCATGTGGCCAGCTTCTCTGTCAAGACTCACTTATTCTGGCATGTTCTTGCTCCTGCAGAGGGCAGGCCTGCAGTTGGGGATGGAAGTGTTTAATTCTGAAGGAAAAGTGGTAGGCTTGTAGCCACAGGTTGAGCTGCTTCTCTAAGGCAGTTTAGTCAACCTTTAGGATTATAGATAGATGTTCATCAGCTGGATTCCTGTATTTGTCTCTCAACTTGCTCCTAACTTAGATGAGGGGAGATAGTGAGTCAAGAGAAAAAAATGTAATGATTAATAGTTATAGCCGTATACCTCAACTAATGTTACTGTAGCTAACATTTATTTAGTATTTATTCTGGATCAAGCTGCATTTTCTCATATAATTCCCCCAACAACCCTGTGAGGTCATGGTATTATTGTTATCATTTTACAGATGATGGAATTGAGGCATGATGAAAGCCCCTCACAAGTGAGGGAGCTGGGATTTGCTCCCTTGCTCCTAGCCACTTCACTCTATCTTCCTTCATCTATTCTACATCATAAATAACACATTAACTTTTTTGCACATTAATTGTAGCTTGACTTGTAAACTCTACCTGATGCTGTCTTCTATAGTTGAATATGTCTGTTATTTTTAAAATATTTTATTGTAGTTATTGAATGTCTTTTAACATCATTGATAATGACTTTTGGGATATACAGATTTTTATTTTTATGCAGTTAAATCTATTCTTATTTTCCTTCATGACTTATTCCATCTTGATTTTGTGTTTAGGGAGTCTTTGCCAACCCAATAAATAGATTTTCACCTATATTTTACTTTAGATTCTATGGTTTTATTTTAAAAGTATAACTTTTACCATCCAGAAATTATTTGGTATAAGAGAACCATTCTAAGTTTTTTGTTTTGTTTTGAAGAAAAAAAAACAAACAGTTGACTCAACACCATCCTTTCTCCACTGGTTTCCAAACCTGTTTCTGGTTTCTGTTTTTCTCCATTGCACTACCTGCTAATTTTTCTGTGATCTCACTCTGTTTTTATTTGTTTGTTGAACTTTTTACTGTAGCTTTATGGCATATTTTAATATTTAGAAGGATGAGTCCCACCTTGTTACTCTTTATTTTTAGAAACTTTTTGTCATCATGTGATATTCTTCCACATACATTTAAAAATTATTTTATCAAGTCTTTGCCCTAAAATCTTAATGGGAATATAGTTAGAATCTAGTTTCATCTGCAACTCAGCTTGGAAATATTTAATATCTTTACAGAATTCCTTTTTTCCATCTAGGAACATGTAATTTATTTATTCTTAAATATTTTCTTTTGCATGTCTCAGGTACTGAATTTGTCCTCATGAATGTGGCATTCTTTCTTGTTCAGGTTATTTCTATTATTTTATATTTTTGGAGGCTATTGGGAATAGATTCTTATATAAATAGTTATTAGGATTTCACATTGTTTAAAACAACTGGTTATTGTTGGCATATGGACAATATGGACAATTTTTTAATAGTATTTTTGTTTAGTTTGTAGTTTCTTTATTGACTTCATTAATTTTAAAGTTTTTCCTTTGATCCTCCTGAGCTGTCTGTGCATAAATATATCATTGAAAATAATGATTTTCATTGCTTGCAATTTTTATATATGTTTCATTTTTATTTTGTTGACTGGAACTCCCAGAATAATGTTAAATAACAATTATAATGAACATCCTTGTTTTGTTTAAATTTTAACGGAAATGCCTACAGGGTTTCACTGTAAAACATGACAGCTCTTGTTGTTTTAGAATAGATATTTAAATAAATAATATTTCTATTTGTAAAAAAATGTTTTCTCTTTAACAACCAGGACTAGATGTTGAATTTTATTATATTATTTTTCTTTGTCTTATTATATTTTCAAACATTAAACCATCCTTGCATTTTAAGAATAATATTTAATGATGTGTCCGGAGACAATTCTCCATGGGTCTCTCACATTTCTGTACTCCTTGTGAGCAGAGTCACTGACTGCTCTTTGTTTGGGAGTATGTTTTCAAGGGTAGAGGCTTTTCCTCCATAAAAAAGGGTAGGTTTGCTTACAGACTTAAAAATATAGTGTCTCTCCCTGGTGCAACAAACAGACATTCTTACTGGTCCAGTGTAATAAAGTCTCCCTCTGGAGCAGTGGGCAGTGGGCAGATGTTTATTGCCCATTTAAAAAGATTTGAGTTTCCTGTCAGGAGATCGAGACCATCCTGGCTAACACGGTGAAACCCCATCTCTACTAAAAATACAAAAAATTAGCCTGGCATGGTGGCGGGCGCCTGTAGTCCCAGCTACTCGGGAGGCTGAGGCAGGAGAATGGTGTGAACCCGGGAGGCGGAGCTTGCAGTGAGCTGAGATCATGCCACTGCACTCCAGCACTCCAGCCTGGGCAACAGAGCGAGACTCCGTCTCAAAAAAAAAAAAAAAAAAAAAGATTTGAGTTTCCTGAGCTCAGGCTTCCTCTCCTGTAATGCAATCCACTGAATGTGCGGGTGTCCCCCTGGTCCCATATCACATGGCCCGCCTGGGAATGTGTGGGCTAGGGGTCAGGAGCAGTGATGAACATACCGATGCTCATGTTGTTTGCTGTGTATGCCAAGAGCAACAAAATCCTTTGTCTCTGACCCTAAAGTCTCATTTCTTCTGCCACATGAAACTGTGGCAGGCTGACTTGTTAGCTTGCAAGTAGGGTAAGATGTCAGACCCTTTACAGTTGTTTGTTTGTTTGTTGGAGACAGGATCTCATTCTGTTGCCCAGACTGGAGTGCAGTGGCACAGTCACGGCTTACTGCAGTCTCAAACTCCTGGGCTTAAGTGATCCTCCTGCCTCAGCCTCCAGAGTAGCCAGGACTACAGGCATGCACCACCATGCCTGGCTAATTAAAAATAATTATTTTTGTAGAGATAGGGTCTTGCTGTGTTGGCCAGGTTGGTTTTGAACTCCTGGCCTCAAGTGATCCTCCTACCTCTGCCTCCCAAAATGCTGGGATTATGGGCGTGAGCCACCACATCCAGCCAGTTCTTATTGTTTAAGTAACACATTCAGTTTTCTACAAATTTACTTATGAATTTACATCTACCTTCATAAGTAGTATTGGTTTGTAATTTTTTTCTTCCACACTATCTTTATTAGGTTATTATGGTTATGCTAATACTACAAGGAATTTGTAAGTTTTCCATCTTTTCCTGTACTGAAACAGTATATATGATGTGCAAACTATTCCTTTAAAATTTGCAAAGACTAAGACTGAGCGTGGTGGCTCACACTTGTAATCCCAGCACTTTGGGAGGTGGAGGTGGGAGGATCACTTGAGGGCCGATGGCTTGAGTCCAGGAGTTCAAGACCAGCCCGGGCCACATGGTGAAACCCTGTGTCTACTAAAAATACAAAAATTAGCTGAGCATGCTGGTGTGTGCCTGTAATCTCAGCTACCTGGGAGACTGAGGCAGGAGAATCACTTGAACCTGGGAGGCAGAGGTTGCAGTGAGCTGAGATCATGCCACTGTACTCCAGCCTGCATAACAAAGTGAGACCCTGTCTCAAAAAAAAAAAAAAATGCAAAGACTAGTAAAATGGTTTGGGCTTAGAAACTTTATCGGAATTAATTATTTTTTCAACTTTTTTCTATTCACAAAAGCCTATCCAGATTTACTACTTATCAGGTTAATTTTAGCTACTTATATTTTCTCAGAACATAAGTGAATTTAAAAAATTTAACTGTATATAATATTGTTTTATCATTTTAAAAGTCTCTCATATCTATAGTTATATCTCATTTCTCATTTATTTGTTGTTGTGAACTCTCTCTCTCTCTTTCTGTCTCTCTCTCTCTTTTTCCCGGACTTTCCAGAACTTGCCAGAATGTTATAATTTTTAGTGTCTGCTTTCATGAATCTTTGCTTTTATTTTTGCTGGATTTTTTTGCCTTCAAAAGCTAACTTCATCTTTTGACTTCTTAAATTTAATTCAGCTTAATTATTTTATGTTACTCCTGCTCTAATAAAGCAAGCACATAAATCTGCTTTTTCTACTGAATAGTTTTAGTTCCGTCTTGTAAGATTTGATATGTAATCTTCTAATCATTATTATTTTTTGAATAATCTGTAATCATAATTGTTCTTTTCTTTAGTCCAATAGTTATTTATGTGCATGTTTTCTAATTTACAAATAAACACTTTCCTATTTTAAATTCTTGTTACTATTTTCTAGTTTATTTTAGAATAAACATTTAGAATGTGGGCTGTGTGCTTTTTCTTTATGGGATTTTATCAAAATTATAATTTTGTTCTATTATACCATTAACTTCCAGAAATATTCCAGAGATGTTTGAAAAGTATATGTACTCATGTAAGTGTAAAAATTAAATTATGACAATTAGACTAACTAAAACCTATTAGCTAAATCTGCTTTATTTTAGGCCTACTTGATTTACCAAGGCATGAAAACACTGTCTGAAGATTCCAATTGTGTATATACCTATTTCTCCCAGTACATTGAAGAGCCGTGTACTTTAATACTAGTTTCTAAGTACATAATAGTTTCTACCTATTATACGTCTATTGTGAAGTCTAACTTTTTTGGCATTCTAAATTTACATTCTTTGTTTTATCTAGTGAATTTTGCCTACACTTTGCCTTTTTACCTAAACCTTTTTATTATATTTTTATTTATATAAACCTGATAGATCTTTGCTAATCTTTTTACTTTTAATTTATACATATAATTTTTAATCCAGTATATAGCTGGAATTTTTTCCAACCCAATTTAAGAACCTTGATCTTTTAATAAATAACTTTAATATATTTATATTTATTTTCATAACTAATATTTTTGCTTTTATTTTTTAATCTTAAAAAAGTTTTTTAAAATTATTAAAACAAATTTTTGTGGGTACATAGTAGGTATATATATATATGGGGTACATGAGGTGTTTTGATACAGGCACGCAATGTGAAATAAACTCATCAAGGGGAATGGGGTATCCATCCCCTCAGGCACTGATCCTTTGAGTTTCAAGCAATCCAATTACATTCTTTTTTTTAATTTTATTATTATTATACTTTAAGTTTTAGGGTACATGTGCACAATGTGCAGGTTTGTTACATATGTATACATGTGCCATGTTGGTGTGCCAATTACATTCTTTAAGTTATTTAAAAATATACAACTAAATTATTATTGACTACAGTTACCCTATTGTGCTATCAAATAATAGATCTTATTCTTTTTATTTTTTTTTGTACCCATTAACCATCTCCACCAGCCTCTCAACCCCCAACTATATTTTCCAACCTCTAGTAAGCATTCTTCTACTTTCTATGTCCATAAGTTCAACTGATTTGATTTTTAGATCTCACAAGTAAGTGAGAACTTGCACTGTTTGTCTTTCTGTGCCTGGCTTATTTCACTTAGCATAATGACTTCAAGTTCCATCCATGTTGTTGGAAATGACTGGATCTCATTCTTTTTTATGGCTGAATAGTACTCCATCTTGTATAAGTACCACATTTTCTTTACCCATTCATCTGTTGATGGACACTTAGGTGGCTTCCAAATTCTAGCTGTTGTAAACAGCGCTATAACAAACAGGAATGCAGATATCTCTTCAATGTACTGATTTCCTTTCTTTTGGTTATATAACCAGCAATGGAATTGCTGGATCTTATGATAGCTCAATTTTTAGTTTTTTGAGGAACCTCCAAACTGTTCTACATAGTGGTTGTACTAATTTACATTCCCACCAACAGTGTATGAGGGTTCCCTTTTCTCCACATCATTGCCAGCATTTGTTATTGCCTGTCTTTTGGGTACAAGCCATTTTAACTGAGGTGGGATGATATCTCATTGTAGTTTTGATTTGCACTTCTCTGATCGTCAGTGATGTTGAGCACCTTTTCATATGCCTGTTTGCCATTTATTTGTATGTCTTCTTTTGAGAAATGTCTATTAAAATCTTTTGCCCATTTTTTGATTGGATTATCGGATTTTTTCCCATAGAGTTGTTTGAGCTCCTTATATATTCTGGTGATTAATCCCTTGTTAGAGGAGGTGGTTTGCAAGTATTTACTCCCATTCTATGAGTTGTCTCTTCCCTGTGTTGATTGTATCCTTTGCTGTGCAGAAGCTTTTTAACTTATATCACCCTTTTTAATCTTGTTTTATGATTTATCTCACTCTGCTTCTTTGAGGCTGCCTTTTTTCTTTCTTTTGGTATATGAACTAGGTTTTCTTTGTTCTTTTTCCTCTTATGATGATTGGAGTGTTTTTATTTACCTAAAATTTTAATTAACATACATAATCCCACATTTCTCGAATCGTGCCAAGAATGAAACAATCTCTTGACTTCTTATTTTGTTAAATAATAAAATTAGCATATATCAACTTTTTTTTTAAAATTATCTGTGCTCATAAAAAATAATTTCATTTTCAGGTATTTGCCATAGGACAACTCTGAGATCTTTGCTTAATTTCAGGAGCTAGCCAATATTGCTAAAATTATAGAAAATGTAGCTAGAAAATTTTAGATCCTCAATATCATCTCTTCCAAATGCAGTATTACAGTAATAAAGCCACTGAAGCCTTGAATAGTTTAAGACTTGTTGTAGGTCCCAAAACTAGCTAGTGGCAGGATTAGACCTAGAACTCAGATCTCCTGCCCAAACTAGTACTCTTTCTACTGTGTTATATATTTTGTGAGTGGCAATTGAGACAGTGAACTAGCTTAAATTTATCTGGGGCTAGTGAAGACATGGATAGACGAAGAGAGCTCTGAACATTAGAGAAAGAAATGATGGAGGAAGTCAGGAGTATTTGATTTTGAAAAGGAGATAATATGTGGCTTATGACTTCAAAGGAAATAAATATAAAACAAAACACAAGCTTTTCTTGCCTCCCTCTGTCACCTCAGAAGGGGTTTGGAGTTGGTGAAGAAATATTGTAATGTGATCATGAGTCTAAGAAGAGGACTTAGGTTGAGTCTATTTGGGTTATTTGGCTGGTCCTATGCTCTGGATTTTCCTTCTGTTCACTTTTATTGAGTTTTAATAAGAAGCCATCTGGTAAAATATTTTAGACTTAGGATGATATTTAACATGTAGAGCAGGCTGGTTTAAGTGAATACCCAGCCACCAAATAATAAGATAAGAAAATAACCCAAACAGCATCATATTTTAATGTTTCCTGATTGACATTAAGATGCTGGTGAGTTATCTTTTAGTCTAAAAATGTAATTTTGGAGGAACATCAGCTCAGAAAATCTCTGGCATAAGGAAATAGGTCAGCTTTTCTTCCAAAATGAAGGATTTCCAAATTCAGCCCAGAAAACTTAATAAAATGTCCCTAAGGGAAGTAGAAGACAGTGAAACTGGTGTTCAGCTTCCATGAACATGGATACACCCTTTGATCCCTATGTTTCCTACGACCCTCTGGGCAGAGCAATCAGACAGCTAGTCATCTATGTAGGATTCAGTTTATCATTAAGCTTTTGTCTTAACAGTATATAATAAACACTTGATGAAGTTTTGAGATTAGATCTCGAAGAATGCCTGATCTTTGTGATTTCTAAAACTTATATGGGAGGGCGTCCATGTGTTTTTAAGGACTATATTGCTTTTACATTTCACCCCTTTCCTCACGTCTTTTTCTGCCAAGGAGTTGAGTGTGGTTGTAGATTATAATTTAATAATTGTCAAACATTCTGTAGACAAAGTTGTTAGCTCCATTTTGAAAATAACACTTGAAAAATAATTACTGAGGTTCACACACAGAATTTTTCTCTAAATTGGCAAATGATTTGTGTGCATTTACGTGCTGGCTTGCATAATCCTTAAGTTTTAGAAATGGCGACACTGGACTGTGCCTACATAACCTTCAGCCCTTTACAGATGGTATCATTGGTCCTTTGATACATATATATTTACTATGATGGTCTGGGTGATATTCATGCTTTAATGCTTTAAAATATGACCCATTCCTTTCTGACTGGTGGCATCCCTTCTACACTGACTTCAGGGGGGTTTGACAGTGGTAAATAGCTATAACTCATTTCTTCATATAGATATATTACTGTTTTTGTCTTTGGACTCTTTTCAATACATTTAGCCCCTCAAGTTCAATTTTATTACCTGTTTAGGAATCATGTCATGATCCCAGCTCAGTAAATCCATCTACTAGGATACAAGTTTGGTGTTCATGTACTGATCATGTATTTGGGTCTTATTGATCATGCTTTTTCTTGACTTTGGGGTGATTCTCAAGTTGAATGTGATTATCCCTACCAGGGATGCCACTACTAAGTAGGTTAATTCTACTGCTTTCTAGACTTTTACTACAGTTTTAAAATTGATGCCATGACGACAGCATTCCCTTTTCTACAGGAAAATAATCTGTAAATATTTTTTTTCCACCTACACACCATGTAATAATATATGGCCAAGAAAGGCAAACTTGTTGCATTACAGCTCTGCCTTATCCATGAACTTACTCCATGGAACAGAGGTTGTGAGGCAGGCTTCGGTCATCCTCTTGGTTTCAGGGCATGGTTATTTTGCCAACCCTGCAAAGTGGTCTGAAGCAGTGATTCCCAAACCTAACTTCTCTCCTGAAAAAGCTGGGAAGTGTTCACAAAATATAGATCCTCCAGCTTAAACCTGATTAATTCTCTATGTTCCCAAAATCTAAGCTTTGAAACAGCTCTTTAAGCAATAACAATGTTGTTGGATAGTGAGAAAAATTACTGCTCTAGAGGCTCTTGAATTCTACATGTGTATATGTGCATATGTGTTGGAGGCATTAAATAGTAACACCTTAGAATCAGAAGGTACCCTTCAAGCTCATGTCTCACTTCATGGAAATGATGTAGAGGTATTTGTAGGTTAAGGGACATGTCTAAGTGCACATAGCTAGTCAGTGGAGAATTGTGAAAAGCAAAGGAAAACAAAAGCCAAGTGTCCTGATTCTTAGTCCAGACTCATTTTCTCTAAATTAAGCTATCTTTGATATTTTCATAAAGTGCTACCATTTATAAGTTCAATAATTTTCCCAAGAGAGATAAGTTAAATATAAGTTAAATGTCTTTTTCTCCTGAGCATTAGAGCATAAAATGGAATTTGAAAAGCAATGAGTTAACTCAACAATACAGCCTCACCACATTAGTAGCTGACACATGTTAACTGATTGTTGAAAAAGTCATTTGTGGCACAGGTTGACATAAGCTGTTGTATTGAGAGAGGCAGGAGAACGGTGTGTAACTAGCACGGGTTTTGGAATCATAGGCCTTAGATCAAATCCCGACTTAACTATGTGATTCTAGAAAATCCTAGGCCTCAGTTTGTGCATCTGTAAAATAGGTGTAATATTTTCCTTTTATGGTTAATGTTAGGTTAAATGAAACATGAATACATGAATGGTGCCTGGCACATAGTAACTACTAATAATTAATCTCTTGTGCTTATTAAATGCCAGCCGCTTGACAGATTATTAAAACTCACACCAACCCCACAAGTGAGTATTGTAATTATTCCCATCTTAAAATGAAAACTTGAGACTCAGCTATGTTCAGTAACCTGTCTGGGGTCATGGAGGTATTTAGAAATTGAGACTGGAGCTCTGCCCGTCTTAAATTTCTCAGATTCTCCTCTCTTATGCTGTCTTTCAACAAATGACAGCTGTCATTATTGCCCTCATCCTCACCCAGAAGCCAGTATAATTCAGTGGCCAGGCACATGGCTCAGGTTTGAAGTCCAAGGAGCTGGATGTTTCTTTCCTTTCAATAAATGACAGCCATGTGACCTTGAGTGGGCTCCTCAATTTCCCTATTTCTTGGTTTCCTCATTTGTAGGATGAGGATGATAATCTAGGTTATAGGGTTGTTGTGAGGATATCCAGTAAGCTCTCACTACTAATGTTGCTTTTTACATACCAGTCAGTCTAACATGCTAAATGAGAGTGAATTCTGGGCCTTGTCTTGCCCATGTTTTCGAAGCTTCTACTAAAGGTTTTTATTTTTTAGCACTTTCCCTGAATTTCAGGTGTGAGTGCAGTAAAGGTGTTGGCTGAAGGCGGATGGAAACAAACATTAGTTAACCCTTCAAGATTTCTCCAGTCAGAGTTTGGTCTTTCCTCTAGTAGGTGGTAAACCCTCTTCAGTTATATGGCCCTGAAAATCCTTGAAGCTCCATATATTGAAGGGAAAATGGGCCAATATCTGAACAGCCTCTCACCACCCCTCTTGTGATGTGCTTGGCAAACATGCTCACAGAGACAGGGGCTCAGGATTTTTGGAGTTCTATCTGCTCTGCAGAATGGAGCCCAACTCCAAAGAGGCATTGATATTTGGAGCTGATGCACAGATGACTGTGTGGCGTGATAGCCGAGATACTCGACCATTCACTGTGTACTGTTCATTCAAATGAAAGGTCAGAATTAAGAGCAGACACTGCTAGTGCTACAAGCGATAATTTTTTGTATGCACGTGTGCTCGTGTGTTTATATGCTTTTAGCTTTCTTTTTGATAGTAAATATAGGAAAAGACCTTTCAAAGACTATACATGCTAACTTTCTGACAGGGAAGAGCTGTCATTAAAAACATAAAACATCACATTATATCTGAGTTCAGTAAGCTGAAGTTCAGCAAGTTTTCCAGTCTCAGCTTTCCTAACAAGAAACAATGCACGTGTCTACTTCTGTGCTTTCATAATACTTTATTCTGTGCTACAGAATAAAGTATTTTAACACCCCTTTATCTCTCTCCTTTATGCACAGTGTGTTTCTCATCATGAACCAAGATGAGGCAGAACCACAGCCCAGGGGTAGTTCCCATTTCAAGCTAGCTGTTTTCTGCATCCTCCCACCTCCCTCAAGAGTTGCGGGCTTGATTGAATTAACTAATACCAGTTGTGCTTTACATATTTGAGTTAAAATACATGTGTTACATGTCAACATTGTGCTAAAATGTATTATTGAAATTTTATTAACAAGCATTGCTTTAATTTAGTACTGAAGAAAGTCTACGTTTATTGGACAGCAATTTTATACCTGCATATGAATACGTGAGTATGTAGAAGAATCAGATATGTGATTAGCTAAACTTACAAAGTTGATAGAAACTAGGTGATTATTTAAATTGCACAAAACCCCGTATTTTACTTAAATTTCTATAAAAGTAATAACGTGTTACATTTGCTTAATGAGAAGTGCTTTGCAGATGCCTTTGACATATGTTATCTCATTTGTTCCTCTCAAAATTCTTATGAAATAAGGGGAGAGTGGCTATTGTCTGCATGTTTTATAGATAAGAAAAAGAGAACGCATCCTTAGCACATTTGAAATGTATTACCTTTACAAAAAGGTAACTCATCATCACCTCTTTAGAAAGCACAATTCAATGTGGAAAGTATGCCTACCTCTGTTTACTCATATGCATGTATGGTTAGTGTCCTGGTTATCTCTTGCTATGTAACAGATTATCCTAAAACTTAGTGGCTTAAAACATCATTTTATTATGTCTCACTATTTTTTTGGTCAATAGTTTGAATAGGGCTCAGCTGGGTGATTCCTTTGTTCCACGTGGAGTCAGCAGATATAACTTCACAGTACCCAGCTGCCAGATGAGCTGGTCTGGAGATTCCAAGATGGCTTCGTTTACAAATTTAGTGATGGGGAAGGCTGAAAAGCTGGTCTTGGCTGGGACAGGCAACTAGAGTGCCTACATGTAGTCTTTCCAACATGATATTAGGGTAGTCAGGGGCTCAGTGTTCCAAGAGAACTTAAGTGGAAGTTGTTGGTTCTTAAGGCCTGGATCCAACAACTGGCCCAGCATCACTGCTGCCATTTTCTGTTGAGCAAAGCAAATCATGGAGCCCACCCAGATTTGAGGGGAGGGAATATCTGCCCTACCTCTTAATGGAAGGGTATCAGAGAATTTGTAGCAACCTTTAATCTGTCACAGTGCACATTTTGGCTATTGATTATGTTTCTTGCCTATGCAAAAATACATTCACCCTTTCTAAGAACTCCCAGACTCTCAACTCATGATGGCATCAGGACCCAAGCAGCATCAGGATCAGGCTCAAGATGCAGGATCTTGTCATCCAAATCAGGTCCACACATGGATGAGACCCTTCAGGTATGTTTCTTCAAGTATGTTTCCTCTCGACCTGTGAACTAAAGAAACACGTTATTTGCTCCTCCATCCCCAATACACAACGTTGAGATGAAGGTAAGAAAAATGCAGTTGGCATTCTCATTCAAAAATAGAATGAAAAGCAAAAAGTAGCCCCTAGTCTGTAGTATTTCTGAAATCTTACTGGTCACATGTCCACATTCTTTGATTACATCTCAGTCCTGCTTCCTAGGAATTATGCAGTAATATGACAAAGTAATATAACTAATTATTTAACTACAATAATTAAACATTTCATTTCTAAGCTCACCTTTTTCTATACAATATCATACATGCATAAAACAAATCATTTGGCACTTTTGGCATTCCTATCAGAGACCCAAACCCAGCCAAATCTGTCAGCTCATTAGGTATATATATTCTATTGTCTAGATCACAACAGGCAACAGTATTGTCAAAATTTCTGCCACTTCATAACCAGGGTCACTTTTTCTCCAGCCTCCAATAGTAATTCCTATACTATCTTCCTCTATTCACTAGAAGTCTCCTTCAGGTTTTTCTGTTCTCATTAACAGTGTCCTCAAGGTATTTGCAGTGTTTGTTCGTCATCTGGTTCCAAAACCATGGCCACATGTTTTAGATAGTTATGGCAGGACTCCATTTCCAGGTATCAAATTGTGTTCTTATTACCTACTGCAGCATAGCAAATTACTCTAAAACTTAGTGGCTAAAAATAACAATCATTTTATTATATCAGGACCTTGTTGCTGGGGCATTTGGGCATGGCTCAGCTGGGTGATTCTTCCACTCCATTTCAAATTGACTGAGGACACTCAGTAGTTTTCAGCTGGTGGTTGGGCTTGTCAGGAGGGTCAGGATGGCTTTCCTCACATGACTGCCACTGGCCCAGAAGGTGGGGCTCAGCTGGGCTTGTTGACTGGAGTGTCTACACATGGCCTCTCTAGTAGGGTGGCTTTAAGGTAGTAGAACTTCTTACATAGTGATTAAGGGTTTCCAGAGAGAGTGTTCCAAGAGATAGAAAGTGAAAGCTACCAGTTTCATAAGGCCTAGACTTGGAATCTGGGCTGGCTTCACTTTTGCTATGGCTTTACTGGCCAAACAGTCACAGAGGCCGCCCAGATTCAAGGCCATGGGATATAGACCCTATTTATCTGTGGGAACAGAGTCGAAACCTTTCAATATGAAAGAAAAATAATGTTTAGTTTTTCATCTTGAATTGCTTACTAGTGCTTACAAGGCTGACTGACTCAGTGAACTAACTCATGTTTAGGAATTAGACATTTGAGCTTCTGGTTCCATGTCTCCCATTGTTGGCTGTGCTTGAACGGAGGTAAATAACCTTTAGGCTTTAGTTTATATCATAGGCAAAATGGAGATGATGATAACTGTTGGCACCTACTGGTTCAGGGAGATGTTGTGCCTCTTTTTATTTTTTTAAAATCAGTATTCAAAAAGTATTCTCTAAAGTGCTCTAGGAAGTAGAATAATAAATTGCCGTGACAAATTGGGCCATTACAAATTCACCACGTATGTTTTTATTAAGACAGAAAATTGGGTCTCAATATTGTGTAACATCAACAGGGATACATAAGAACTCTAGTACTTACAGAAGTCTCACACCCCACACACACCAACATGTGCCATAGCATACGCTTCCTCTGTCTTTCCTGTATGCCAGACAATGTATGTTTTCTCACTGAATCTTTACCACACTTTTTGGAGAGTTAGGTGCCATTATTAACATGTTAATCATGTTTTCTGAAACTTTTTTTTTCCTGGAGTTTAAATTCTAACACATCTTTCGCATATTTATACTTAATACATCTTAAAAGAATCTAATGAAACCTTTAGTAGAGTCTGTAGGGGTTTTGTTTAGATTCTGTGGAAATCATCCCTTTTTATTTTTATACAAATATTCTTGCAAAATGAGATAAAAGCACATTTAAGAAGACATCAAGATGACATAACTAAGATGAGATACAAAATAAAAGCAGAGGCATTAGCAGAAGCTAGTTTTACTCATGGAAGCCAGGAGTAGGATGGGGTGGTTGGTACCGTGGGAGGAGAGATGGGCTGGGAGCCAGGGCATCTGGCCCTGCTGTGCCATTAGCTTGGAGCTAGGTGTGCAACCTCAGAAAGCTTATTTCCTCCTCTAGGCCAAAGGTTTCGTGTCATATGAGAGTATTAAAGTACATTAACTCTAAAGCCATCACATCTTTAACATTCTTTTATTATTCCAAGTAAAGGGGATGAAACACTAAATCAACATTTCCAGGCATTAAGAAGATGATTTGCAAAAACATTTCATTTATTCTTTCAACAAGTCTTTGTTGAGTCTCCTATGTGCCAGGCCTTATTCTAGGTATTTAGGGGTACAGTAGTTAATAAAAACTCCTTTCCCTCATGGAGCTTACATTCCAGGTTGGGGGATACAGACAATAAATAATCTCAGTAAGTCAAACATATGATATGCCAGAAAATCATAAGTGCTTAGCGGAAGATAAAGAGGGGAAGGTGGGTACAACATGCTGGGTGGGGTTTGCAACATCAGGTAGGCTAGTCTGGGAAGGTTTCACTGAGAAAAGATCTGAAGGAAGTAATGAGCCATAATGACTTTGCTTACTAGTTCATGGAGAAAATGAAAGCATTTTCAGGGAGAGGAAACAGCCAATGTAAAGGTGCTGACATCGAAGCATGTCTGATATTCTCAAAAAATAACAAGGAAGCCAGTATAACTGGAGCGGATGGAATAAATGAGGAGCAGGGTACCCGGAGGCATCAGAGAAAATATTCTGGGAAGATGTTGAGCAGAGAGTGCCATTTGGCATTTTTTAATGAAATAACTTTATTGCTATATAGCGAATAGACTAGAAAAGACCAAGGACGGAAAGTGGAGGACAGTCAGGAGGCTACTGCACTAATCCAGGCAAAAGATGATGGTGGCTCAGACTATAACAGCAGCAGTAGAAACAATGAGAAGTGATGGGATTCTGGATATATTTTGAATGTAAAACCAATAGGATTTGTTGGATGGTTAGAATGGGGGTATGAAGAAAGAAGACTCAAGGAAACTGCAAGGAGTTTTGACTTGAACTAAGAGATGGGGAAGACTGTGGGAGATGCAGTTTTTGTGATGCTGCTGTAGGCTATTAGGAGTTTAGTTTAGACATGTCAAATATTAGATGCCTGTTAGGTATCCAATCCATGCATGTATCATGTCTTATAAAGACATGAGTGTGGGTTTCAGGGGAGAGAGCCAGGCTGGAAGTACAAATTTATTACAGCTCTGAGATTGGATGAGCTTCCCAATGGAGTAAGAATAGATTAAAAAAAAAAGACAGGTTCAAGGACTGAGCCTGGGGAGTCAAACTGCAGAGATGAGAAGAAGCATCGAGGGAAACAAAAAGGAGTGACTAGACAAGTAGTAATAAAACGGAACTAGCAGAGAGTCTGGAAGCCCAGTGGAGGAAAAAAAGTGTTTCGAAGAGGAGAGAGTGGTCGTGTCTAATGCTACTGATTGGTTGCATAAGATGAGGACTGGCTGAGAAATGACCACTGGCTTAGCAAAGTAGGGGTTTTGGTACCTTGATCAGAGCAGTGTCTGCAGAGAGGTGCAGGTGAAAGCATGTTTAGAGTGAGGTCCACAAAGAGCAAGAGGAAAGAAATTGGAGACAGGGGGTATGGACACTCTTTCAAAGAGTGTTGCTATTAAGGAAATGTGAGAAAGGGGAATCGCTAGTGGGAATTTGAGTAAAGAGAGTCTTTTTAAAAAGATGAGAAAACAAGGTGTTTAAATGTTGGTGAGAGTGATGAAATAGAGAAAAAATAGGTAAAGTAGAAGAAATAAAAGAAAATCACTGGAACAGTGTCCTTCAATAGATGAGTGAAATAAGATCTAGTGGCAAGCTAAGGAGTTGGTTTTGACTAGGAACATGGCTAGGAGGAAAAGTTGAGCAGATGGGCACAGATGCAGGAGAAGAGGAGATGTTGCTGGAGGCTGATTGGAGTTTGCTTTTGATTGCTGTTATTTTCTTTGTGAACTAGGAAGCAACATAATCAGCTTGGAGTGAGGATGACAGAGGCATTTAGAGATTTGAGAAGGGAGGAGTAGGCATGAAACAGTTTTCAGAGGAGTAGGAGAGTTAATGGACTAGGGAAATATTGTACGTTTGCTGGAGAGTATTAAGGACATAACTTAGGTCAATACAGAACTCTTTGGTCTTCTGAAGTCATCTGTGGCCAGCCCTTTTCAAACTGGTGTTCTTAGAGCAGGATATTCCTTGCAGCACCAACTGAGAGGAGAGGAAAGCCTGGAAGTGAATAAATATCCTAAGATGCAACTGTTGTAACATAGCCACTTCTTCTAGAACACCACCAATATTTCCTTGGGAAATATTGAGATTTCTTTCCCTAACCTCTTCCTTTCTTTTCTGGTCCCCTTCCTTATTTGTGCTAAGATACAGCTAGAGTGATTGTGTATGGGTTTCAGGGAGCAGATCCACTTCCTGTACCTGATGGGTTTGTTTTACTGTTGTGTTGGATAGCTTTTTCTATGTCATACTCTGGTAACAAACAATCACAAGTTCTCAGTGGCTTACAACCATCTGGATTTATTTCTCTCCCTTGTTACCTGATGGCTGTAGGTTAGTTGCAGCTCTACATATCTTCATTCTGAAATTGAGTCTCTATTTAGGTCATGCTATTCTTTGGGCAGAGGGAGAAGAGCAATTGTGGAGCCACGCGATGGCTCTCAGTTTCTATTGGGAAGTGGTAATTGTCACTTTTGCTAACATTTCATTGGCCAAAGCAAGTCACGTGACTGAGCTTGATGTCAATGGGATGGGAAAGTATAAGCTTCTTTTAGGGAGGAGAACTTATAATTTGGAACAATCATATAATTAACTGCAACTTTTTCCATGTGTGGCAGTAAAAAATCATCCTCAAGCAAGACAGTGGGGCAAATTATCTCTTGCCAACCATGATCAGCACTGAGCCCTCAGGAGTAACCCCAAGTGACTTGACACTTGGTATGAATTTCTGGGTGCAATTTTATGTCTGGCCCTGTGGGCTAGATTATTTAGCTTTAGAATTTAGAAGCTATCTTACCTTCAGGGAGGCAGGTCATGTATTTAATTGCATACATTTTAGTATTATAGTATAATAATAAAAGCAGCTATGCTAAATTTTACAAAGTACATCTTATAAGCTGGAATAGAGAGGCCCATCCAGATCTGTCTTTGGAGACTTTCTTAAGTTCTACATACTCAAGATCAATTTTATAATAATATAAATATAATAGGAGAAAGAGCTCTGCTTGCAACTAAGTAAAATAAAAATTCAGAGATGATAGGAAATTCCATATTTATTCTTGGTCTAGCAGGAGGAATTTTATAGCTTGAGAAGGAGCTGGGATATTTCTCTAAGACACTGTGTAACCAAATCTCGGGCCCATGATTCACCACTTCCCATACCAAGTATGGTGCCCTGCAAAATGCCATGGGTTGTTCTGAGTGATTGCCTCGCCGTGGCGTGATAGACATGAGAAACTCAAGATGAGCAATGAAAGTATCATGACTGACACAAATACCAAGTATGTTGGCTTAAGTATTTTCATGTTTCTTCTGTTAACACAGAAGAGACCAGGTTCTGCTGCTGTGTGTTCTTTAGTTTCATTTTAGTGAGACTTTTCCTCTCTGTTTATGAATATAGGATTCTGACAGCTGACAAATGACATTCCAAGAACTTAGCCAGAGCTCAAATTGTGCACTGTTGTGGGAATTTATCCTCATAGATTTGTCCGACAACTCTGCTCTGGAGAAAATGCTCAGGTGATGCATTCCCAGTGGTAGCTCAGTTCCCATCAACTCACCACCGGTGCCCTCATTAGGGTGTTTTTCTTTCTTCAGGTATTTGTTTTCGGTCCATCTTCACCTCCCACCACAGTGCCTTTAGTGTCCATGAAGGGGACTGGGTAGCTCTCCCCTGAGACTACCCTGGGTTTATTTTTAGCACAGACAGTTTGGAAAAATTACTTTCCCTTGCTGACTGCACTAGGACTGTCTTGACTCTGACACAGAATTCTGGACCTCTCACATTGGATTGAGAATGAGTGGGTAATCCATGCCTTCACTTTAGAAATGGAGGAATCACATTACAACGGGGATACAAAATTTACCACGAGTTATCCAGACACCCAATTGAAAGAGCTTTTCTTTGGTCTATTGGTCTCAGATTTGTAAGATGTTTAACAGTGTAAAAATTGCAAGTTAGTCTGACTAAATTGGACAGATTGCAGGTAAAAGCCCCGCTCCCTAAATCCCAATTGATCCCCTGAGCCATCTGTACTCCCTAAAAGTGTTATTATTACTTTCAAGCTACATGCTCAAAAATTATTTCCCTTGGGAACACACACCTAACTCAGACAAAAAGATTACTACTTTTTTTTCTACTCATTCAATACCCTTTGTCCCAGCTATCTTGTTTGTTTCTTTCTTCCTATGTCTCATTCAACATTATATTCACATGCTATGATCTCCCCAGTCCCCTGTCGACTATTAGGTTGAACCACATGAAATTGCCAATATTCAGCTGGTTTTGACCAATAAAGATGGTGGTTTCATATAATTCAAGCAAACCCTATTAGAATGAGGTAGCAAATTGTGAAAATTCTCATGCAGAACAATGCAAGTTATTGACCAAGTCAACTACGGCTCCATCATATGGAATCGAGTTGGATGTGTATCCAAGCTCTAATACAATCTATTGTAAAATGCAGGCTAATTAGCTTGTTACATGAGAATTTAATATTTGGAATATTAAAAGGGAATTTCAACTTCTGATAGGGAAAAAATGTATAACTGATGTGCACTCAGGTATGTTAATATGCCAAGATTCTCTGTGTGCAATGGCTGTGACCACTACTTAGCATATGCAACTTGCTCAGGTCTTTGAAAACCAACTCTTTACATACTTTCTCTCCTCCACCACCCCCAACTTCCCCACTCTCTTTCTCTGTCTCTAGTCTCTCATGGTCAGACTTCTGAAAAGAGCAGTCTACACTCACTTTTCTACATTCTCTTTCTTATTCATCCTGTAGCTCACTGTAATCTGGTTTCTGTTCCCAACACTCCACTAAAACAGTTTCTGCCAAGGTCACTAATGAACTTTGATTGACAAATTCAATAGAAATGCTTCTGTCTTTATCTTTCTTAACTTCCTTGTTGCATTTAACAGATGTGCCAAGATTTACTTCTTAGTATTTCATCTCTTTCTCTGTCTTGCATGATCTCCCTTTATTTTGATTTACAGATATTTTCCTCAAACCAGATTTTCAGCCTTTTGAGGGCATAGGATTTGTGTCTTATTTAGCTGTGTATCCCAGGGCCTAGTTTAGTATAGCCTCTGCAAGTTGCTTATCTATATTTGTCGAATGAATGAGAAACAATGAATTGGTGAAATGACAGCACTTTGTTAATTATTAGTCATTGCAAATATTTAGTTTCTCTTTGGTTTAATCCCTATTTCTAGCAACTTCTCTACCTGACTTTCTGCCATACATATTTTTAATAATGTGTAGCTGGCAGGGTGCCACAATCTTCATGTTTTCATCTCAGAAATCCTACTTGATAGTTGGAGACAAGGTAGGTAAGACTGAAATCCCTACTGGTTCCTTTTCACATGGCTTCCTCTAATTATGAGCACTTATAATATGCTGGGCCATCACTCATGAATTTTAGTAACTCCTAACTCCTAGGAAAAAAGATCTCTGTGTCCCTTTTTTTCTTTTCCTCCCCAAAACGTGTCACTTTGAGGTCCAATAAAGTGTATAAAGCAAAAGGCCACTTGTTGCTTGCTTGACATACGACCTGAAAAACGGGGGATAAAATCTAACACAAGACTCAAGGAGAACAAAAGAAACACGCCAATAGAAAATATGATACACACACACACAGTTTATGCAAGTTTAATTTCTGTTGTTTTGGTTGGAAAACAGCTGCAGGTGTCCTCTAATTATAACCCCATTTTCACAAATATCAACTGTCATATTTAATCTGCTGCATTCACCATATAGCCTACTGTTGCAGCACATTTCTTTCATTACAAATTTAGTAGCAGAGTTTCAAATGCTCAAACTAACATTCAGGCTAGTGAATTAACGCATTATTTACAAGTTAAATGTTATTAAAAACAGGTTCTTAATTTGCTAATGATTTACTAGACCCAAGGCAATATTCCATTGTTTTTGTTGTGGTGGTTGTGGTTGAAAATGGAGGAACATTGATAACAGTTGGGATGGGAGGGATGTCCGGGATACTTTGGCCTTTCTCATCAATTTCTGAATTTCTTTTCTGCGTTCTTCCTTCTTGCGTGCTGTGTTTGATGCCTATATTAACCAGTTGAAGCATGGTTGAGAAGAAAGACTTATGAAAAACAAGACCAGCATAAATACTATTGTGAGGAGTGTTTTAAAAAATCACCAGGCAGTTTGGAAAGACTAAATACACATGTTCCCCATACAGTTCAGCATATTTTGATTTACAGTCCCATTCCAGCAGCACAACAGGTTAAGAAGGTTAGAAGTCAAGGAAATTAAATGTTATTGGCATTCCACTGTTGTCAGACTACACACACTGAATATATGTCTTTTCAAATACACTTTGAAAGAGTTTAGAGTTTCTAAGGTTCTAGGGCCTCAGAATCATCCCAAAAATCTGGGTTTTGTTCTTTGTTTTAGTTTTCTTCCTCTTTTTTGTTTAACCTAGATCGTGTTCTAAATCCATACCTTTCATGTTCCATAATGGCACACTACTTATTTATGAAAGATAATATGGGGGGGAGGGGGTTGAGCTTTTTGATGGAAAATAATTCAGGTTCCATGAAGCCAGTTACCTCATCTTTATGCTTTTCTCTGCAGCTGTTTCCTTGGCCTAGAGGAATCCATTTTCTCCTCCCCGCTTTTCTCTTAAAATTTTTAAAAAACCTAACCTTCTTAATAAAATCTTGTTAAATTTAAGTGTAGCTCACAAGAGTCATTCACTTCTATGAATTCTATTTATTTAATTTTTTGTTTATTTATATTATTATATCATATAAATTTAAGGAATACAACATGACATTTTGATATATATACATATAGTGAAATGACTACTAAGGTCAAGCAAGTTAACATATTCACCATCTCACATAGTTACCTTTCTTTTTTTACAGTACAAGTACCTAAAATCTACCGTCTTAGCAAATTTCCAGTATACAATATAGTATTATTAACTATGGCCCTCATGTTGCACATTGCCTTCTCTGAATTCTTATAACTCTTCACAAGAAAGTGTTTTGTAGTCACTCACTTAAATTTATATTGCCCTGTATTTTCCTCACATGTAATTGTTTCTCTATAGGACAAGCTGTAGAGTCAGAAAGATCTGCTATGAATTGATGGTGTTACCTAGGCCAAGCTATTTCTTTTCCCCAAGTCTCAACTTTTCTCATCTCTTAAATGGAAATAAAAACTTGTATTGACTAGTTGTAAGAACTGGTGAGAACATGCGTGTGAAGAACCTGGTTAAATGGTAGCAGCCTGATATATGGCAGGTCCTGTTGCCATAATGAAATAAGATGATATATATAAGTTGCCAGGTATAGTGCCTGGCTCATGTTTGGCACTCAATAAAATTTAATTCCCTTTGATACAATGAATACATCACAAGCATTTCTTGTTTTCATTTTTACTCAGAGTAAAGTTTTCTCAAGGGCAAGGACTAATTTTTTTTTCAAACTTTTCAGTTTGTGTGAATTAATGTTCCATCCTCTGTATTTTGGGAGGTATTCTGCATATCTCTCAGGAAATCCAGATGGAACTGAGTGCCTGCTGCCCACATCAGCAACCCAGGTAAGGCACTTTTTTGTTGGGTCTTCTTTGTTTCTCTTCTTACTCTCCCTATTCTCTCCAATCCTGGGATCACCTTCCAAATAGACTACGGGTATCCAAACCCTTGTCTCAAGCTCTACTATTGGAGGAACCCAAACTAAGTAAGGAAAGGATTCAAATGACAGAGAAAGACAATAGTGTGCAAAATAGCAGAAGAACTTTCAGAGCTGTCCAAGGCAGCTAAGACAGGAAAATGTCAACGGAATAGGACAAGAATAGAATTCATTCATTCATTTATAAAAAAAAGGTACTTACTGAGCACCTAGTATGTACTGAACATTCTTAGGCCTTACGGATATGGTAGTGATCAAAACTGGCAAGGCATTTATATTGTAGTGAGGGAACATGCAATGAACAAGCAAATCAACATGCAAAATCATATCAGGGAGTGAGAAGAGCTTTGACAGCAAATGGCATAGTAAGAGACTGTGTGCAGGAAAGGTAGCTATTTTAGACAGTGTAATCTATTTAGAGTGAATAAAGGCCTATCTGGGAGGGTGATACTGGAACAGAAACCTGGTCAACATGAGAATGACCCACCTTTTGTCCACTGCCTACCTTCTCCTGAAGTGCAAGCAGAAAAAATCATGTGTGCTAGCCTGGGTATGGATAATAAGACAGGATCAAAATGCTGCTAGTTAGAAAAATAGGATGCACATATTTCTTAGTGTCCATTTTTCCAGGCTGAGTGCTGGGCTACTCCAAAATGGACCTTAAGACCAGACATATGCCTACAGCTCTTGGTAAGGCCTTTCTGTAGGAATACCTGGGGGGATTTCATCATTTTATCCTTCATTTAAAAAAAAAATCTTTTCTCCTGTCTTTCTTGTTCACGGCATCTTTTTCTTCAATTTCTCAGATGAAAAGAATGCCTTTATTTATATAAGACTTTATTTATATAAGACTTTATCCCATTTGATTCCCACACAACTTTGTCCATTAAGTATTTTTATCCTTTTTTATAGATGAGGAAACTGGGACTTGGGGGCTTTGCTTGAGAGAGCTGGGACACAAACTGAGTCTCTTGGCTTCAAGTCCATGATTCATTTCAATGCTGAGTCCACTGGCCCCTTAACCAATCTTCATCCTTTCCCTGCCACCCCCATTGATGGCAACAGGATTTTATAAGCTGATGATCTTCACCTACAGGATCCCATTCCTCTGATATTTCATCAGCAGGCACAGGATCAGATCTCAGTAAAACTAGAAGATCAGAACTGGAAAGTCTGAGGATAATTCTATCATGAGATCTTATGTATTTAATGTTCTAACTTAGTCCAAGTGCTGTACTTGATAGTATTTTCTCAGTGCCACGTTAAGATAACAAGGATTTTCTTAAATGTAATATTGAACTTTAAGTATGTACTAAAGTGGCTGATTCTTAATGCTCCTCCTTTTGAGAAAACTTAAGGTAAAATTGAACATAATTGCTCCTGATCCATTTCACTCCACCTAGTGGGCCTTTTGTTCGTTTGCTTTTCTTCCAGGACATCCCACTTGATTCTGAATCTGTAAGACTCCTTCCCTCAGTGATGGATCCTCACTTCTGGGGGAAATCATAGACAATTTCTTCTGTAGGGCTAACTCTACTATACAGTTTATGATGTCAGGGTGAATACTTCCTTTGGGTTGCTGTCAGAAACTGTAGATTTTTAAAAATTTAAATTTCATTATTCTATGTCAGTATTCCAAAGTATATACAGAAAGCTATTGCACTGTTAAGGAGATGGCGCTTAACATTTTGGAAATTCAAGGTGATGAAGGTCCATATAAGACTATCTCTCCTGGTATAAATGTTGACAATGCAGAACATTTTTAAAGGTTCTTTTTGATATACAAAGTGCACCAATGAGTACTTTTTAATTCTTACAATAATTCTGGGCAAGGTAGGTATTTTTCCAATTCCCATTTTATGCTTCAGTAGCCCTTTGTACTTCTCCTTCAAAACACTTTGCTCACTTGTAATTATTTAATAAATTAGTTGTAATTATTTGTTTAATGTGCAGGAGTTACAAAAGGCGAGCTTTAGAACAAGACAGACCTGGTTATGATTCCTGGCTCTGAAAGCTGTATACCCTGTAACCCTAGACAGGTGTTTTAATGCCTCGCTGCCTCTGTTTCTTCCTCTGTAAAATGTGAACGATAACAGTATTGGCCTCATGCTTTTTTTGAGTTTTAAAAGTAATAATGTGGACAAAGACCAGTGCAGTGCCTGGCATGCTGAACCCATTCCATGACTGTTAGATGTAGTTGTTATGATTTGTATTAATCCATTTTCACACTGCTATAAGGAACTACCTGAGACTGGGTAATTTATAAAGAAAAGGGATTTAATTGACTCACAGTTCTGCATGGCTGGGGAGGCCTCAGGAAACTTACAATCATGGCAGAAGGGGAAGCAAGGCACTTCTTACATGGCGGCAGGAGAGAAAGAGAGAGAGTGAATGGGGAAGTGCCACACACTTCCAAACAACCATATCTTGTGATTAATTAAAAAGTACTCATTGGTGTGCCTTGTATATAAAAAAATATGCACTCACTATCACGAGAACAGCAAGGAGGGAGTCCGCCCCCAACATTCAATCACCTCCCACTAGACCCCTCCCCTGACACGTAGGGATTACAATTCAAGATGAGATTTGGGTGGGGACACAGAGTCAAACCATATCATGATTGTTCTATAATAAAGAGATGGCCACATGTGTTTCATCAGGGACAGTGCTCATTAACCAGTTGTCCTGCCATAATTATTAATAGTATTCCCATTGCTTTCAAAAGTATCCTAGTTTGCAAAAAGTATAGAAATGGAGGACAGATTAGTGGTTGCCCAAGATTGGAAAAGGGTAAGGGTAAAGGGTGCAGAGGTGGATGTGGTTTTAAAAGGCAACATGAGAGATCCTTGTAGTGAAGGAACTGTTTAATATCTCCACTGTGGTGGTGGATACCTGAACCTAAACATGAGAAAAATTGCATAAAACCAAACACACACACAAATGAGTACAAGTTAAGTTTGGAAAAGCCAAATAAGATTTGTACATTGTATCAATAGGTATATCTTGATTATGATATTGTACTATTGTTTTGCAAGATGGTACTATTCAAGGAAACTGGGTAGAGGATACATGAGATTTCTCTGTATTATTTCTTATAACTCCATGTGAATCTGCAAGGATCTCAGGATTAAGAAAGATAGCCTAGTTTGGAAGATAAACATTATATCGCAGTAGTAATGTCCATTGTCCCACCAGAACCTGACTACCTTCTATAAAAAGAAGTGCTGTTGTTCCCCTCAAGTTCCTTTATTTGGTTTTATTCTTCTTCGCAGTACCTACTTGGCAGATTAGATTTATTTTTTCATCTTTCAACAGCTATTTGCTGAATGCCTACTAGATGCCAGGCTTGAGATCTAGCAATGAACAAGATCTCTGTGAAACTTACATTCCAGTAGGAGAAATAAATAATAAACCAAAAATATAATCGATAAATTATTTAATATGCTGGGAAGCAATATGTATAATGGAACAAAGATGTAGAGTGATGGATTAGGGTTCTCCAGAGAAGCAGAACCAACAATTGACTCATGTGATTATGGAGGCTAAGAAGTCTCAAGATCACAGTTAGCAAGTTGGAGATGTAGGAGAGCCCCTGGTGTGCTTCTGATTTGAGTCCAAAGGCCTGAGAACCAGGAGAGATGATAGTGTGGTTACAGTTCAAAAGCCAGCAGGCTTGAGGCCCAAGAAGAGCCAGTGTTGCAGTTCAATTCCAAAGGCAGGGAAAGGCCGATATCTCAGCTGAAGCAATCAGGCAGAAGGAGCTCTCTGTTACTCATGGGCAGGTCAGACTTTTGGTTCTATTCAGGCCTTTAAGTGATTGATTGAGGATCATCTACTGGGGAAAGAAATAAGCTTTATTCAGTCTACTGATTCAAATGTTAATCTCATCCAAAACCACGCTCACACACACACCCAGCATAATGTTTGACCAAGTATCTGGGCACCTTGTGGTTCAGTCAAATTAACACATATTAACTATCTTAGCAAGATGAAAAGCAATGAATGCAGCATGGTGGTTGAAATTTTAAATAGGGTGGTCATATAGTCTCATTGAAAAAGGAATATTTGAGTGAAGATTTGAAGGGGTGGGAGAATAGGCCATTTATTTGCTTATTGACTGTCTCACTCCATCAGAACGAAAGCTTCATGAAGCCAGAGACTTAATTTTTACCTGTTACATCACTAGTGCCTGGTGCAGGGTAGGTACTCAAAAATATTTGTTGGGTGAATGAGTAATGATTGAGGATGGGGATTGGTTTGTGTCTGGTTATATCTCTTGTCCTTGGCACAGTACCTGGCACATCCTAAGCCATCAAAAAGTGTTGGTTATATGATTGTCTTTGAATTCTATGATTGTTTATAATATACAATAAACTTCACTGAGGACACCGACTCACTTGCTTTGTTTGATATTGTGGCCCCAGCACCGCAGCACTTAGAACAGTGCCTAGAAAATACATAATAGTTAGTCAATAATTGTTATTGACCAAACGGGCACAGATAAGGAGACTGAGGCTCGGAAATGTTAAATGAGTTGAAAATGGTCTCACAGCCAGGAATAAACAAAGCATGGGGCTTAACTTTGTCTTTTTAATTCTCAAATTACAATATTTCATCTATATCAAACTGCTTTAAAAATTGTCCTGGGGTCTCTTGTTTGGCCATGGCCTTTCTTTCACCTACACCACCTCTCTTCCTTGTCCACTCCAGGCTGTGTTGTGTGGCCATGTCTCCCTGAGTGACAAGCAGGCTGGTTATGTGGAGTTGTCAGCACACAGGCCTCCCAGAGGACGGCCTTCTCCTCCAGGTGCCACAGTGTCAGGGGACACTCTCTCACATTAGCACAAGCAGAAGGTAATGCAACCTTTTGGCGACCATCGACTTTGTTAGACAATAGTGCGGTTCAGTTTGAAAGACTCCACCGGGAAGTTGCAGACTTTTAAAACTAATTTGGTGTTTATTCAACTTTGCAATCACTTCTATGTACTATCTGTGTTTCACACACCGTGAAACGGCGCTACACTGTGCAATTGAATTAGTTGTACAGTGACTCAAAGGCATTAAACAATGACTTTGATATTTTAAGTACTGACTAGGAGGGATTTTTAATTCCTTCCTCATAATGAAAGCAGCAAAAAAACCCAGTTACACAACCCTGGAACACTTATTCTCTTTTCTATTCTGGGTGGACCCCACTGAGACAGAAAAAAACCTCCAAGCATTTAGTTTGCTTAATGGCAGAAGAAAAATTAAACAAGCATAGACGTGCAACCTTAATGACACCCAGCAACACTAGAATAACAGTTCCCAGCTTCTAAAACCTGTTATTTAATATAATGGGTAAATCTTGTGGGAGCTTTTCAGGTGCTGCTGAGTCTGAAAAAACAGCTACTTTGTGAGGAGGGGTGGGGGAAGAGGCAGGGAGAGTGTCTTGCTTGTGCTCACTTGCCTAGGAGGGTCTCAGTGCAGAAGCCAAGCCAGAGGGGTGCAGGCGAAATACAGCACTGGCAGGAGAGTCCCTGAAGGCTGTGACCCTTCTGCGGACAACAGCATCACTATGCTAGGCACAAATGTGTCAGTTCTGCCAGAAACAATAAGGGACTTTTCATACAGTGCCCTTCTGGAGATGGTACTGACAGAAAGGAAGAAGGTGGGGGCGTTGGGGGGAACAACGCTACAAAAAACGAAAACCATAGCAAGTGAATTAGTACCATGAAACTATGAGCATTAACTGGTAATAGTTCAGGGCAAAGCACCTAAGTGATGATTCACATCTGACAATAAAAACATGAATAGCTGTTGAAAGCTTGTTTGATTTTCACAAAGAGGTTTAAACAAACATTTGTTTGTTCATTAGTCTTAAGCAACACTTTTATGGCAGGGGATGCATTAAACCTAACATATGTCTGCGACCAAGATACTTGGTGGTTTTAAAGATGAAGACACAAAGCCGTGCATATAGTTTATGCAGAGCGGCCTTGAACTACCTGTAATGGAGTGAGATACAGTTATTATGTATTAATGCTGTGAATCTTCATCCAGAGAGAGAAAACAAACAGGGAAAGAATGCAGCATCTTTGAAGATAAAGACTTAGAGGGCCCCATTCTGCAATTGGTATTGAGTTTGCATAAACTCATTTTTTTGTTGTTGTTGTTGTTGCATAATTTTTAAAAACGCAACTGGTTTAAATCTGTTCCCTGAGGTAATTTATGCTAAAGCAGCATTCTAACACCATAAATTCCCTGCTTATGGCAATCTCTGCTTGGGTGTCAGGTCGGTGTAGGTTACTGAGCAAATGGCCGCTTCAAAATTTTTAGGGTAATTGCCTCTATAACTCGTTTAGCATAGGCCCTGTCAGGAAATCTCTAATTGTAATTGACGCCTCTGCTTCCTTTTCTCCTCCTTCTTTTTAACCACATTGTTGTACTAAAAGCTTCACTCTCCAGTGCAGAAGAGCACGGGGCTTTTCATCTTCTGTAGCACTTGGATTTTGTCCTTATTAAAGCCTTCCCTCATGAAAACGTGATGTCACCCCTGACGGGGTCCAGAAGGTGATGGTTGGTTGGGTGTACCTCTGCCCCAGCCCAATCTCTATCCTTGCCTAGGAAACCTTCAGTCCAGAGAAGGCAGATCTTGATGGGGTTAGGATAAAATGAAGAGCAAATTACCACTACTCCAATTCTCCTAAGTTTTGTATGACTGCTGGGTTGGCTGCTGATTTCTACCAGAATGGTGTGAGCAAGGTCAACAGCATACTTCTCTCTCTTCTCTCAGCTCATGTGTATGGGCATGATGCCTTGGTAGGAAGGGTATCATTGGGATTGTATATTACAATATTCATGGCCAGGAGCTTCTGTTGATTTGTGTCTACATATGGGGATTTTTCATCAAATTGCATAAAGTATGTTAAATAATCAACTCCAAAATCCAATTCATTAATTATCTTGCTTAAAATATACTTCAAATATATCACTTTTGACATCTTATGTCATTGATAGTAGAAGGAAATGATAACACTTAAAATCAATAAGTGTTTTTAATTTATTTTACTTATTATGGTTGTCATAATATTTTGACATGGAGGGCTGACATGTCAACCACGCTGTTATCAGGAGGTAAGGCAATGGCATTAAACTGTCTCACCATCCGTGCTACTGTTTCAGCATAAAGTGGGCCCAGGGGGGAAATATAGCTAAAATCTCCAAGGAAGTATCTGCTTATGAAGTCAATACAGGTCATCACTGAATAAAGCAGCCTGAGCTCAAAACAAAAGCTGAGGGAAAGAAGTCTACACTCTAATCTGTTATCTTTTCTCCCAAAGGATTTAACAATAATAAGAGCACTAAAAATGTGTGAGTGCTGTCTGTGTGCCAGACATGTGCAAAGTGTTCCACATATTTTATCTCATCTCCTTTAAGAGGTGAGGTACTTTTACATAGCAAAACGCAGGTTTGAATGAGAGTCTGTGTGATTCCATGCCTGGCTCTATTCTCGGATACCAAAGCCATCACTATTCTGTATGGTTTGGAATGAAAATGGATTCTGACTTCTGGATCCCACTTTCCGCCCAGAATCATGCCTTAGTCCTAAGTCCTGGTCACCTCCTACTGCTGGATGGTATTGGAGTAGGACTTGCATGTGGATAGTGGGTTGTTACAACATGCTTTTGTACGCCTGGAGAGGGTAGGCTTGAAGGCAACTAATGCTCTTCTCTTTGTCTCTAAGCATTAGAGATTAAAGGCAGATTCAAAAGAAATTGTAAGAAAGGAGGACTTGAGAGCATGTGTTTTTCTGCTATTTAGGACACAGGCAAAGCCAAATTTTTTTTAAAAGGCTAAATGTAGGTTTGACCCTGCTTGAAGTAAGCACCAAAGCAATGAGTAATAGATGAGACTTGGAATCTGACAGCAGCAGCATTCTCTATGCCCAGCTAATTAAAGGCCAGTGAAGAGCTCCTGGTGGGCAGGGCTGATGTCTTCTATACTGTAGTCCCTGTTTTGTACAGAATGGGTGCCCAACCAGGATTTGTTGAATGTAGTTTTTCATCCATAGCCAAGAATCAGCAGCTTGTTCTTATCTTAACTCCTCTTTTCTTGGCTATTGGTTTGCTTATAAAATGTTTTTGCTTTTCCTGAAGACTTAAGAATTAGCCTTGAGGACTAAAAGGTAGTCATTTGTTAACATAATATTTATGTAATGTTATTTTTATGGACAAGGCTCTGTGTTAGGCACTAGGGATAAAGCAGCAGTGGGGCCGGGTACAGTGGCTCAGGCCTGTAATCCCAGCACTTTGGAAGGTCGAGGCGGGCAGATCACTTGAGGTCAGGAGTTCAAGACCAGCCTGGCCAACATGGTGAAACCCCCGTCTCTACTAAAAATACAAAAATTGCTGGACATGGTGGTGGGCACCTGTAATCCCAGCTACTCAGAGGCTGAGGCTTAAGAATTGCTCAAACCTAGGAGGTGGAGGGTGCAGTGAACCAAGATCATGTTACTGCACTCCAGCCTGGGCGACAAGAGCGTGAAACTCCATCTCAAAAAAAAAAAAAAAAAAAGCAGCAATGAACAAGATGGTCAAGCATGGAAGATAGACATCAGTCAACTTACCAGACAATTATCTGATTACCATGGTGATAAATCTTATGAAAAAGTATAGATTGTTATGGGTGTTTAGGAGAACTTGACCTAAATTAAGAGATCTCTGAAGGCCTTCTTGGAGAAATGATGTTTGAGCTGAACTATTTATTAAGAATGAACAAGAATTAATCAGGGCAAGTGGCGTAGGGAAATGGCAGGAGGGAGGGTGGTAAACAAACAATGCAAGGAGAGAGAGCGCATTGGTGAGAATGCTTCATCAGAAGGAGCTTAGTAGGGTTCTAAAATAGAAATCAGATTAGTGTGGCTGAAATGCAGGGTGGAGAACCATGCAGCAAGATGAGACTTAAAAAACAGTTAAGACTTTTTGGTTGCAAACATAAAGGAATTTATTGGCTCAATAAACAGAATGCTTCAGAGGTAGCTTGGCTCTACTCATAACTTTAACAAGAGCTCTTTATTGCTCTCTAGTTGTCTTGGCCCTATCTCCCCCACATATTGACTTGTGTCTCCTAAGGTAGCGAAGTAACTGCAGCAGCTCCAGCTTTCATACCTGCCTTCCATACCATCCAGAAGAGAAAGAAACTTGTTATGGTATTCCTAGTACAAGACCTGAGAGTCACCCTGATTGGAGCAGTGGAGGTCACATGCCCTGTCTTGAACCATGCACCGTGTTGAGGAGGCAGGAATGGCCTGCTTAGCCTGGCCTGGGCCAGATGGTCTATCTCAGGAGCTTCGGGAAGAGTCAGCTTCCCTGGAATCACAGAGATTACAAAACAGAAATCAGGGCTGCTAGGAAGTGCAGAACGGATGATGGCGGGGCCACAGTGATCACTGCAAGGTTGAAAAGGTGAAGACAGGCCTGTGCTATAGGATTTGGGACTTCTTAAAATGACAGGAAGTCATTAAAGGATTTTCAGTAGGTCAGTAATGTCTTTGGTTATTCAAAAACATCATTGTGAACTCTACCTTGATGTGTCTGTAGTTTCTTTTTTTTTTTTTGAAACGGAGTTTCACTCTGTCACCCAGGCTGGAGTGCAGTGGCAAGATCTTGGCTCACTGCAACCTCTGCCTCCCTGGTTCAAGTGATTCTCCTGCCTCGGCCTCCCGAGTAGCTGGCCCGCCACCACGCCTGGCTAATTTTTGTATTTTTTAGTAGAGATGGAGTTTCACCATGTTGGCCAGGCTAGTCTCAAACTCCTGACCTCAGGTGATCCACCTGCTTTGGCTTCCCAAAGTGCTGAGATTACAGGCGTGAGCCACCACGCCCGACTTATGTGTCTGTAGTTTCTAAGAAAACCATTGTCAGATAAATAAATCATTATGTTAAGAGCAAAATGCAACTCATTTTCTAGTTTTCCTAATAATAATAATAATTCTTATTAGTCTTCTAATGTTAATAACAGGCTAATAATAGTAATAAGCCCGCCACAGTGAAAAGAGATTTACAAGCATTATCTCATACAATCTTGACTATAATCCTAGGAAGTAAGTCTGATTATTATCTCCATGTTAGTGACAGGGAAGCTGAGGTATGGGGAGATCAGGTAATTTACCCAGGGTTACATAGCTAGTAAATAGCCAGACAATAGCTGTGTGAATCAACATATTGTGTTATTCCCACTAAACTCTGTGATGTCATGGGGGTGGGGAAACTTTTTATTTACAGTTGCTCCTTGATAAATTGATTCCAGGTTGCCCACGGATACCAAAATCCTCAGGATGCTCAAGTCCTTTGTATAAAATGACTTAAGATTTATGTACTACCAGCCGGGCACAGTGGCTCACTCCTGTAATCCCAGCACTTTGGGAGGCCGAGGCGGGGGGATCACGAGGTCAGGAGATCGAGACCATCCTGGCTAACACAGTGAAACCCCGTCTTCACTAAAAATTAAAAAAATCAGCCCGGCATGATGGCGGGCGCCTGTAGTCTCAGGTACTCGGGAGGCTGAGGCAGGAGAATGGCGTGAACCCGGGAGGCGGAGCTTGCAGTGAGCGGAGATCGCGCCACTGCACTCCAGCCTGGGCGACAGAGCGAGACTCCGTCTCAAAAAAAAAAAAATTTATGTACTACCTATGTACCTCCTCCTGGATACTTTAAATCATCTCTACATTACTTGTAATACCTAATACAGTGGAAATGCTATGTAAATAGTTGCTATATTGTATTTTTTATTTGTATTATTTTTATTGTTGTAATGCTAGTTTTTATTTTTTATTTCCCAAATATTTTTTATCTGAGTTTGGGTGAATCCCCTATGTGGAACTCATAGGGATAGGGAGGGTCGACTGTGTTTGACAAATAATTATTGGACAAAGCCTTGTGCTAGGAATCAAAAGTATCAACTGGGCAGTCAGATTGCATAGAATCTGCCAGAATTAAAAAAAAAAAAATTTAGTAAAATATACATACCGTAACATTTGCCATTTTAACAATTTTTAAGTGTGTGATTAAGTGGCATTAATTACATTTACAATGTTGTGCAATCATCACCATCATCTATTTCCAAAACTTTTGCATCACCCCAAACAAAAACTCTGTAACCATTAAGCAAAACCTCCTCCCCCTAACCCTTGGTAAACTCTAATCTACTTTTTGTCTTTATGAATTTGCCTATTCTAGATATTTTAAGTGGAATCATACAATATTTGTTCTTTTCTGTCTGGTTTATTTCACTTAGCATAATGTTTTCAAGGTTTATTCATGTTGTTGCTTGTATCAGAACTTCATTCCTCTTCATGGTTCAGTAATCTGCTAGAAATTTGAAAAAACTAGTTTTGTTAGTTCAGTGATTACAAAATATTTGAAGTTGAATAACTATAATTTTAAGCAAGGATTGCACTCTAGTTTTCTACTATCCCTATGATACCCTATTGTCTTAAAATTAGTAGCCTGCTTGCACTTATTAACACTGTCTAGCCCAATTCAGAAGGCATCTGTGGTTGCAACAATCATCCCTGTGATTTGGACTGACAAGCTCTTAGAGATTAATTACACTGAGTCCTCTCCTAAAGAAGGTAGAAACTTGTCTTTGTACTTCTTTTTGCCATCACCTATTAGCACTGTGCTTTCTATAGTAGATGCTTACTAAATATTTGTGAATACAAATTTAAATTCAGTTTATCAAATCTGTATCAAGTATTTATAACGTTCTAGGCACTGTGCTAATGGTTAGGGATACAATAAGGAGGTAGTTCCTGTCCTCTTGGACACTATGCTACAGGTGGACAATAATGATGATGAGAGCCAGCCATCTTAAAAACAGCAGTGTCTTCCATTTTTATAGGTTTTTGTTTCTAAACATATATTAGCCCATTTATTGCTATGATGTTTGGCATACATTTACTTTTGAAAACTAGTGGCTATTTTTTAGTTTATTCCAAATGGAACAAGTTGGAAGAGATTATTGGTTAACCACAAGATTTTGAGGTTTGATTTCACGGGGTAGTAAATGATGAATTAATTCTTTAAGAAAAAGGTTTCTTTAAGTCTAAAAATAGTTCTTATAAGGTCATTGTTTCTCAACTAAGTTGGAAGATGTGCCAATTTATGCTATGCTCTAAGAATCTTTAACTTTCCTACCATTTCATGAACTTAACTCTTTTGATAGCTCCAGGATTTAAGTCTTAAAGGCAGCTTAAAACAAAGCCCCGAGCACATTGCCCTTGTCTTTTCATGTGTACAACTGTCTGTCCCTAGGTCAGTGAACGATAGTTGTGAAGGTTCTTAGAGAGTGAACAGAGTTTCAGAGCTTTCTTGAGTAGGTGTCCTGAGTTCACCAGACTTGCTGTCATCTGGAACTGTTCTACTTATTTGGTTGTCAACAGCATCCTAGTGGAAAAGAGGATAATGCAACCATAGCTGCCACACAGCCCTCAGGAACTTTCCATCTTGCTATGTAGCTGAAAGTGTTGGTCTCTGTCTTCATTTGTCATGAGGCTCCCAACTCTGGAGATCAGTGGAAAGGCCATAAATGGAAAGAGCCAGCATTTAGTCAGTAAGGTGGCAGAGATGAGATGGTGTCTTTCAGAATTTTCTATTAAGCAGTTAGTCCTGTGTCATTACCAAGTAAGGATTAAAGAGGCCTAGGAAAAGCCACAGACTAGCATCGTTTAAAGGATCCAAATGCAAACCATAGTTACAAATGTGCTTTTTGTCAAACATTAGGAAAGAAAATGTACGACACTACTAAGAAAATGGTGCAGAAGGCAGAGAAGACTCTTGGATTGGGAGGAAATTCCAGTTCAGTCTGGTTTATAGAAACTTCAACCACAAGCTCTTTTCAAAAGGATATCAGGATTCAAGCATTACATCATCTAAATAAATTCTCATTGGATGTTCAGTCCCTGACTGGCTGGAATCGGGTTCCCTTTATTTAACCCTTTCCCAGCCAAGACATAGCCTGTCCTAACTTTGAGAATATATCTTTCCTGTTATTTGCAGCAGCATTTAGCATTTGAGCAGAACGCATGTGAAGAAAGTTGCTTTCTATAAACCCCCCACCTCAGTTTAAGTTTTTATACTTAGCGTGTCAAAAAAGTTATTTCAAATGCTTTGTTGCTATGTAATTGCAAAAGCAGCATTACTGAGAGAAATGCTTCAATAAAGCCTTTGGAAAATAGAGAACGTCAAGCCATTATATGATTACGTTTCCTACACCTCAGTCCTCTTTCTCTTATAGTTACACTCCTACCCTCTGGTTCAACATTTTTGTCAGATTATGTGTTTTACCTGGTCATTATGGATGGATATTAAAATTACAGGCTTATAACTAAGCAACCATTTGCAAAAAATAAAGTAACATACCATGGCCACCAAAGAGACATGTAAGTGTTTTGGCTAAAGGGTGACAATTTTATTTGGGTATTTCACACTTTATTGAGGAAAGAGTGTTGATATAGTTAATGATTTCAAAAGTATACCACTCCGGAATCGTCCTGCAGTCTTCCTGTCTTTTCACTGGATGCATAAATGGAATCAGAGAGACACAGACAGTAATTGTGGGTCAGACTGATAAAATGACTCATAATAGCTTTGGAGTTGTGAAACCTAGGGCTGTTATCTTGAGTTCATATCACTTTCCCTCCCTTTTAAGAGTGTTATCGGAAATATCCATTTCTCAGTTAATAAATTAAAAATCCTCTCTATTTCAATCATTTTTGGTTTTTATAACATCCCTGGAGAAAAATGGAGACAACCCCAGGTATTGCAAAACCAGAACAAGAATCACAGGTTTAGAGGCATGAAGAATTGTACAGGATGGAAGAACATAGGGAGGAGAACATGGGCATTCTGAGCTCACACCTGTTTGCGGGAGGGCTGGATGCTTAGATATAACTTTGCCAGCCAGGACAGAAGGGAGGAAGGAGCTGCATCTTGGATTTGTCAAACATGTTGTGCTTACTCTCCCTCCTGGCTTCATTACTACACAAAAGATGATAAGACTTGACACCACCAGTCAGGATTTTGTCTTCAAAGATATCAAGAGGAGAGTGGGAGAGTGAAACCCCCAGGGCTGACCTTCAGAGGAGATGAGAAACTCAAAGAGTGAGTATGAAAGGGTAGAAAAATTAGAGTGGTTGGGGAGTATTAGCAGTTTCTTTACCTTTTCTGATACAGGGCCTCACACGTCAACTGATGCAGAATTGGCAGGGGGCTCAGGATGATACCGTGTTTAATACTGTAAAATTAAGTGTGTTTGAAAGAGCAAAGTTTATATATTCTTTACCTGGCTCAACAAAATTCCCTTGTCACCTCTGAAAACCATTTTCTAGAATGCAGGCTCCCTCTAGCCCAAAGCTTAAAATTATCAGTCATATTGAAAAGAAGAATGAAAACAAGTCCTCACACTGCTGTGTATTTGATTCTGGTTTAGAAATCCATTATCTTTAAAATATACCCATGTTGTCAGTCAGGTTCCTCAGGAAGAAGTTTTTGGGAGAGCACTGGGTAGTGAGTGCCCTCACTTTGCAGGGAAGGAAGGGAACAGGACTCAGGAGAGCGAGAAGTCAAATAGTGATGCAGTTACAAAAAGCCTAGGCGTCTTGTGGCCCTGCTCCTTTGGGGACCTCTGGAGCTGGGATAGCTCTGCAGAGTTGCCCTGTACTGGGGCTAGGGGATCACATTGACTCATCATGAGATGTGGGTGGCCCTAGGGGATGGGGTATCATCCTAGGTAAGGTGGCTATCTAAGGCAACTCCTAGAGAGCGACTCAGCTGAGCACTATGTAAGGTCAACCCTTTTGGTGGCAGAGGGAATGAGTCTTAGTCTCAGTAGGGTGGATCTGGGCAGCACACCACAGCATCCACTACAATGAAGATAAAGGGTCTCAGCAAAATTCTGGGATTATTCAAAATTATCTAAGATTATTAAAAACTCTAAGATTTTTCAGTCTTTTCAAAAATTGCCAAAGTAAGCCCAGGGTGCCAAATTGCCAGTGTAATCTCTGAGCCATTGAAGTTTTCTTTATCTTTGAAGATAAAGCAAATTGATACGTAGCACTCCATTGCATCTTTAAAGAAAACCTCAGTGGCCCAGAGAGATGGCATATTTCTTAGAAAATATAAGGAAAGGCTTTTGTTTGGAACCTTTCTACACATCAAATGAATAGCTTTTCCATAAAATAGATAGTAGTAAGAATACAGGGGCTCTTCTGGGTTTTGATCTGCAGGATGGTGTGGGACAGGGGTAGGGGTGTAGTGGCTCCATCACAATTTGCTTGGAAGAATAGAAAGTGGTTGGCTTAGGCTTCACTACTCCAGCTTGAGTCCACATTCTTAGAGGATGAGCTAAAGGCTGCATTCTGGATCTTTCTGTGTAAGAAGTGGAGAAATCTGCTGCCAAGTATGGGAGCACTGGAGCCTTAAAATGGAATCCAAATACTGGTTGTGGATTTGGAACAGTGCCTTATATGGCATCATTGTTCAGAGCCACTTCAAGGAGTTAGGGTATCATTGTGGCATTGCCTACAATGCCACAATCAAGGGCTGTCTGAGATTCAGGAGATGAAGCAAGGAGATATCTGTGCCTAATGTTGAAGAAAAGCATTTTTATGTCTGTTAACATTTATGGTGTCCGATTGAGTGGGTTAGCAAAATAAAGACAGATGGCAACAGATTAATGTGAACACTTACAATACCTACAATATTGCGCCCACTCCAGCTGAAGCTCTCCAGCTCAACTTCCTCCACGACTCACAGTCAAATGTCACTTAGTGACCCCGAAGAGAAGAACAATTTATGATGGATCAGGAATCAGGATTAACCATACATTTATCATGGAATAAGGAATCAGAAACTTCATTTAATGTATAACTGTGATGTTTGTCTGGGGCTGGTGGATCATTACTTTGCAATCACTCCTTGTGTTAGGAAGCAGGAATTGATTAGCCCAGGGTCATTAAGTCCATCCCCTGCCTCCAGGCTGTACAGTTTGTGTAAATGGTTCCAGCTGGATGTGCCTTTATGCTATTCTTAAGGAGCTCCTGAAGAGGAAATTACAAGATGTCCCAGAGGGGCACATTGTGAGGGTCTCACAGCCTTAAGCATCAAGTAGTTCTTTTCCATATTTGAGGAGCATTGGACCAGGGAGTCATGAAACCTGGGCTCCCCTATCAATTCAGATATTTAGTAGTGGTTAAACCTCGGAGTAACTGTTCTTTGACTTGGTTTTCTTTTTCATATGTAAGATGAGAATAAAAGCATTTCTCTTGATACCCGCATGAGACTGTTGGAAGGATCAAAGGAGACAGTGATATGTAGAGCACCATTGCATTTCTAAATTAGATTGCAATTTACCAACTTAAAGGTACAAATTGAGATCAATTAGATACAATTAAAGACCGATGAGGCCCAAGAGAAGCAGAGTGATTAAGAGTGGAAAGCCTCAGTGCATTTAGATTGAGAGAACAGGTATAAGATGGAGTCTATCATGCTTAAGGTTGGACATTAGGTGCATTTGACTTGGTCATGTTCAAGCCTACTGTCTTCATCACAATGTGATACCAAAAGTTAAGTTATATAATATGGCTGTCTCAATTTTCATTGTTGGGTTTAAGTACTCCTTGGAATGATTTTTGCTTCTAGTTTAAGATGCTGTATGACCCAGAATGCACTATCCCATATTTGGCTGAATCCAATTACTAGTAAGATAGTGTGGGTGTTTTGGTGTTGAACCAGAAACCCATCCACTCATTGCACATGTGTTTCCATATCACATAATGAAAAATACATTGTAACTCCAAGCCTTTGATGAATGATGGTCAATTTTTTCCAACACTGGAATTTTTCTAATGCCTGATAAATGTCTTTCATAATTCACTGAAGCCTTTTGAGTACAAGAGAACATCCATTATAAAGCAGAGATATGAATTTTCCCTGGATATACCATCTGACATGACCCACCTTTGCTTTGCTGGCATTTGAGTTGGGGCCGTTTTGTTGTTGCTGCCCAGTGGGCTATGCTGCTGCAGTGGAAGAGTTGTGACCCTCTCTCCTTCGATACTTGGACACAATTTGTCCTGTCTCTTTCACCCTTGGAGAGCCTCACTGCTGGTCTGCATGATACCCTGTATCATTTTTATGATAAATGAAGGCCTTTCTTCAAGTACGGTATCTCTGCCCTGCTATGGTGTGGTAGTTTGGGGGAGGGGCATAGGGGTCCTGGCAGAGGAGATATTCAAAAAACAACATAAAAATGCAAAAAACTCCTATACTGTCAATACAGTGTATGGGTGTTGTTTGTCAACTTTGACATGACCTATTGGGCAGGAAGTGTTGATAAAGAGGTTGTAAATGGAAGGAGCTGGAGAGTAAAGGCAATTTGGGAGCATGAATAAGGAGGCCCAGGCCAGATTCCAAGGCAAGGGTTTTAAGCAGTCATAGAACATATGAAATGTACTGGAGTAAGGGAACAAGAGCAATGCAGAGAGGAACAGGGAGCAAGGGAGAGCTGTCCTGGGAGGATAAGAGAAGGGTGTGCCGAAAGAGCATCTCAAGACTGAATTTTGTGTGGAGTGAGCTCTGCTTGCTCTCCTTCTAGAGATTAAAACAGCTACCATTTCACTCTGCCAAATCAAATTTTACTTTTTTTGAACTCAAGCCAAAAGCATTTGCTCATCCATTTACTCAACAAATGTTTATTGAGTGCTTACTATACGTCAGGTAATGTTCCATTGTGCTGGGCGTATAGCAGTAAACCAAACAGGCAAAGTTCCCTGCCCCACTGGGGCTTCCATTCCTATGATATGTCATGGCTCTGGACTACCCATCACAGACAAATAAGCATCTACGCTCATTCTTCGGATCATGGCTACTACTCTGTTAAAAGCCAAAATTCTGAACAAACAAGACAATCTCTTCTCTGAAGAAGCTCATCGTCCAATAAAGTGATTTATGCATGCACAATTAGTGATAAAAGGACAATATAGCACATGGGAAAAGATTTGAAAGAATGAGAATTACTCTCTCCTAATTTTGTTTGACCCCCTACTTTGAGCTCTTGCGCTTAAACCATATAATTATATAATGCCTAACAGATCACAAACTGCATTTGACCTCTATTATCTGACTGCATTCCCTGAACAATTACTTATCTTAGATAAAACAGGCATTATTGTTTGCAAATTTGAGAATATAAATGCTCAAATGTGAATGGTACTTTTAAAAAAATGCAGAATTCTTTATTTCCCTTTCCATTTCATGTCAGACCACATGCCCTGACTTTCCTAACCTCTCCTCGCCATTGGGAGACTAAACTATTGAGTGTAAGAGACTGGGTAAGCTAGTGGCAGTGAGCTGGCTCTGAGAGGTTACTAATCATGGCTAACCAAGTGGGTGCAAAGGGAAGTATGGTGTGGTGGGTGCTGGAGAGGCATTTTGTGCTGTAATTGGCCATGCATGCCCAATTTATGTGTAATGCAATGTGGGGGAGGAGTGTTATAAGATATTAAACATTTCTAGTGAACATTTTTTTCCCCTCCACCTACGGACAACCTTTAATGTGCACAGATGTATGGCTTTTTCCTGTCAAGCAGATCCTACCAAAGGAAGGCTGAACAGTGAAAATGGAAGGCAGCCAGAAAGAAAGAGGGCAGGTTTCTTTGCAGTCCTCTTTTGGGAAGTTCTTTCTCCTTTCCCAAAATGCGGGGGCAGGAGGACTAGTTCTCCTCGGATGCTCTCAGGACAGATGCAAGAAATCACTGCAGTCCAAAATCAGGAAGACTGCTGAACAAAGACAGGTTTTCCCCAGCAATATGCGTTTAGAAGTTTGTCAGTCTTTTTATCCTTACCATCATCCTGAGAGTCGGGGATAGGGTGAGGTACTGCTAGCCCCACTTTATAGACAAGAAAACTAAAACCGAGATCTTAAAAGAGTCTGTAGAGATTACAAATGAGTTACAAGTAAAGTGGAGATTTGAATTCAACTGTCTTGACATTTAAGCCACAGGTTTCTTTTTCTATGCTACAGTTTTTCCCCCATGAATAAAAAGTGAGGAGGAATTGGTGGTTAAATTAAACTTGGTAACTAGTTATATACATGTGTAAATTTAATTATTTGGAAGCCAGCATGAAGTTTACTCACAGTATTATTTTTGTTCTTCTCAACTAATTGTAGCTCTCCAAGTCTTAGGGTAACAGTTTTCAACCTTGCTGCACATCTGGAACTTCTCAAAAACATGGATGTGTGTGTATGTGTGTCCATGTACATGTGCATGTGCTTTTGTGTGTGTGTGTGGGTGTGTGTAGGAGGTTGCAATGGGTAACCAGGTTTGGAAACTACTATCAGGTTTGGTGCTTAAGCAGAGTTTAGCTTTGATGTATGGCTTGACCAGGTCTCCCCAAATGGTGTCCCAACAGTGATCAGGCTCTTAGCTTACCAAGGCCCGTATTTGGTTGGCATACATAGAACAACCTACCTCTAGTAGGCAGAATTTTGTAATGACCCTCAATGACCCATGTCCTGTATATTCCTCTCCCCTTTAGATCTGTGAATATGATGGTGATATAATCTCTTGATTGGGTTACATGAATAACAAAGATCAGTGAATTTTGCAGACTCAACTAAAGCCTCCAATCAGTTGACTTCAATTTAATCAAAAGGAAAATGATTGTGAGTGGGTCTGACCTAGCTAAATGAGCCATTTAAAAGAGGATCTACAAGTCAGAGTCAGAAGAAGCAACAGAGATGTTGGCCTGTTAGCTGTCAATAAACAAACTACTATGTTGTGGATAGAGTCACACAGTTAGGAAGGGCAGGTGGCCTCTGGGAGCTGAAGTCTTCAGTCCTACAACCTCAAGAAATAGAATTTTACAGAATCAGTGAACTTGGAAAAAGACTCTGAGACCCAGATGAGAACAGATGACGTCTTGATTTCAGCCTGTGAGACACTGAGCAGAGAACCCGAATAGCCAGTGCCTGGACTCCTGACCCATGGGAACTGTGAGATAATAAAGTTGTGTTTTTTCTGGTCTCAAAGTTTGTAGTAATTTGTTACACAGCAGTTAAAAAAAAATCCAAATATATTACCAAAATCAAAATAAAGATTTTCTAGGACAATGGCTAATAAACTGCAAAAATCTTGGAACTATTTCAGTGCTTTTTAAAAAACGTCAAAATTCTAGGCAAAAAAAACCACATGGTAAAAAAAGTCTCAAGGTTAGACATACTTGCATCCAAATCTCCACTCACTTCTAACCCACGTGTGTGTGTGTGTGTGTGTGTATGTAATATGGATAAGCAATATTTTATTAAAAAACACATAATTTACATATCACTAAATTCATTCCTTTAAAATGTACAGTCAACTAATTTTTAGTATATTCACAAGGCTGTGTATCTATCATCACTATCTAGCTCCAGAATATTTTAATTCCCCCAAAGGAAGCTCTCAACCCCTTAGCAATCATTCTCCATTTCTCCTTCTTCCTAACCCTTGCAACCACTTATCTACTTTCTATCTCTATGATTTGCCTATTCTGGATAGTTAATATAAATGGAATCATAGAATATGTGGGGTTTTTTTGGTCTGCTTCTTTAATTTGGCCTAATGTTTTCAAGTTTCATTTATTATATAATAAACAAAATATGTTATACCTATTCTATGAATATTATTTAGCCATAAAAAGGAATGAAGTACCTTTTGCTTTATGGATTTTATCTTTTGGTTGTTAGGTACATATATGTTTGTATTATATCCTCTTGATAGATTGAAACTTTTATTATTCTAAAATGTCCTTTGTCTATAGTAACCACTTCTAACTTAAAGTCAATTTTGACTGATATTGGTATAAGCCACTCCAACTCTCTTCTGTTTACTATTTGCATATTGTATTTTTTCTATGGTTTTACTTTCAATCTATCTTCATCTTTGAATCTAAATACGTCACTTGTAGACAGTATATAGTTGTCATTATAGTACTTTTGTTAAGATATGTATCAGCCTAGTGTACTGACGTAGAAGCCTGGCTCTCCTCAACATTTGTGCTTCCTCTTCTAGAGTATAGAGTTGTTGAAAGGAAGTTATTTTTCAGCAGAGACTGTATCTTCAGCTTCATCTCTCTTATATCTAAGGGATCATCTAATTGTTTTTCACCAATGTATTGTAAGCACTGTGTTGATGCTGAGTCAAAGAATTTAAGAAATAAGTGTGTTTCTCTTTCTTCATTTCTCAGTTTGATGCAAAAGAGTACATTGATTTTGGGAGCCATGTGTTTGAACATAGTGAAGGTACAAGATGGAAGGAGTCTGGGAGCCTGGATGATACTTGGAAGAACATCTACTTTGGTGTTTTTGAGTGAGAAGAAAACTTTTGTTGTATTTTATCCATTAAGGCATTTTGTTAGAGCAGATAGGATCACCCTAATACAAAAGATGGTCTGATGAAAGCACTGGTACTACAGGATAAGACTAACATCTGCTCAATACGTGATCCTCTATGTGGTAGTGACACTTTTGGTAAAATTATTTCCCTGAATCATGTGTATTTGAGGATCTCAGAGTAGGATCTCTACTGTATAGTCAGCCAATCTGGGCATACATGGACCTGTCTATCTGGGCTGGTATAATGATCTGGTAAAACTCTTTTGGATAGCAGGGAGAATTCACAGCTGTCAGGTTGGGGCTGATGACTTGCTTCCCGAGGAGAAGACCCTCCCAAGAACAAATGGCTAGCCTTTAACTTCCTGGCTAATACGTTAGACTGAGGAACAATGGATTCCTTTTATGTAGGTCCAGGAAAGCTTCTCTAGGCCAAGGTCAGACTCTTAAAAGAGACTATGTTAAGATGGAAATATCTGGCTAGAGGATTGATGTCAGTTTTCACATCTGGAGGGTCATTCTGGGAGTCAGGAATGTCAGAGAAAGTTGAGAAAATGCTATGAGGTGGGAGCAGAGGACACTTGCAGTGATTTGGGACACATGTGAGACACACCAGGGACCCCTTGAATCAGAGAGATGTGGGCTAGGGATTCTCGAGATTTTTCCAGTGAGGGTTACGTAAGGGGCACCTCTTTTGTTGCTTTATTGTGACATACATTTCTGATTGAACCATCAGGCTTTTGAAACCTGAGGAAATGTGGCCTATACATATGCTATGATGAGCTGGGTTATGCAGCTTATAGTGGAGGCAGAAAAAGATGCTGTGATTTGCGTCTATTCTTTGCTCATTCTCTTTCATTGTCTGAAGTCCACTTTTTCCCTAATTGTATGACCACTGGGACTAGAGACCCCATGGACGGAGTTCTGAGCAATCTAGGGGAATGCTGTAATAAGAAGCTGCTTCCTATTGATCTGCCCCTCCCAGTAAGCTCTGTATTTGGATTGCTTTGGATGTGGGGGGAGTGGGGTGAGGGCAAACATCCAGGAACTTACATTTCCAAGAGCTTTGTGGCTTATACTCAGAAACTCAGTGAACTGATAATGATGGCAAGCAGAGGTTAAATCCCCATCTCATCATCAAACTGGGAAGAATAAAGGATTTGTATTCAGTCACACAATGTGGAATGAGGGCAGCTCTTAAAATGATTGCTTAGGGTGCTTTTTTCTCATAGCCTCTATCTGTATGTGATAAAATTTGCTCAAAAAGAAAATTTTGACTAGATATATAATAAATGAGAAATGCCCTTGGGAAAAGGGAAACACCTGTTTTTCCCCTACTCTGTTCAGTTCCTACCAGTTAATTCCTCAGGAATATTTAGGTGGCAGACATCAACAATACAGCACCCTGCCTTCCCTAGCCCCTCCCCAACACAAGTCCCTTTGGCATTTCAAATTAAGAGTTATTTTTTCTTCTTTAGCAGACCAGTTTGCCTTTATACTGCCTCCATGGGGCCATGGGAGTACCCTGTCCCTGAATGTACACAAACCCGTTTGGAAAACCTGATGTGGAAATGATCCATACAAACAAGAGAATGCCTTTGCTTTTGACCATACATGGATCTTGGCACTGTGTGTGGGGAATTTTCCTGGGCTGTTACACAGCCTCTGCCCTGTGCCCTTGGTGGGGAGGCGGCTGTGCTTTCTTTAGCATGGGTGCTTTTAGAGGGTGACCGCTCAAAAACCTCAGATACTTTCCCCTCACAACAGAAGGGGCCTGCCCCGGGATTTCAGCCAGCACAGAAATGACCCAAAGGGAGATGTTTCTGAACATTCTCTTCCTTGAAATCCATTTCTATTCCTCACCATAGCTTTGCAAGAACTTCTTTTACGACAGCCTCCTGCAGACGTTTAAAAAATTTTCTTTTCCACTTAATTTACTTTCCAATGTCTTACTCATACTTGGCTTCTGTCTTTATTTTACTTCTTTGAGAGTTGAAGGTACTAATATTATTTAATAGCCATATATACACCTTCCCACACAGGGGCTACATCCTTGTTATATTACAAGCCCGCAGCTCCTCATTTTATTCCTCGAGATCAAGAGGAAAACCCCCAACAGAGCGTGCTAGATAATTAGCTTGGCTACTGTTTGCTGCAGAACACATTTTTGGTTGGCTTTGGCCTTCAGGCCTCAGTGGAGGGGGCGGTCAGAATGACGGCAGCCTGCTGCAGCCAGATCCAGCTACCTCACCACAGCCCGTAATTGTTTATGAATTAAGCTTTTGCCAAACAAATCTACACGTTGTCTAAACCTTCCATCCCCAGGGTGCATTCCAGCCCACCCACGAAAGTGCAGCGTGGGGCTGCACTTTGAAACATCTTATTCCATCCTTGACAGAGTTGGTTGGGATTCAAACTTTTTGGTTTTTATCTTTATTGGCAGCATCAGCTAAATCTGGGATTGTTTCTGATCGCCTTTAAATGGTGGCACAGGTGTCACATGTCAAAACTGAGTTCACATCTCTTTACCCCATAACCTATCCCCTGAGAACGGTGTCCCTTTCTGCTCCACAGCTAGTCCCCCGCCCTGCAAGACAGGAAAGCCCTAGTGGAAAGTCCTCCCACACACACAGTGGATAGAGTAATCCAGCAGGAATAAGCCAACAGTTGCTGCTTGGTATTTGAACATCATTTAATGAGTGCCTAGAATTCATCTGTAAATGCACATTGTTAATTTAGGGCCTGCTATTCATTAATTAGGGGTTTAGTGGCAAGTGCCATTGAGCTATCTGCAATGTTTAAGGTTACATCAAGCCCTAGTAAACGGCTTGCTGATAACAAGACGCATCCATCTTCATTACTTGGCCACTCCTGTCTGACTTTGCTCAGCATCTTCGAAGGGCTATGCCTCTTGGAACTGAAGAATTAAACTTTTATCCAAACCAGATTCTGCTCTTTCACCTCTTCTGATTCCTTGAGTACTTCCCATTTATTCTGCCTAAATGACATCTGATTACCTAACATGGAGTGGAGCAGGGTCTTAACCTAAAGCAGTCTGCAGATCTCAGTTCTCAGCTGGAAAGTTCCAGCGGGTTAACGCTAAGGAAGCCCTCACATTTCCATTTCATCTGATACTGGGCTCAGTGTAAAAGAAATAGTTTCGAATTTTTCTTCTCATAAGGTTGCAGTTCCAATACAATTTTTTTCTTAAGCCAGAGAAATACAGGAAATTAATTTTAAACCTGAAGAATAAATGTCCCTATTGGTTCGAGTTTACTTCTGCAGCATTTCTCTCTCTCAAAGTATGTATTATTTGAGGCAATCATGGTGCCAAATGAAATAATTCCAACCACCTAAAGAGCCTTACATGTTGAGTCTCAGCTGTACAAACGTAGTCATGTTGGAGGTACACGCTCAGTCACCAGAGGGGCTCCAAACCTGGACTCCTTTTCCATTTCTAGGCCCGCAGTTGAAGCAGGCAGTGAGAACCAACATTTAGAGGGAACTGCTCTTAAAGAAAATTGTGTAAGTGCAAGTTTGTTTATCCTTCAAATGCTGGGTTAGAGGACTTGCATAAAAACTAACTTCCATTGACAGAGGGTCTCTGTAAGTAGCTGATTCCAAGAAAGGAGACAGCTACCTGGCATGGCTGTTTAACACATTAGGGTGCTTGCAGGGAGAGCCTACTGCTCCCCTGAACCATGGTTCAATTTTAAGCATCACTGACTAGGATGGGTTATTGTAACTATGTTGAGAACTGAGCTTGGAGAGCCTGATGCTCAGTGTATGTGAGGGAGAGGGGAGGAGGAGGAGGAGCTGCCTACTGGAATGATAGCCCAAGGGAGGGTATCTGAAAACCTTTGCACCACTGAGCTGGCACACTTATCACAGGGTGACAGTCTATACCAGGGGCCTGCAGTGCATTGCTGTTTGTGGTGCATGCTGCCAACTGGCTTAGAAAATGCAGATTCCCCTCTCAGATAGAGAGAGTAGGAGGCAAAATGTCAGTTGACTGACATTCTCAACAATAAGTCTTTCTCCGCTCAGCATGCTGGAGTGTGGATCTGTGGATCCCAGCCTGGTCGGCTGGGCTGGAGTAGGAGGTAGCTCTTCCCAGAGAAGGCTCCCCTCTCTGTTGTTACCATGAGCCCACCAGGGGCTAGCATTCAGCTGGAGGGCCCCCATCACTTCTCACAGGTTAGCAACAATGCCATCTTGTTTTCTCTCCTTTCAGTTTTTGTAATTAAATTCCACAAACACTAAGGTTAAAAAACAAAACAAAACATGAGTTGTATCTGCAAAGCATCTTCTTGTTCTACATCTTACTAAACACAAAATAGAGAGTATGGTGAGAAAAAAAGCAAAGCAAACAAACGGCTTGGTTTATAATGTTTAGTCATGAAGTTACCCACATTATATGTGATTGAAAGAGACGATCTTAAGCCGAGGATTTCTTAATTTACCAGAATGATGCACTGGACACTTGAAGTAAGAGCCCTTTGAAGCTGACGTGCTGCAGGATAAAACACACTCTTTCTCTGGAAAAGAGAAAGCCAAGATACTGTGGGGGCACAAGGAACAATGGAGCCAATGAAACGGAGGTCAGAGCTGAAGGTTTCTGCTAGAAGCAAGCTATATACAGGTATTTTAATTTTTTTTTCATTCAGCCAGAAATTCTGCTGTACGACCCAGAGCACTGCATGCAGACTGAGAGTCAGAAAAGCACTCAATTGTTCAATTTTTATCATTCAATATTATATTAAAAATTTTTAGGCTCTTCGGGTCAAGGCGACTTTTAAAAGGTTAAAAGCTATTCAAAAGGGTTACCATATCCATAAAAGCAAATGAGATTAAGCCTAAAGACTGATGGAGGAAAAACAGTAATTTAGATAAACTGCCACCGCCTCAAAAATGTTTTGACTTTTACCAGGGAAAGGGAATTCAAAGATTCTTGGATTGGTTGTCATATTAAAGAAAGATTCATTAAATGTGAAGCAATTATTTTAGTGCTTTTTATTGTTTGGTGTGTTTTAGACTGGGTTCCACCTTTCTTCTGTTACATTCTTTATAATGGTTTGGGAGGTGTAATTGCATGGCTTCAACGTCCATCTGTCAACTATTGACCTCACTGGTTGTACATCTGTAACATCAGACACTGTTGTCATGGAAAGAATTACGATGTTTCAATCCAATGTACTGCAAAGTTAGCAAACCCATAACATGGTCGGGATCACATGCAAGGGTTTAGAAAATCTGTTTCAGAGGGCTCAGAGAAAAGTGAATAGGATATTCCCCATTAACACTTATCTCCACTACTTACCATTGTTGAGAAAGTTATTCCATGACAACAGAAGACCTCAATTTGAACCTTGAACACTTCTGGAGAGAGTACTCCAAACCAAAATGTTGGGGTTCAGTAACTGAGACAAAAACCATTACATGCTTTCAATATGAAGTTACATTCGTATCATTGATTGACTTGGTGGAAACTATGGAATGTCTGCCCTTATGGGGCGTCTTTAATTTTTGCTCAAAGTACTTAAAAGTGTGCTTTAGTCTGGCTTTTGTCCTGATCTCAAAAAACTGAACCTGCTAGAAAGCGGGTCTCTTAGAGCTGGTAGACCAGCCAGAGGAGATTACAAGCAATCAGAGTTAAGTGATATTTGCTCAAAAGTCTATGGATATAGAATAACAAATTTTCTTGACATAAAAGTGAAAAGTCGATATAAAAATTTAATTTGATCTGCTGAGAAAAGTTGGTCTGGCCTGATAAAATTAAATGGATAGAAATAATATTTTGGACACTTAAATTTTATTTTCATTGTCTTGCGACTGAACAAATAAGTACTCTAAGTAAGAAGAAGGGCTAAAATTCCCATTTCATGAGAAATATTCTCTAACAAAGAGTTTTTGGGCTACATATTTTTCACTTTCATAAATTCTAAAAGGAGAATAGTTGATGTGGACATTAAAATAATTGGCTTTCTTGGATCACAAAATGACAAAGCAAAGCTGATATATCTAAGAGTTTAAAAAGCAATGTGGTTGGCCCTGCCTGAAGAAAATGTACTATGTGAAACCAAAAATTTACAGATGAATAAACTAAGGGATGATTATTCATACTGTAAAAGAGTCTTTAAAGAATTCCCCTAGGATTCTTTTAAAGGCTGAGTTCCACTAGTTCACGTAAGTGTTTGTATGCAGATCATTAACTATTTGACAGGCAGACTGGAAATGCAGGTAGCGAGAACCAAGGGGGAAGGGAGTTCAAGTGGCAGAGGAATAACTGACACCTGAGGATCATCAAATCTCTAAATAAACATTGATAAAACAATCATGAAAGTCAAAGGAAAAAATAGGATATTTACTTACAAGACATGCTTTATATACTAGAGCTGTTGGAGGCACACTATTTGGGTTCAAATGCTAGCACTGCCACCTGTTTAGCTGTATGACCTTGGATAGGTTACACAAGCTCTCTGAATACTAACCTTCTGTGTCCGGAATTGGTGGGTTCTTGGTCTCACTGATTCAAGAATGAAGCCGCGGACCCTCACGGTGAGTGTTACAGTTCTTAGAGATGGTGTGTCCGGGGTTTGTTCCTTCAGGTGTTCAGATGTGTCCGGAGTTTCTTCCTTCTGGTGGGTTTGCGGTTTCGCTGACTTCAAGACTGAAGCTGCAGACCTTCGCGTTGAGTGTTACAGCTCTTAAAGGCCACGCGTCTGGAGTTGTTCGTTCCTCCTGATGAGTTCGTGGTCTCCCTGGCTTCAGGTGTAAAGCTGTAGACCTTCGCGGTGAGTGTTACAGCTCATAAAGGTAGTGCAGACCCAAAAAGTGAGCAGCAGGAAGATTTATTGCAAAGAGCAAAGCACAAAGAGTCCACAGCATGGAAATGGATCCCAGCAGTTTGCCGCTCCTGGCTTGGGAGGCCTGCTTTCGTTCCCTTATCTGGCCCCACCCACATCCTACTGCTTGGTCCATTTTGCAGAGAGCTGATTGGTCCATTTTACAGAGAGCTGATTGGTCCGTTTTACAGACAGCTGATGGGTCCGTTTTGACAAAGCACTGATTGGTGCGTTTACAAACCTTCAGCTAGACAGAAACGTTCTTCAGGTCCTCACCTGACCCAGAAGCCTAACCGGCTTCACTTCTCAATGGCAGTCGCTATAGGACTTTGCAGCACCTAGCCCAGGCACTCTGGCAGCCCAGAGGGAACTCATCTCCTGATCAAGCCCAGCAGGCACGGGCTGGCTGCACTGAGCGTGGGGCCTTCCGAGCCCGCGCCCACCCGAACCCGCGCAGGCCCTTGAGTGCCGCTTGCAGCCCTGGCTCCCAGACGTTCCTCTCCCTCCACACCTCCCCGTGAGCAGAGGGAGCCGGCTCCCGCCTCGGCCAGCCCCAGAGAGGGGCCCCCACAGCGCAGCAGCGGGTTGAAGGGCTCCTCAAGCGCATCCAGAGCCACTGGACTCTGAGGCCGAGAAGGCGCCGAGAGCGAGTGAGGGCTGCTAGCACGTTGTCATCTCCCACTTCTAGGGTTGTATAAGGATTACATGAGTCAATATATATAAAACATTTGAACAGTGGTCTGGCACATAGTAATTGCTACACACGTTTCTAAGGTGATTCTGGACAAGCTATTACAAAATATCTGTTCTTTACCAAAGTAGAGCTTATTAGCACAATCATGAGACTGGATATAATTTCACAACAACAAAATAATTTCTAGCCCCCAAAAGAAAAAACAAACCAAAAACACTGAGAAATAAATTCTGCTTTCTCATTGAGTTTCTAAGGAAGTCAATCTGAAGTTTAACTTTCTTTAAAATTATTGTTCTAACTTCAGTTTTCTAGGAGTTTGACAAAATTTTTAAGTTTGAGAAGTACATAGAGGCAGTCAGCAATCTAGTATCTGTTAATTTTTCTATGTTAAAAGGCTTCGATTCACCTATTATTACATTTGCCATCTTAAGAACAATAGTGCACGGGTTGAAATAAAACATTCTTATTTGTGGGAAAGAAAACATTTTGCTTGGTTAATTTTACTTGGTTCACACAAGAATGGACACGTTCTTTGTATTCTACTCAATGTCACTACTTATATGTAGCTTTCAGCTTGAAAGGACATTAATTGATGTTTTCCAAAGGAACAACCGGTTACAAGGTGTCCACATTTGCTCTCTTAGTCTGATGAAATGGTTGCATAAAACAGGTTGCCAAACCAGAAATATCAAAAATGGGCATGAAGGTCGGGGTGTGTGTGCAGCGAGTATGGCACTAGGAAGCTGAGCTGGGTGAACAGGAGGAAGCTCACAGGCTTGCTGTGGCTGAGGGAGCCCGCTCTGGGATCCTGCAGTCCACAGTTGGCTATATCATGTTCAGTCCTGACATGGCACACGAGAAGGCCCAGACTGTTGTAAGGGCCAGAAATGACACTTTTTAAAGATTATAAACGGTCTCCTAATTACTCAATGGATTCTTCCTTTGTGTTCCCTGAAACTCCTCTTCCACTCAGAACAAGTTTCCTTATCTGGCCAGCCCTCTTCTTGTGTCATAAGACCCTCAACTATGGCACACGCTAGCCCATATCTTGGTTGGATACAGGTTAAATGAAAATATGCTTTCTGCTTCTCACACTTAGTTTATGTGAGTGAAAGCTGCTGATAGAAATGCGTAAGTAAATAGTTTTTAAGTGCAGGAGATCAAATTACCTCCTTCACAACTTGAAGTTCTTGACAGCTCTGGAAATACTATGCTTTTTTCAAATGTTAAAGTGGGGTGATCTTTACCTACTCTCACAGCAGATTGCCAAATTGTCAGCTTTCAGTGTATTATTTTTTTGAAAAAAATTAAGTGATTTGATTCATTTTGAGGGAAAATTTCTCAAGTTCAGAAAACTTAAAACCATGAAATTCTATAAATGCTTTTATTTCTGCCTTGAGTTATATAGAATAAGGGACAGAACTTCGTTTAAGTGGGAGCTAATTTAGTTGCCTTTAGTTAAACAACTGTCTCTTACTGCAATGGTCCCCAACCCCAGGCCATGGATGGGTACCTATCAGAAACCAGGCTGCAGAGCAGGAGATGAGTGGCGGGCAAGCCAGCGACGCTTCATCTGTAGTTACAGCCACTGCCCATCACTCACATTACTGCCTGAGCTCCGCCTCCTGTCAGACCAGCCACAGCATTACATTCTCATAGGAGCACAAACCCTATTGTGAACTGCACAGGTGAGGGTTCTAGGTTGTGTGCTCCTTATGAGAATCTAATGCCTGATGATCTGCCACTGTCTCCCATCACCCTCAGAAGGGACTGTTTAGTTGCACGAAAACAAGCTCAGGGCTCCCACTGATTCTACTTTATGATGAGTTGTATAATTATTTCATTATATATTACAATGTAATAATAATAGAAATAAAGTGCACAATCAATGTAATGTGCTTGAATCATCCCAAAACCATCCTCCCTGCCCCTGGGTCTGAGGAAAAATTGTCTTCCATGAAACCGGTCCCTGGTGCCAAAAAGGTCAGGGACCACTTTCTTACTGTGTATTCCCTTTTTGTCCAATGGCTGTTATATGTTAGTACCAAAAAAGCAGATTTTGTTACACTTGCATACAAATCTCCCAAAGCAATCTCCCAGGCTTATGTTCCCCTGTTATATTTTCTCATGATACATTTAACCTTCCCAACACTTGACACAAGTATAACTGAACAATTTATTTATATAATTATTTGTTTAATGTTTGTCTTTATAGATAGACAATAAGCTCTCTCATGATAGGAGCAGGTCTGTCTGATTCAATATAGACCAAGGATCACACAAATAGTAGGTGCTCATAAAATTTATTTAATAAAAAACAGACACTAGTAAATATTTTGTGCTTATTCCACTTCATGTTAATTAAGTATCTATATCATGTAAGTCCCACTGAAATTCTTTTTTATTTAAAAATTTTAACTTTTTTTCAATTTTATTTATTTTGTATTGCTACATATTATATGTATATATTTTTAGGGTACATGTGATAACTTGATCCATTCAAAAATCAAATTAGGGTAACTGGGATACCCATCACCTTAAACATTTATCTTTTCTTTAAGCTAGGTACATTCAAATTATTTTCTTCTAGGTATTTTGGAATGTACAATTGATTAATGTTAACTGTAGTCACCCTACCAATTTATCGAACATTACATCTCATTTCTTTTATCTAAGTGTATATTTGTACCCATTAATCAACCTCTCTTCATCCCCCTCTGTCCCCTACTGTTCCCAACCTCTAACCAATACGTATCCGTTAAAATATTCAAACGTGTATAGAAGGGGAATGAATGAAAAGTAAAATTTATCTTTACTGCCTCCTACTGATCTGTAAAGATTTCCAAAGATAATGATTTTAACTGCTTCTTTTTTTAGCATTCTGACATTTACCATCCTATCTCTAAATCATATGTTGTATTCTTGATTTTCTTAAGATTTGAGATCATATCTGTTGATTTCCAAACACAACATAAGTTTTATGTACTTATACTCTTGCCTTTCTTCTCATTTCCCTTCCAAGTTCTGATTTTTTTGTTGGTTATTTTTGGAGGTAGTGTGTTAGTTTTTATATTGGCTCTCTTTATCACTTAATATTATCCTTAACCTATGTTTTTCAATCACCAGTTTTAGACTGCCTCTATTTTCGCCATACTAGGTGAGCTGAGAAAATCAGCTCACCTAACCTTTCTTTCTTTTCTTCTTTCCCCCTGCTGACTTTTGTCAGTGGAATCGTTATATTTTACATTTTTTTAAGTTTAAAGCAACTTACATGTAAACAGAATTATAATAATTTACACTTACATATTGATATTTTTATATTTGTGTCACTTATAGTTTGGTTTGAAAGTATAAAAAAGTCTTTCACATATTGTCTATAGGTTGATTTAAAAACATAAAAATCTGAAATATATAAAAATTATAATGATATAAATATTACTCTCTGTAAAACCATGTCGTATGATTAGGCACATGGAGAAAGCAGTATAATTTCATATCATTCCAAACACCAACTAAAAAGGATTTATATATATATGTTTACATAATATGCTGTCTTTATAATATTTATGTGTATTACAACAACAATTGCTCAAAATGTCACATTTTACTTTCCTTTATATTTCACCATGAATTTATTTTACATCCATTTTCTCATGTACATTACCATCCTCAATATCCTTAACTCACCTCCAATTAATATAAAAAGATTTTTTTTATAAAGTCCTCTAGTCTCCTTCTAATTTGTCCTCATTACTTTCTTGATGTACTGTTCATTCTGAGATTTCTTTCATTGTACCTCTGGGTCAGGTTACACTGTCTTTGTATTCCTTTTCTTCTTCTTGGTTATTTTTTCATATTGCTGGAGTATATCTTCAAAATATTTTCTTTAGAAAAGGGATGAGAAGTAAACTTTCTAAGTTCTTTCATGTCTGAAAATGCCTTTATTTTTTCACTTAAATTTTGTCTACAACTGCACTTCATATAGAATTATATGTTTAACATTGCTTTATAGTCTTTTTGTATATCGTGTTGTGTGTTGTTCATAGGACATTTGTGTTAATCTGATGCTCATTTCTTTTTGGTTAATCACTTTTTTTCCCTCTCTGAACTTTTTTTTTTTTTTTTTTTTGAGACGGAATCTCACTCTGTCACCCCCAGGCTGGAGTGCGGTGGCACGATCTCGGCTCACTGCAAGCTCCACCTCCCAGGTTCATGCCATTCTCCTGCGTCAGCCTCCCGAGTACCTGGGACTACAGGTGCCTGCCACCACGCCTGGCTAATTTTTTTGTATTTTTAGTAAAGACGGGGTTTCACCATGTTAGCCAGGATGATCTTGATCTCCTGACCTCACGATCTGCCCGCCTCAGCCTCCCAAAGTGCTGGGATTACAGGTGTGAGCCACCACACCCGGCCCCCATCTGAAAGTTTTTACAATTTTTCTCTTCATGCTTGCTGTTCTGAAATTTTACAATGATGTATTTAGTGCATATATTTTCCACTGAACATTTGGTGGGGTTTGTCAATAACTGAATTTATATTTTTTCCAGCTGATGGAAAATTTAAGCTATTTTCTTTTATTATTTCTTTGATTATTTCAACTCTTTTATTGTTTACATCGTCTCATTCTAAAACACCTCTACAGATAGGTATAGGATATTCTGGATCTGCGCTGTAGATCATTGCTTTTCAAATTTTAATGCATTAAAAAATAGAAACTCTTTTTTATTTCTAAGAACTCATAGCAGCCTCTTTTTAAATTATAAATACAATATATTCTTGAATTTCTGAGGGCACTAATTAGGATTTTTAATGTTTTATTTTATTCCTTGCATTATTACTGATTCTTCTGGGGTCAGTTTTTCTATTTATTCACTTTTGTCTTTCTTTTTCTTCTACTTGGTTCCCCTTAAACATCTGGTCTTGGCTGACTACTAATTTTTGTGCATAAAGGACTACATTCATCAATGTAGAGGGCTGGCATGGGTAATTTTTGAAGTTAAACAGACCATTTAACCCAAAAGGCCACTGCCCTGAATGGAAGGACTGCCAAGCCCTGTGTCAAGGGTTGAAACTTATTGAGAAGTGGCTTTTTAATTTAATTTAATTTATTTATTTTGAGATGGAGTCTCATTCTGTCGCCCAGGCTGGAGTGCAGTGGCACGATCTCGGCTCACTGCAAGCTCTGCCTTCCAGGTTCACACCATTCTCCTGCCTCAGCCTCCGAAGTAGCTGGGACTACAAGTGCCTGCCACCACACCTGGCTAATTTTTTTTTGTATTTTTAGTAGAGACAGGGTTTCACCATGTTAGCCAGGATGGTCTTGACCTCCTGACCTCGTGATCCACCCACCTTGGCCTCCCAAAGTGCTGGGATTACAGGCATAAGCCACCACACCTGGCCAATAAGTGGCTTTTTATTTTTAGTATATGAACAGGCCTGGGGCACAAGAAGTGTCAAATAAGTAAAATGCTTCATACATGAAGGAAGAAGACAAGCTACCTAAGTCCAGATTTCTGAAGATGATCTTCCAGTTACAGACCCTTATGGCTGCCCCTTAGCCACTCCTGTCTGTATGTGCTTGGAGACTCACCAGAGATCTTTTAAGGAAAATGATTCCTAACTCCACTATATCTTTTTTGGGTTGTAATTTACTCTACTAGAGTTTATTTAGCAATATAATCCAATCTGTCTCCTGTCTTCCAAGACTTCATCAAACTTTCTGGCCTGCTAATGTCACCTTCTTTCCCCTCCCTTTTTTTGGTTTTGTTTCAAGTCCTGCTGAGGATTTATTTATTCATTTTTATACGGATATTGTCATTTCGATGAGTATTTAGAAATGAAGAAGAGGCAACTGCAGGTCTGTCCACCATCTCAAACTAGGAAACTATATAGCTATCTTAGAATTGCTCTACATTGTTATCCGAACTTGGGTAAAACTCTTCTGGCTGCTCACAAATAGACCTAACTGTAAATAGGTAAATTCCCATATAATTTCCCCCAGACCTTGATAATTATTCTTCATGGATCAAGTAGGATTTAACAGTGTTAAGGGCTTTGGATAATTCTAAATTGTTCCCTGAGCCTCTTGGCAGTTTCATATGTGTATAGAAGAGTGTGATAACAAAACAAAGTAACTATAGAGATGTACATAAATGAAGAAGGCTAAAACAAAAACTAAAGTTAAAGCAGAATTTGAACCAACTTGGAATTTACTTTGGGGTGTTACATATTTTTATGCTAGTTGGGCTTGACCAACTCTATCTTGGATTTGCCAAGAAAATAATTGATGTGATCATGGAGCCAAGAATGATAACATGTGAAGATCTGTGGAGGATTGGCAGGACCCCAGATCACTGGGAAAAAGCCAAAGGAGTACCTATTTTTAAAAGGCAATAAAAAGTTGCTTGAGAATAAATGACCTTTTACATAGACAAAAAGCAGTGCATACTGATTAACTCAAATAAGCTTTAGACAGTCTTATAGAGTAATGGCAGTAATGAGTAGAGGAAAAATATATTCATATATTGCATCAAAATAACATTAAATATCCAAAACTGAATAAAAGTTTTTAAATGAAAAATATTTATTTATTATCACCATTTTATTAGGATTTTAATTCGTATCTTGTTAAGCATATAGATAATTTAAGACATCTGGATTTCAGCCACATTTCTTCATTTTTGTCCAAATTATATGTTGTCATTTAGATGCTTCTAATAACACAGAAATGTGATGTTAAATTGAAAATTTTGAGTCATTGTTCAGATGCCAATTTCTTTCTTGATATGTATGCAGGATATACGTTAAAAATTTGCATATATGACTGAAACCTGGTGGTGGCTGTCTTACTCTAGAATTTAAAATTAAATTTAAAATAAATTCAATAGACTAAGTAATTGTTCTAAAATCAAATCAAATAAAATGGAACACGTGCTGATATAAGACGTTTTAATTAAGAAGGAAAAAAGTATGTCCATAAATTAGAAGTTGGGAAGAACTATTAGGTAATCAGAAGTTTCTCAGAGTCCCTAAGCATTATTATCCACTGACTCTATAATTTTTGATGGGATCTTTCACACCTCTGCTGATCTTTATATATAAAGCTTTCACTTCTGGGATCTACTTTTGTTTTTTTTTTTTGAAACAGAGTCTTCCTCTGTTGCTCAGACTAGAGTGTAGTGGCGTAATCTTGACTCACCACAACCTCTGCCTCCCGGATTCAAGAGATTCTCCTGCCTCAGCCTCCTGAGTAGCTGGGATTACAGGTGTCTGCCACCACGCCGGGCTAATTTTTGGATTTTTAGTAGAGACGGGGTTTCACCATCTTGGCCAGGCTGGTCTCGAACTCCTGACCTCGTGATCCACCTACCTCGGCCTCCCAAAGTGCTGGAATTATAGGCATGAGCCACCATGCCTGGTCAGGATCCACTTCTTTTTCCATCCTTATCTTGAAAATTATCTACTCATCCTTCAAGTCTGAACCCTGTGAAGACTTCCTTGCCTCATATTTTGAGTTAATTTCTCTGTGTTCTTGTTTCTTTGGTATTTTATACACTCAGGTGCAACCCACATTTATTGTACGCCTATTACTTACCAGGTACTGCACCAAGAAATGATAACTATATGGTAGGGGCACAACCTCACTGTGATGACCCTTATTTAACCAGTTGAGGAAGCCGAAGTCCCAAGAAAGTACATTAATTGCCCAAAGTTACACAACTAGCAAGTAGCAAATACAGATACAGATTTACATTACATAATTATTTATAGTTCTTTCTCCATCACTGGTCTTTAAACCCTTCAAAGGGAGAAAAATATCTTATTCATCCCTTGATCCTAGTAGCTGCACAGTGCCTGGCACATGGTCAAAACATATTTGCTGAACAAATAAATTAATGAATAAACAAGGTAGTGAACTTGCATTAAAGGCAAGCTGCACTCCAGTAAAGTGTAAATAATTTACTTTTCTCATTTCTTAAAAAGTTGGCATTCAGTAGATATTCATTAACATTCCCATCTCTATGCTTTACCAGATTTTGATGTTGGTAGAAGCATAATGAGTGGTGATTAAAATATGGACAATAAAAACAGTTAAAAGAACTAGGTATGCTTAAGGTAGAAGCACCATGCTGATGGTTTGGTTCAAGCCCCAAACAATGTTGAAAAATAGTCAGTTCATTTTTTATTAGAGATGTGTTTATATTTAATGTGTATAAGGCACTTCATCAGTCATCATGGGAGTAGTAAAGTGTATACACACAGCCCCTTACTTCAAGTTCCTAACTTCTGCATAAGACAGCATATAAGAGATATGTGTTCATAATGACAAGATAAGTTACACTGTTTCATGACTCCAGTGCAACTGGAAACTGAGGAAAGTTTCTATAAAGTGTTTAGACATAAGATAAGCCTTAGACAGAGCCTATTAAGTAGTAGGTGCATAATGTTTGTTAAATGTTTAATGGCATTTTGAATGTTGAAGTTTAGGGAATGCTGTGGTTTGAAAGCATCCCCCAAATTTTATGTGCTGGAAATTTAATCCTCAAATTCATGTGTTGGCATTTGGAAGTGGGGCCTTTCAGAGATATTTCGGATTAGATAAGGTCATCAGGATGGGGACCCTATAATGAGACCAGTGACTTTATAAGAAGAAGAAGAGAGACCTGAGCTGGTACACTCTTGCTCTCACCAAATGATGCCTTCTTCTATGTTACAGTTCAGCAAGAAGGCTGTCAGCAGATACCAGTGCTGTGATCTTGGACTTCCCAGCCTCCGGAATCATGGGAGAAATAAACTTCTATTCTTTATAAATTACCTAGTCTCAGGTATTCTTGGATAGTAACAGAAAACAGACTAAAATAGTACATTGGTACTAAGAGGTAGGTCTGTGGCTAATAATGAATATATGAGCTTTAGAACTGGATAATGGATACAAACTGGAACAGGTTTGTTGAATGCTAGAAAATAAAAAAAGCCTTTATTGCCATAAATGGAGAATTAAGGGCAATTCCGGTGGAGGGCTTAGAAGAAGACTAAGGAAAAGTCTGGAGCTTTTCAGAGATTACCTAAGTGGTCATGACCAGTATCTTAATAGAAATGTAAACAGTAAAGACCATTCTGATGATGTCTCAAATGGAACTGAGGCACAAGATACCAGAAAATGAAATAAAGACCACCTTTGTTGTAAAGTTGCAAAACATTGCTACATTGTGTGCATGCCCTAGAATTTTGTGGAATGCAGAATTTAAGAGCAATGAACTAGAATATCTGCTGGAAAAAATTTCTAAGTAGCAAAGCATTCAGGCTTCTGCATGGCTACTTCTAACTGCTTGCAGTGAAATAAGAGAGCAAAGAGATGACTGAAAGATAGAATATATAATTAAAAGGGAAACAAAGTGGAAAGACTTGGAAAATTATCAGCCTTGCTGTGTGGCAGAGAATGAAAGGGCATTTTCAGGAGACGAAACCAAAGGTGTGCTCCAGTGACCATTTGCTAAGGAGATTAGATAGATAGGATAATCAAGACAATGGGAGAAAAACCCTGAAGGCATTTCAGAGATCCTTGAGACTGCCCCTTCCATCACATGCCCAGAGCCCTAGGAAGGGAGAATGATTTTGGAGAACAGGCTGCTTCCCAGGGCCACATCAGGACTATGCTCCCCACACACATTTGGGCACAGTACTTTTAGCTGCCCCAGTTGTGGCTCAATGACTCTAGGTGTGGCTCAACCTGCTGCTCCAGGAGACACAAGCCATAAGCCTTCGTGGCATCCATGTGGTGCCAGTTCTGTAGGTTCACAGAAAGCAAGAGCTGTGGAGACATGGCAACTTTCACCTAGTTTTCAAAGGATGTATCAGATAGCCTGGAGGCCCAGGTAGAGCTTTGTCATAGGGGTGGAGCCACTGCTGAGAGCCCCTATTTAGGGCAATGTCAAACGAAATATGAGGTTGAAGCTGCCACAGAAAGTCCCCACCAGGGCAAGGCCTATTCAGGCCATGGGAATAGGACCACCACTGAGACTCCAAAGCTGTAGAGCTACCAAAATGCAACACCAGCCTGAAAGAACTGAAGCATAGGCTAAGCCCAGCAAAGCTATACAGGCAAGGCTGCCTGAAGCTTTGTGGTCCCAATGCCAACAGCAGTGTGTCCAGGGGATAAAAGATTATTCTGGAGTCTTAAGATTTAATGTCTGCACTATTGGGTTTTGGACTTGCTTGGGGACATATTTTTGCTAACTTCTTGCCTATTTCTCCCTTTTTGGAATGAGAAGGTCTGTCTTATGCCTGTCCCAACATTGTATTTTGGAAGTAGATGACTGGTTGATTTTATAGATTTACACCTGGAAGGAATTTGCCTCAGGATGAAGCATGCCTTGAATTTCATTCTTTTTTTTTTTTTTTTTTTTTTTTTTGAGACAGAGTTTTGCTCTGTTGCCCAGGCTGGAGTACAGTGGTGCTATCTCGGCTCACTGCAAGCTCCACCTCCCGGGTTCATGCCATTCTCCTGCCTTAGCCTCCCGAGTAGCTGGGACAACAGGCACCTGCTACCATGCCTGGCTAATTTTTTTGTATTTTTAGTAGAGACGGGGTTTCACCATGTTAGCTAGGTTCGTCTCGATCTCTTGACCTCATGATCCACCCACCTCGGCCTCCCAAAGTGTTGGGATGACAGGCGTGAGCCACCGCGCCCGGCCAAATCTCATTCTTAACTAATTTAGATAAGACTTTGAACTCTGGAGTTGGTGCTGGAATGAGTTAAAACTTCAGGGCTGTTGGGATAGAATAAATGTATTTTGCATGTGAGAAAGACATGAATTTTGGGGGCTAGGGGTAGAATGCTACCATTTGAATGTGTCCCCCTAATTTCATGTGTTGGAATCTTAATCATCAAATTCATATGTTGATGGCATTTGGAGGTGGGGCTTTTGGGAAGTAATTAGAATTAGATAAGGTCAACAGGATGGGGCCCTTATGAGAGGACTGGTGGCTTTATAAGAAAGGTAAGAGAAACCTGAACTTGCATGCTCTTGCACTCTTGCCAGGTGATGCCCTTCACCATGTTATGATGCAGTAAAAATGCCCTCACCAGATGTGACCCCTCAACCTTGGACTTCTCAAACTCCAGAATTATAAAAAATATTTTTTAATTGTTTTTGAAATAAATTAGCCAACCTCAGGTATTTTGTTATAATATTCCCACTACTACTTCCCAGCCTCTGGTATCCATCATTTTATCCTCTATCTGCACGAGTTCAATTGTTTTAATTTTTAGGCCCCCCTAAGTGAGAACATGCAAAGTTTGTCTTTCTATTCCTGGCTTATTTCATTTAACGTAATGTCCTCAAGTTTCATCCATGTTGTTGCAAATAACAGGATCTCATTCTTTTTTTTATGTCTGAATAGTACTCTATTGTATACATATACCACATTTTCTTTATCCATTTGTCTGTTGATGGATGCTTAGGTTGCTTCTAAATCTTGGCTATTGTGAATAATAATGCAATAAACATGGGAGTGCAGATATCTCTTTAATATATCGATTTTCTTTCTTTGGGGTATATGACTAGCAGTGGCATTGCTGAATCACATGGTAGCTCTATTTTCATTTTTTTGAGGAACCTCCAAACTGCTGTCTATAGTGGTTGTAAATTAGTACAATCACTAACGTACTTATTTACATTCCCATCAATGGCTTGCAAGGGTTCCCTTTTCATCCTCACCAGCATTTCTTATTCCCTGATAAAAGCCATTTTACTGGGGCGAGATGATACTTCATTGTGGTTTTGATTTGCATTGTCTGATTATCACTGATGTTTAGCACTTTTTCATATACTTGTTTGCCACTTGTATACCTTCTTTTAAGAAATATCTATTCAGATCCTTTGCTCAGTTTTTAATCAGATGAGTAGATTTTTTTCCTATTGTTTCAGCTACTTATATATTCTGATTATTAATCCCCTGTCAGATGGGTAGTTTACAAATATTTTCTCCTAATCTATGGGTTGTCTCTTCATTTTGTTGATTGTTTCTGTTGCTGTGCAGAAGCTATTTAACTTGATGTGGCCCTGTTTGTCAATTTTTGCTTTGGTTATTTGTGCTTGTAGGGTATTACCTGAGAGATCTCTGCCCAGACCAATGTCCTGGAGAGTTTTCTTAAAGTTTTCTTTTAGTAGTTTCATAGCTTCAGGTGTTAGACTTAAGTTTTTAATCCATTTGTTTTCATTTTTGTATGTAGTGAGAGATAGGGACCTAGTTTCATTCTTTTGCATATGGTTATCCAGTTTTTTCCAGTACCATTTATTGAAGAAACTGTCCTTTCCCCAATGTATGTTCTTGACACCTTTGTCAAAAATGAGTTCACTGTAGATGTATGGATTTGTTTCTGGGTTCTCTATCCTGTTCCATTGGTCTTTGTGTCTGTTTTTATGTCAGGACCATGCTGTTTCAGTTACTATAGCTCTGTAGTATACCTGAAGTCAAGTAATGTGATTTCTCCAGTTTTGTTCTCTTTGTTCAGGATAGTTTTGAGTATTCTGGATCTTTTGTGGTTCTGTATAAGTCTTAGGATTTTTTTTTTTTTTTTTTTTGTAGTTTTGTGAAGAATGTCATTGGTATTTTGATAGGGAATGCATTGAATCTGTAGATTGCTTTGGGTAGTATGGACATTTTAATGATATTGAGTCTTTCAATCCATGAACATGAAATATCTTTCCATTTTTTGTGTCCTCTTCAATTTCTTTCATCAATGTTTTATAGCTTCCATTGTAGATATCTTTAATTTCTTTGGTTAATTATCACATATTCTATTTTATTCATCGCTATTGTAAATATAATTACTTTCTTGATTTCTTTTTCAGATTGTTCACTGTTGGCATATAGAAATATTACTGATTTTTGCATGTTGATTTTGTATCCTGAAACTTTACTGAATTCATTTATAATTTTTAATAGTTTTTTTTTGGTGGAGTCTTCAGGTTTTTCCAAATATAAGATCATATCATCTGCAAACAAAGATAATTTGACTTATTCCTTTCCAATTTGGGTGCCCTTTATTTCGTTCTCTTGTCTAATTGCTCTAGCTAGGACTTCCAGTGCTATGTTGAATTAAAAGTGGTGAAAGTGGGCATCCCTCTCTTGTTCCATATTTTAGAGGAAAGACTTTCAGTTATTTCCCATCCAGTACAATACTAGTCATGTGTCTGTCATATATGGCTTTTATTGTGTTGAAGTATGTTCCTTCTATACTGTTTTTTGAGGTTTTTTAAATCATGAAGGGATGTTGAATTTTATCAAATGCATTTTCAGCTGCAATTGAAATGTTCATATGGTTTTTGTCCTTCATTCTATTGATACGATGTATCACATTGACAGATTTGCATATGTTGAACCATCCTTGCGTTCCTGGGATAAATCGCACTTGGCCATGATGAATGATCTTTCTAATATATTGCTGAATTTGGTTTGCTAGTATTTTGTTCAGGATGTTTGCATCAATATTTTTCAGAGATATTGGCCTGTAGTTTTCTTTTTTTGATGTGTCTTTTTCTGGTTTTAATATCAGGGTAATGGTCCTGCAGAATGAGTTTGGAAGTATTCCCTCCTCTATTTGTTGAAGTAGTTTGAGTGGGATTGGTATTAGTTCTTCAAATGTTTGGTCAAATTCAGCATTGAAACCATCAGGTCCTGGGTTTTCTTTGCTGGGAGATTTTTTTTATTACTGCTTCAATCTCATTACGTGTTATTAGTCTGTTCAAGTTTTGGATTTCTTCATGTTTCAATCTTGGTAGGCTGTATGTGTCTAGCAATTGATCCATTTCTTCTAGGTTTTCTAATTTATTGGCACATAGTTACTCATAGTAGCCACTAATGATCCTTTGAATTTCTGTGATATCAGTTGTAATGTCTCTTTTTTTGTGTCTGATATTATTTATTTGGGTCTTCTTTCTTTTTTTCTTAGTCTGGCTAAAGGTTTGTCAACTTTGTTTATCTTTTCAAAAAAACCACCCTTTCATTTCCTTGATCTTTTGCATTTTTTAAATTTCAATTTCACTTATTTCTGCTCTGATCTTCATTCTTCTACTAATTTTAGGTTTGGTTGGCTCTTGCTTTTCTAATTCTTTAAGATGTGTTGTTAGGTTATTTGAATTTTTTGTACTTTTTTGATATAGGCCATTGTAGCTAAAAACTTTCCTTTTAGTACTGCTTTTGCTGTATCCCATAAGTCTTGGTATGTTGTGTTTCCAGTATCATTTGTTTCTAGAAATTTTTCAATTTCCTTCTTAATTTCTTCATTGACCCATTGGTCATTCAAGAGCATATTGTTTAATTTTCATGTATTTGTATGGTTTCCAAAATTCCTCATGTTATCAATTTCTAGTTTTATTCCATTGTGGTCAGAGAAGATATTTGATACAATTTCAATTTTATCAAATTTTTTAGGACTTGTTTTGTGGCCTAACGTAGGGTCTATCCTTGAGAATGATCCATGTGCTGAGAAAAATATGTATTCTGCAGCCATTGGATAAAATGTTCTGTAAATATCTATTAGGTCCATTTGATCTATAGTTCAGACAAAGGCCAGTGTTTCTTTGTTGGTTTTCTGTCTGGATGATCTTTCCAATGCTGAAAGTGGGGTGTTGAAGTATACAGTTATTACTGCATCAGGCTCAGTCTTTCTCTTCTGCTCTAATAGTATTTACTTTTTATATCTGAGTGCTTCCGTGTTGGGTGCATATATATTTACAATCGTTACAGCCTCTTGCTGAATCGACACCTTTTTCATTATGTAATGACCTTCTTCATCTGTTTTCATAGTTTTTATCTTGAAATCTACTTTGTCTGTTATAAGTACAGCTACTCTTGCTCTTTTTGGTTTCCATTTGCATGTAATATTTTTCCATCCTATTATTTTCAGTCAATGTGTGTCTTTAGAGGTAAAGTGATGTTTCTTGTAGGCAATAGATCATTGGGTCTTGTTTGTTTTTAATCCTTTCAGCCATTCCATCGTTTAATTGGTGAGTTTAATCCACCACTTACATTCAATGTTATTATTGGTAAGTTAGGACTTACTCCTGCCATTTTGTTATTTGTTTTCTGGTTGTTTTGTAGTCTTCTCTTCCTTCTTTCCTTCCTTCCTGTCTTCCTTTTAGTGAAGATGATTTTTTTTTTCTGGTGGCATGTTTTAGTTTCTTGCTTTTTATTTTTTGTGTATCTCTTGTATTTTTTTAATTTGAGGTGAACAGGAGGCTTGCAAATAATATCTTATAGCCCATTATTTTAAACTGATGATAACAATGATTGCATAAACAAACAAATAAACAAAGAGAAAACTAATAAAACCTTTACACTTTAACTTTGTCCCCCTGCTTTTTAACTTTTTGTTTTTTTCTGTTTATATCTTATTGTACTATGTCTTGAAAAGTAGTTGTTGTTGTTGTTATTTTTGATTGGCTCATCATTTAGTCTTTCTACTTAGAATAAGAGTAGTTTACACACCACAGTTATAGCACCATAACATTCTGTGGTTTTCTGTGTAGTTACTCTTACCAATGAGCTTCGTACCTTCAGATGATTTTTATTGCTCATTAATCTCCTTTTCTTTCAGATTGAAGAAATGCCTTTACCATTTCTTGTAGGATAGGTCTGGTGTTGATGAAATCCCTCAGCTTTTGTTTATCTGGGAAAGTCTTTATTTCTCCTATGTTTGATAGGTATTTTCACTGGATATGCTATTCTAGGTTAAAAGTTTTTTCCCTTCAGCACTTTAAATATGTTGTGTCACTCTCTCCTTGCCTGTAAGGTTTCCACGGAGATGTCTGCTGCCAGACATATTGGAGCCTCTTTGTATGTTATTTGTTTCTTTTCTCTTGCTGTTTTTAGAATTCTTTCTTTATCCTTTATCTGTGGGAGTTTGATTACTAAATATCTTGAGGTAGCCTTATTTGGGTTAAATCTCCTTGACATTTAATAACCTTCTTGTATTTGAATATTGATATCTTTCTCTAGGCTTGGGAAGTTCTCTGTTATTATCCCTTTGAATAAACTTTCTACCCTGAGCTCTCTCTACTTCCTCTTTAAGGACAATAAATCTTAGGTTTGCCCTTTGGAGGCTGTTTTTGAGGTCTTGTAGGCAGGCATCATTCTTTTTTATTGTTTTTTCCTTTGTCTCCTCTGACTGTGTGTTTTCAAATACCCTGTCTCACAAAACTCTTTCTTCTTCATGATCGATTCTGCTCTTAAAAGACTCTGATGCATTCTTTACTATGTCAATTGCATTTTTCAACTCCAGAATTTCTGCCTGATTCCTTTTAATTATTTCAATATCCTTATTAGAGTTATCTGATAGGATTCTGAATTTCTTTTCTTGAATTTTGTTATCTTGAATTTTGTTGAGTTTCCCCCAGACAGCTATTTTGAATTCTTTGTCTGAAGGGTCACATAACTCTGTCTCTCCAGGATTGGTCCCTGGTGTCTTATTTATTTCATTTAGTAAGGTCATGTTTTTTTCCTGGATGGTCTTGATGCTTGTGGATGTTCCTTGGTGTCTGGGAATTGAAGAGTTAAATATTTATTATAGTCTTCATTGTTTGGGCTTGTGTGTACCTGTTCTTAGGAAGGCTTTCCAGGTATTCAAAAGGACTTGGGTGTTGTGATCTGAGTTTTTAGTCACTGCAGCTGTATCTGCATTAGGGAGCACTCCAAGCCCAGTAACACTGTGGCTCTTGCAGATTTGTAGAGTTATCACCTTGGTGGTCTTGGATAAGATTTGGAAGAATTCTCTGGGTTACCAGGCAGACAGTCTTGTTCTTTTCCCTTTCTCCCAGGCAAATGGAGTCTCTCTCTCTGTGCTGAGCTTCCTGGAGCTGGGGGAGGGGTGACACAGGCACCCCTGTGGCCAGTACCATGAGGCTATGCTGGGTCAGACTTGAAGTCAGCACAGCACTGGGTCTTGCCCAAGGCCTGTTGTAATCACTGCCTAGTTACTGTCTAACTTGGCTCAAGGCCCTAACACTCTACAATCATCAGGTGGTAAAGCCAGCCAGGCTTTTGTCCTTCCCTTTAGGGAGGTAGGTTACCTCCAGTCCTGGGAAGGTCCAGAGATGCCATCTGGGAGCCAGGGCTTACAGTTGAAAACCTTAGGATTCCATCTGGTGCTCTATTCTACTATGGCTGGGCTGACACCCAAGTCACAAGACAAAGTCTTTCCCACTCTTCTCTACCCTTTCCACAATCAGAGGAGTCTCTTCCCATAGCCACCACTGCTCTAGATCTGTGACGAGTACTTCCTGACTACCTCCAATGTTCATTCTAGGCCCAAGGGCTCTTCATTCAGCTTGTTGTGAATGCTGCCAGGCCTGGGACTCTCCCTTCAGGTCAGTGGGCTCCCTTCTTGCTCTGGGCTAGTCCAGAAATGATATCTACAAGCCAAGGCCTGGACTCAGGGACCCCAAGAATCAGCACAGTGCTCTACACAACTGTGTCCAAATTAATACCTAATCTGCAAGACAAAGTTCCCTGTATTCTTCCCTCCCCTTTCCTCAAGCAAGAGTCTCTCTCCATAGTCACCACAGCTGGGAATGCACCTGGCCACACCTGAAGCCAGCATGGTCTTGTATCTCACCCAAGGCCCATGGCAAGTACTGCCTGGATACCACTGCTGATTATTCAGGGCCCAAGGGTTATTTAGTCAATAGATGATGAATCCTGCCAGGACTGGGTCCTTCCCTTCAAGACAGCTGGTTCTTTTCTGGGCCAGGGTGTCTAGTAATGTCATCTGGGAGCTAGGGTCTGGAATGGTGCCCTTTCTTGCTATAGCTGAGCTGGTATCCAAGTTGCAAGACAAAGTTCTCTTTGCTTCCCCATCTCCTCTCCTCAAATGGAGGGAAGGCGTCTCACCCACAGCTGCAAGCTGTGCTGTCTGGGCTTTGGAGAGGGATCGTGCAAACACTCTCTTGGCCACCCTGGCTGGTGTCTCACTAGCTTGTGTGTCTATCAAGTAAACTGGCTCTGAGCTTAGCCCAGCACCAGGAGTTGCCCCAGAATTGCAATCTTTGTGGCCTAGACTTCCTTTCAAGTTTTTATAGGGTCCCAGAGCACTTTAGCCCTCAGTGACGAGGCTTGCCGCAACTCAGACTCCAACTACTGGGATAAGTGATTATCCTCTGGCTAGGATGGCTGTAAATGCTCCCTCCATGGTCACTGGCTGAGTTCTGCCTGGTGTTGCTTTCTGCTGTGACAGGCAGCACTGGGTTCCAATGCAAAGTCCCACAGTCACTGTCCTCTCCCTCTTCCAAGCACACAGATTCTCTCTCCATGCCACACAACTGCTGCTGGGGGATGGGGGAAGCGTGGGATCAGCAATTCAAGACTGTCTTTCCTACTCTCTTCAGTACCTCTTTCAGTGATAGGAAGTTAAAACCAGGTACTATGATCACTCAGCTGAGAGTGGATAGTTGTTCAATTTGTGTTCAATTTGGTGTTTCTGTAGGGAGGATGATTGGTGGAGGCTTCTATTTGGCCATCTTTCGCTGCATCCTCTTCCCTAATTTTTAAATTTTTTGTAGAGAAAGGATCTTGCTATATTGCCCAGGCTGATCTCGAACTCCTAGCCTCAAACGATGCTCTTACCTTGGCCTCCCAACATGCTGAGATTACAGGCATGAGCCACCATGTATGGCTGCATTATATATTTTGTTTGTTTTCTTTCTTTTTTTTTTTTTTGAGACGAAGTTTCACTCTTGTTGCCCAGACTGTAGTGCAATGGCGCAATCTCGGCTCACTGCAACCTTCACCTCCCAGGTTCAAGCGATTCTCCTGCCTCAGCCCCCCAAGTAGCTGGGATTATAGGTGCCCACCACCACTCCTGGCTAATTTTTTGTATATTTAGTAGAGACCGGGTTTCACCATGTTGACCAGGCTGGTCTTGAACTTCTGACCTCAGGTGATCCACTGCCCTCGACCTCCCAAAGTGCTGGGATTACAGGTGTGAGGCACTGTGCCCAGCTGGCTGCATTATATTCTTTTTTTTTTCTTTTTCTTGTTATTTATGTATTTTTTTCTTTTTCTTTTTTTAATTTTTTTATTTTTTTTTATTATTATTATACTTTATGTTTTAGGGTACATGTGCACAATGTGCAGATTTGTTACATATGTATACATGTGCCATGTTGGTGTGCTGCACCCATTAACTCGTCATTTAGCATTAGGTATATCTCCAAATACTATTCCTCCCCCCTCCCCTCACCCCACAACAGTCCCCGGAGTGTGATGTTCCCCTTCCTGTGCCCATGTGTTCTCATTGTTCAGTTCCCACCTATGAGTGAGAACATGCGGTGTTTGGTTTTTTGTCCTTGTGATAGTTTGCTGAGAATGATGGTTTCCAATTTCATCCATGTCCCTATAAAGGATATGAACTCATCATTTTTTTATGGCTGCATAGTATTCCATGGTGTATATGTGCCACATTTTCTTAATCCAGTCTATCGTTATTGGACATTTGGGTTGGTTCCAAGTCTTTGCTATTGTGAATAGTGCCACAATAAACATACGTGTGCATGTGTCTTTATAGCAGCATGATTTATAATCCTTTGGGTATATACCCAGTAATGGGATGGCTGGGTCAAATGGTATTTCTAGTTCTAGATCCCTGAGGAATCGCCACACTGACTACCACAATGGTTGAACTAGTTTACAGTCCCACCAACAGTGTAAAAGTGTTCCTATTTCTCCACATCCTCTCCAGCACCTGTTGTTTCCTGACTTTTTAATGATCGCCATTCTAACTGGTGCGAGATGGTATTCTTAAAGAAGAATAAAATCTCAGAGTTGGGAAGGAATTTTAAAGGTCTTAAGAACTACCTAGTCTTCAGTTCTAATGTCTGTAATAGTGGTAACTACCAGAGGTTTAATATAAATGCTAGATTTTAAGCATATATTCTTCACTTTGTTTTTAGAAAATTTACCAAAACAGCAATAAAAGGAAAACACATATATAACCTAGGTGCTTTCATGGTTCCAGCTCCTGACAAACCACCGTAACTGAGGAATTAAAGCTGTAACAAATGACTGAACAGCTGTATAGTAAGAAATAAATTGACAATTAGTTCAGAGAAATTTTTGTTCTTGATATTAGATCTTAGCTACTCACATGTCAGGATTTGGTAAATAATTTAAAAAGAATGATCATATTGAGAGAATTTGAAAAATGTTACAAACTACCTACTAGGTAGCCCAAGACAGTGTTAAAATAATCACGACCATAGCATTCATCAACTCTAGGCATTCCCTGACTGGATATGAGAATGACTGGCTGAATATGAGAAGGTCCCATTCCGTGTACCAAGATGACTTTCTCAAACACTATTTCAAAATAGAAAATCTGGATGGGATAGAAAGTTCCCACAGGTTCTGAAACTCTCACCAAGAGCTCTTGCAAAATTTGGCAAGAATCATAATTTACATTTACTTAACCATTCTCTGCCAATAGAGCTGTAGTCTCTGCTGTTGATGTTGGAAATAAACACTCTAAAGTAATTTCTTTTTACCATCAACATTTATAAAAGAGAGACTCAAATGCCTCAAAACAATGCTTATCTAACAAAAATTATTTTGTAGAATAAATGTTTGCTTCTAGACTGAAAACCTGCCACATTTCATGTTAGCCTAATATGTCTTCAAAGTGACAAACTACTTGACAATTGACAAATGATTAACAAGAAGAAAAAAGTGTACTGAAACACTCATCTGTGGAGATTTTAAAAGGGGAGGAATGGATAGATAAAGACCCAGGTTGAACTGTTTGTCTTGCCTTTCAGAATAATTGTATTAATTATTTTGGGAACACTTGAGGGAAAACACTGAAAGGCAGAGTCCAGTTGGCTTCATTTCTCATTAAATTCTTTAAAGAGCTGCGCAATTAATCTTCCAGTTGCTCTCTTCATTCTGTGTGCATTTCTTCTCTCTTTTTACCAGGAAAGCTGGTTCTGAGCGCTACCCTAGCCTAGGCCTCCCTTTCCCACCAGCACATCTAGGAGGCTGTGTCTTTTTCTTACTCCAATATCCAGAAAAGAGAAGCTCATTGCTTATGCTGCAATTTTGATAACCTAACTGGCAGAACAGTTATTCAAATTTTAAGCTTCTGAATGCAGCAAGATCAACCTGGCCTATCCACATAAATAATTTTGACATGATAAGTATGCGAGAGCGATGATAACCGATAAGTGAAGCAATTACCTTGCTTTTTTGGATTATATTAAATGAAGATTCTGATAGAGTAATGAAAAGAGACAAAGCAGACAAAAAGTCGGCTGCAGAGCTTTTGGGCACTGTGTTATCTCTATTATTCCATATTGAAATAGAGAAGCTATCACCAATCATGCATTTCTATGTAACTTCTGGCTTCTAACAGTGAACAATGAATAAATTGTCACAAGACAATAACTGATAAATTGGGATTGGCAGTGCTTTTTAAAAAGCATAAATAAATTTACTGGTCACCTTTTTCTTTTTCAAAGCAGTTTTTAAGGGGCTATTGGAGGTGGGTGGGTGGGCAGAATCTATTACAACTTATGCCTATTTCCTACCCTTATCGTAGCCCCTTCTCTGACACTATTCTTTGTTTAGTAATCAATTTTAAGGAATCAAGAATGTATCCTGGCATTATTAACACATTTCACCAATCTATGGCCCTCTTAATTGGGTATGTGGCTTGAGTGTCTGGAATTCACAACATTAAGTTAGTGTAAAAAGTTTGTTTTTGGGAAAGCAAGTCTTTCAAATAAAGGTAAGTATAAAATATGGACACTTATTTCCATGAGCCTTGGGTTCCAGCAGAAAGAAAGTTGTTTAACAGCCTACAAATGCTTTCATGATGGCCCAGTCCTGTATTTGCACATAGTTTGGAAATAATGTTCCCCTTGTCGGAGAAGGTAGCAATAGCCACTTCTATCATAATAAACCTCTTAAATTACAGAGACCCATATATATGAGTAAATGAAGTTTTCCAATTCAAATAATTCCAACTCAATATCCTGGCAAAGTCTGTTCACCCAGCAAGTTTGCAGGTTTAATGGTGACTTGTTTATTTATTTATATTTTCTTTTTCAGATGGTCTGTGGCATGAGAGGGCTGGGTTTAGGAATGAATAGGATTCAGTTCTTTTCTCAATTACAACCTGGACTGCCTAAGCTAGTTATATTAACACACTATCCACCATGGTGTGGAGGAGGGAGCTTGAATATGGAGGTGGAAGGGCAGTGTTCAAGTCTCAATGCTACCACTTACTTGTGGGAACTGAGTTTTACTCTAAGTGTCTCATCTGTGAAATGGGACTAATACACTTTGAAGGAAAGTATGGTAGTGACAGTGTATTCTAAACAATTAAGTACTGTTCAAATGTTAGTATTTATCTGGCTGGTGAATACTGTCTTAGTTTGTTTTATGTTGCTATAAAAGAATACCTGAGGCTGGGTCATTTATAAAGAAAAGAGGTTTATTTAGCTCACCATTCTGCAGGCTGGAAAGTGCAAGAAACATGGTGCCAGCATCTGCTCAGCTTCTGGTGAGGGCCATGTGCTACGTCAAAACATGGTGGAGAAGGTCAAAGGGGTGGTGGACCTGTGCAAAGAAAGAAAACCCAAGGGGTTCTGGCTTTCTAACAACCCACTCTCAAGGAAGCTAATCCATTATTGAGGGAACTAATCCAGTCTCGCCAGGGTGAGAACTCACTCACTACCTGGAGAAGGGCACAAACCATTCATGAGGGATCCACCCCTGTGACCCAAACACCTCCCACAAATCTCACCTCCCAACAATGCCACATTGGGGATCAAATTCAACCTGAGTTTTGGTGGGGACAAACAAACCATTTACAAACCATAGCAAATGCCACATCTCAAGGTATAAAGGAAAGACCGGTTCCAATGTTGCCATTGGCTTTATCAAGAAAGTTGGAGTTTCAGGCCAGTCAGTTGTAATGGCAGGGTGGGCTGACAGTTCCATGAAACAAAGAGAGTGGGAATAAGTATCATTAGTCTTCTGTTCCTACAAGTAAGATCATTTATCTTTTCTCTCATTAAAAACAGAAAAAGAAAACCATGCCCATGGTCACTTTTCAAAATGAAAGGGCCAATAAAGAATTTATTTAAAGCAAATCACATTTGATTAAATTATTATCATTATGGTGTTTGAAATAACATTTGTTCTGTTTATCAGTCTCCAGTCTTACTGCATCAGCAAAGAATTTGCCTTTGAAGACCAGGAAAACAACAACATGGAAATGCAGCCCAGTGCCTGCACCAGACTGGATCCTTGATTGTTTTTCACTAGTTCTTTACTACATGCCTGCAATTCTAGAGCTCAAACTTCTAGACCTCAAGTTATGCAAGTTAATGAGAGCTAGGCTGAGAGAATCAGAGGATATAGGGGAGAAATGGAAGGATGAGAAAAGGAAATATTGACATTGTTAACCCCAATGCAAAGTCTGGTTTTACATTTGCTTGGCAGTTGTTTCATTTTAAGAACACATTTAGAAAGCTGACTTCATAAAACTATTTGTTACCCATCCTGGTCTTGAATGTATAATTTCTTCCCTGCAATAAAAAAGATTGGTTGTTGGTGTTACTTGAAATAAAGGCAAAGATTTTTTTGTCAATTTGTACATAACTACCACTAGCCTTATCCTCAAATTTGAGAAATCAGCAATCTTAAAGTATAATTTGACTATGATTGGTCACAATGAGAGAGGTAGGTATTCATCAGAGGGACACAGGTAACCAAAGAGGTAGGTATTCATTAGAGGGGCACAGGTGTGCCCCTATGGCACAATGCCAATTGTGATGCTTTGTCAAGAGCAGAAGCCAGGAGCCCCCAAAGGACTCCCCCTACCCACACCATCCTGGCCACTGTAGAACCCCATGCCTCCTCCAGAGCTCCCTGCCACCCAACAACTAAAGGTTAATGATGGGCACACCTGGGGTCTCCATGTGTCCATTCTGATTGATCGTTACCTGTTTCCTACTTGTTATTAATTATATAAACATCATGGATATCTATTTCGTATTACAAAGTCAAGTGCAAAGAACAGACATCTATATTTCGGCCTACAGAAATGAACTTTTGTCTGTTGCCTTTAAAAGAAGTCGAGATAAGCCTAATAGAATTCACAAAGGCAAACTTAGGGACATTTAATGCTTTCAGTCTGTGTATTTTATGGGCTACTCTGGGTATGTTTGATAAGGATTCAGAAGCTTACCACTTGAATGGGTATTATACACATGGAGAAAACCATAATCATAGGATTTTTGCACCCACTGACAAAGATCCTTTAATCAGCCAAATATCCTGCAGCCCTTTTTATGGTATTATGCCTTTGACAACTAACCTTAAAAATATGCAGTAGATCCAAAAGAATTAAGGTTGAACCTGTCCACACCATTTAGAAGAGCATTGATGTACTTACGAGATCTGAACAAAATCTACGTCAGGCTTGTACATGTCCCAGAACATAAGTAGGGTTTCCATAAAATCTAGACAGTATTCCAGGACAGTCTAGGATCCCAACCAGTAACTGTACTTACAGATTATGTACTTTGTGAACATTTTATATTGAAAGAGGAATACAAATAAGAACTTCTGATGAGGTAACCAGGGATCAACCTGGCCGCTACTGAATCAGTGCATCCTGAAGTCTGAGGATGTGTCTCCGTGCAGCCCAGCAGATGCAGCTGGCTCACGCCTTCACTGAGTTCGTCCACATTGATTTGGTCACATGGAAGGTGATAGCTGTGGTGTGGGTAGGACACAGGAAGTTAGGAAGAGGTAAGGATATTTTTTCCCACTAGGGAGAGTATAAATATAAGGATACCATCTTTCCTGCTCCCTCAAGGGTCCATATTCCTTATTCCCATTGTCTAGCCCACAGCAAACATTCAACATTTGTTGAAAACATAAGTATTCTTGGAGATGAAATGTTAAGTCTTTTTTTCGTACTGCATGCTGTTTCTACTTCTTGAGATGATCTTTTTCTCATTCCCTTTATGCCAACTCCTTCTTCTTCTTTGTTATTTATTCATCAAATATTTATTGAGTGCTTAGCGTAAGCCAGGAACTGTGTAAGGAACTGGGATAGTGCTCTGAACTAGACCTGGCTCAAATATCACCACCTCTGGGAAGCTTTCCCTGAGTTTCTTGGGCAGGAGTTGCCCCATGATAATTTGTTATAATACTTATTACATTCCATTTTAATTCGTGGTGTCTGGTTCTTTCCCCAACTCTAAACTGTGGTTTTCTTGAAGGTGAAGAGTGGATCTTGATTATCACTGTATCCTCATAGCTGAAAAAGAGTGTACATATAGCAACCCATCAAAACATTACTGGTGATTGTGGTACGTTGATTGCAAAAATGACCAAGATTCTTTTTTTTCTTCTTTCCAACTTTTATTTTAGGTTCAAGGGGTACATGTGCAGATTTGTTACATACATAAAATGCATGTCATAGGGGTTTGATGTAAAGATAATTTTGTCACCCAGGTAATCAACATAATACCCAACAGGTAGTTTTTTCAATCTTTACTCTCCTTTTACCCTTCATCCTCAAGCAGGCCATGGTGTCTATTGTTCCCTTCTTTGTGTCCATATGCACTCAATGTTTAGCTCCCACTTATAACTGAGAACATGTGGTATTTGGTTTTCTGTTCCTGTGTTAATTTGCTTAGGATAATGGCCTCCAGCTCCATCTATGTTGCTGCAAAGAACATGATTTCATTCTTTCTTGTGGCTGTGTAGTATTTCATGGTGTATATGTACCACATTTTCTTTATCCAGTCCACCACTGATGGACATTTAGGTTGATTCCATGAAAAATGACCATGATTCTTCACCTCTCCCTGCAGCCATGACCTTGTCATATAACCTGGGAGGTCCTTCCTACAAGAGTAGAGCTTTATTTTCCCACTTCTGGCATCTGGGTTGGTATTGTGACATGTTCTGGCCAATAGAAGATCGCAACAATGATAGTGTGCCAATTCTGAGCCTACACCTCAAGAAGGAGCAAGTCTGATCTAGCCTGGTGATTGATGAGAGATCCATGGCTTGGTTACCTTTGCTTCCCCAGTTAACAGCCAGCCAAATGCCATACATGAGTAAGGCTATTCTAAGCTAGCAGCCCTCAGTCAACTCACCAGCTGGACACAAACAAATAAGAATGCACCACTAAGATATGCTGAGCCAGGCACAGATTAGCCAACTATCTGGTTGATCTGTAAACTCATGAAAAGTAATAAATGCTTATTGTTTGAAGCCAGTTTTGGTGTGATTTGTTATGCAGCAACGTCTAACTAGTACGGTGCTTTTTCTTCTTCTAATTTTTTTTCTTCCTCCTACTTAAAAAAGAAAAAAAGATTGTGTATACTCTTGACTAGAAAGCTTAGCATTTCATATGGGGAAAAGCATTCAAGTGTTTGTCTTAGGCTAGCCACTGCTGATCTTGGCCCTTATAAAAATCATGAACCTACTGAATATTAGAGCTGCCAATGAGCTATCTGTCATCTTAACATGACAATTCTTGAAAAGGAAACTGAGTCAAAAGAATTGGTGTAAATTACTCAAGGTTGCCCAGCCAATTAAGAAGTGCAGACTCTATCACAGTTTATTTTGATGAGGTACCAGAGAAGAACCACTGGCCTCCACAGCTATGGCACATTTCTCACTTCCCTACCAAGCTTTGATCACTAAAGTCTTTCATTTATCCTCTTTTTTTTAAAGGTGCAGGTGGCACAGACTGTTCATAAACATAGTCCTAGATGCTATAAGTATCCAAGAATGAGGTTACCAAATTACTCCATTACTAAAGAAATGCAGTATGTATATTTTCTTCTGCCTCATTTATGGTGTTTTTGGATCCTCACTGCAGACTACTCTGATGCCAAGACTTCCCCAACAGACAGATATGTGCATGTGTATGCCTCCTCATCTCCAAACTTATTAGTGTAACAAAACATCAATTCCTCAATTGGCCGAATGATGATTAAATTCTGACTCGGAGGTCATGATCACTCTCCTGTTTTGTTTGCCAGAGGAATTTCATTTGCTGCTGGATCACGTGATTCTTGGGTGACCAAAATCAAACAGAACTCAAGCCCAAGACCTCTTCAAGGATCGTTATTTTTCTTAGTAAGAAGCTAAGACCTTCATCCGAAAGATATTCTGGGACCTAACACTTTTGTGTACGACTTAGTTGAATATAATGGAAACAACCTTTGCTGAGTAGGTAAAAGAGTGATGGGCTGGAGGTTGGCAGGAAAGAGCTGAGAGTTGTAGGCGAAGCATGTTAATGTCGATACATTTTTTTCCCAATGCAAGTCAATGGTGAGGAAGCTAGTATGTATACTTAGTCAACATTTATAATCGACGGCAGCTATGAAGGAAAAGCATTTGGTATTGATCTTCTCTTAATCAGAAATCAGAATGAATTTTATCTCATGACAAAGTAAAATTAACTATTTTGTTAATTACTATAATTATCTTTCCCACATTTATTTTGACAGCAGTGTCAGGGATAGAAAACTATCTCCTTAAATTGCCTCTTGCCTATTATGAATTACAAATTCTTACAATTTTGATAAATGATTTCATTCTCTCCTTTACACTTGCTTTGGGGCCTTTTGCAATACATGATTTTTCAGAGAAATGCCTTGGTAATTAAAAAGTAAAGAAATTCAAAGAAAGGTCATATCAAAAAGACTACTACATGGAGAGGCCTTGGAACTGCCTGCCAATGACAAGAAGTCTCATTTTTCCTTGCCTTTTCACTCTAAGGGTGTTCCAGAACTCAGGAATGCTGGAAGCAAAAATTAAGAGATCGTTGTGATTGGTTAAGGATTTTTCCACCCAGGATTACTGTAAATGTGACTTTTAGCTAAGGCTTAAATTTTCTTGATGATACGTGATAGTTAAGACCCATTCTTAAGTAAGTAGAAGAAAATTTTCAGGTCACCATGAACAGTCAAACCTAGGAATAAATCTTGGTACATTGTTCAGGCAAATCTCCACCAGTTTTCATAGGGACCTCAGACCTCCCTGACTCTACGGTTGTTCCTCTCTTGGGCTTTACAGACCATCCTTCACTTCCCTCTTCTGGTACCTTCAGAAGGCAAAGAGCTTGGATAAGAGAAAGAGCCATGAACTCTGTCAGGACCAAAAGGAAAGATACTGTTTGTTAATGTAAACACTTTATTATCCAGGTAGGCATGACTTCTCTGAGGGTCATGCTGGCAGCATTTTGCCAAAGAACAAATTCTTCACTAAAATGCTAATCCTCTGAAATGGGCTTGTTTCATCCAGCTTGTGAAGCAGGTAGAGTAAAGGTAAATGTCAAGCTAGCTGTTATTTTTATCGTGATGGTCAGAATATAATGAAACGTATTCATGCATGCATTTATTCACTTATCAAACAGTTATTAGGCACCTACTATGTGCTGGGCATGATGGCAGGTATTAGGGGGATCCACATTTTGCCTTGTGAGACTCTCAGACCATTAGGGGAAGCAGGCACATAAACAGAAGATTACAGAACATTGGCAAGAACATTTTTTTCAGCTCTTATTGGCTCCCTTTTAGTAAAACTAATTTCTGTGACTTACTTGGTATTCATGGGAAGATGGATAAAGTTTGCTTAGGAAACCTATAGGTTGGAGGGAATGCCCACAAAAACATAAAGAGATAAGCAGGAGGCAAGCCCATGTTGCCACAAGAGAACATCAAGATGCACCTCATCCATATTTGGGAGTAGCAGGAGGTAAGAGCAGAAAAGGCTGGCTGAAAGAGATGACTCCTGGAATAAATCTTAATATAAATGTGAATTGATTTCCAAAGCAGTACCACTAACACAGAGAATATTAGAGAGAGACTAATGTTGCGTCTTCATGGAACCTCTGTCTTTATTAAGCAACTCCACATATAAGAGCATCAGGGTCAACTGAAACATGTTTCAGGGTTGTCCATTTTATACTCTGGCAAGTCCATGGAGAATTTTCTGTAGACTGTTCAACTTGTTCATGTTGACAAGTCAATGAACTAATCTGGCCTATTCAAATGGGAGTATAAAGTGGTTTGTATTGTGTTTTGTGGTTAGTTTTCATTTCTATTATTATTATTATTATTATTATTATTATTATTAGTGTTCTCTCTTACAGATGCTTGAGTGAAAAATTTTTTTTGTTTCCTCCCTAATGGCTCAAGACAAAAGAGAATTTTACAAACAAATAAAAAAACTTTAAATTGCCCAACCCACAGAAAATGTAGAAAGGCCTGTTCCCTGATAAACACATTGGCATTTTCATCTGGAAGATTCTTGTTTTCTAAAGAATGGCTTTCTTGTTGTTCCCAAGTAGTTCTACAGTACTTTACAATATCACACAAAAGACTGAAAGGATAGGTAATTTTCTCAGTTAAAATGAGACTTTAAAATTTCCTTGGACTTTTTAGTGATTTTTCTTGCAGATTTTGCACATTTTATACATTTTACATTTAATATACTCACGAAGGCAGTTCTGGCTTATCTATGAGTAACTAGGCTCTACCTTGGCTCAGACATTCCTAAATCCATCTATTTTAAGAATTTTAAAGTACTTCTTATCATTTCAGAATTCAGATTCAAAGTCAGAGAAGGGAAGAGAGATATTTGTTCTTGGCTTCAGTCCCATTCTGAACAATATGAGGTTGATATGGAAGCTTAGAGAACGAATTTGGGATGTGTATAGATTTTATTTTAAAACGACTTACATTTACTTACATTTCCTTTTTCATGAACAAGCAAATGGTGGTTTTGCAACAGTCCTCAACTAAGAACACATCTATCGTGAAAAAAACACTCTCTTAGCTCTTAGTGGTCTCTTTTAATAAAATAAAACTGTGTCTTGCTTGTTTGTGGGAAGATTAAGATACCTTGCTTAGAAATTTTCTTGTATGGAGAGACACTCAGTAAAACACATGAAGCCATTTGTCTCATGACTACTTGGAAAGTTGGGTACCTGGAGAAGCGAAGCACAGCATCAAGTCTTGTTTCCAGGTCAGAACTAAAATGCGCTGGGCACATTAAGGCTGCCAGGCTCCTTCGTCTCTGAAAAATCTAACAGGAATCCTTAAAATTACCAATTTGGCTCTCTATTTTGGAGTTTTACCATTTCTAGAAATAACTAAAATGATTCTACGGAAAGATTATACTTCTGGGGGCTGGGCTTGGTGGCTCACGCCTGTAATCCCAGCACTTTGGAAGGCCGAGGGGGGCGGATCACGAGGTCAGGAGATCCAGACCCTCCTGGGTAACACGGTGAAACCCCGCCTCTACTAAAAATACAAAAAATTAGCCTGGGGTGGTGGCAGGTGCCTGTAGTTCCAGCTACTCGTGAGGCTGAGGCAGGAGAATTGCTTGAACGCGGGAGGCGGAGCTTGCAGTGAGCCGAGAATGCACCACTGCACTCCAGCCTGGGCGACAGAGCGAGACTCCGTCTCAGAAAAAAAAAAAAAAAAAGATTATACTTCTTATTCTTAGACCACGTTGTTTGACCGCCGCAGCTCGTGTCTTCCTCTGCAGTAAGAGGTAGTAAGGTAAAGGGCTTGTGGCGTTTCCTCACTTCATGCCTAATGTTAACCTGAGAGCATGTCTTAAAAGTTAGTCCTACCAAGGAAGTGTCCATGAGTGTTTCTCAGGTCTCCCTTTGTGTGTCCTGTGGCTGAATCCTGTTGGATCTCACAGCGCCTGTGGACTCCTCTTCCCAGCAAAGCTGCACTTGCTAACATCCTAATAATTTCTTTCATGGTCAGGCTTTTTTATTTCATTAAGGCTCTTCCTCCACAGGCTCTTGTTTTCAATAAAGTTTTTCTTCAGTGAGACGTGAGAAAGTGTCCTTTCGGTTTCTCTGTTGTTTGTACTTCTCTTCACCATCACCATGGGGCCATTTCAAACTATCATTTTTAAAGGTCACTTGTTTTGTTCCATATGCAGTTGAGCCTGACAATGGGTTAATGACACCCTAATAAGCTGTATTAAAATTATATCCTGTATGATCATAAACAACTATTGAGTCAAAGGAGAAGAAAGCAAACAAGCTCCTTCCAAGAAATCAACACTGAAGATATTAGTTAGAATGTTAAAGTATATTAGCCAATTACATAAAATCCTTTTATATTGCCTTGCTTCATTTCAAACATGGCATGGGCTATTTTGTCTGTGAACTCAAGTGGAACAAAAAGCTACAGAATGCAATTTGTGTCAGGAGCTGGACTACAGAAGGACAACTAATTCTAATTAGTACGAATTCCCCATAGGCCAGAGGGAGGCCAAGTGCAGGAACCAACTGCCTAATGCTGTTTCTATCTTGCAACAGGTGGGCCAAGGCCTTCTAAAGGTTGTCATGGCAATAGCTAATGGTAGACCTTTAGCCGGACACCAGTAATTAATTGCAGGCATGTCCAGCCTTTGAATGTGATATCTTTTAATACATTGCTGAAATAAAAGAAGATTGGCTCTTCTAATTGGTTAAAATTAAAACAGCAGAAGCCTTTGCCAAGAAGGACTGCAAAATAATGCAAGTCTGATTTCAGCCTCTCAAACTTAGATTCTTTGCCTATCGCTACATGAAGGAGTAAAGAGAAAGGTATTTACTTCTGATAACACTAATATTCTGTCAAATGTAGGCTCACCAGCAAAATATTCATGCAATGCACTGTTAGATGATGCCTGAGACCTTTAAGAAGCATGTCTTCAAAATTCTGACAAATTATCAGAAATGTTTATCTGATTTCCCAGTCATGGGTGTTTATAGCCTACAGAGAAGATATCACACACTTGGTAGTGATTCTATGTGATGGTCCTATGCTTGAGGGGTGACCTCCTGAGCACTGTTTAGTTTGGGGATGTGGCCAAGGACTGGGGAGTGAGGGAGCTTCTTGTAGGGTGAGGGGCCTGAAAGAAGGCACTGCACCGTGTGCTACACAGGAGTCTGCCGATGCCCAGCCACAGGCTTAAACACCACTCATGGCCTGCACTGGCTAGCCATTTGAGAAACAGGGCATGGCGCAGTTTTAACAAAGCGCCTGAGAATAGAGTGAAAAGAAAGAATACTCTTTTCCATTTGGGTTGTGAATTGTGCTGTTCCATATTCTGGAATTATAAAATAAAAATAACCATAGCAGGAATAATAGCTAAAATGTATTGAATCTTACTGTGTGCCAGGCATTGTGCTGAGTACTTTGCATGCGTTATGTTATTTGATTTTCATAATGACATTAGAAAGTAAGTACTATTATTATTCCAGCTTTAAAGGTTAAGAAACTGGGATTAGAGAAGCTGACTTGCCCATTGTCTTCCAGATGTTAAGGAACAGAATCAGGATTTGAATCCAGGCCTGACCCAAGTCTTGAGCTGTTAACAAAAGAGAAGGCCATTAAAAAACGAGTTGAGTTGTGTTATTTATTGTAGAAAATAACCAAACTCCCTTTTAAATCATTCAAACTAAAACACATTATGTAATCTTTGAACTCTTAGTTATGAATCCTGAACCCTGAGTTCCTGAACTATGGTCCAACTTACTGAAATTACTTTTTCAAGATACCTTTTCTTAAATGCTTATATTTCTAATTACAGATCCATTCCTCCTTCTTCCCTTTCTGTTGAACATAATGGGAAATGCAATTATTCTTTTCCCTTGTTCTAATGGTAAAAAAGTAAATAAATGAGGAAGGCTCTGTCCCCCTCTTCATTATCAGCCAAAAAACACATTTGAAAATTTCCAGCCACTTTCTTTTATGTCTGATATTTCAAAAAATAAATGTTTTAGTGAAAACAAAGTCAAATTTAACCCATTTTAAGAAACTGATGTTTTTAAAGTATGAGGTTCTAAGCAAAATGATGCTGAATTATATATTTATGGGGATTAACTTGTTTTCGTGTATAGTACAACTTTCCTGAGTAAACAATTTCCTTTTGGCTCCTTTGGATGACAAAAATATACGTAGCAGTATTTTTTTTAGAGATCTCACTTCTTTAGGTGAGCACTTGAGTTGGAAATATTTATTCTTACTACTCTCCAAATACAAGTGAATACAAAGTATAAGTGGAAAAGTAAAATTAAGGCATCTTTGGTAGTTCAATTCCCCGAAAAAATGTCTTAGCACAGTTCTTTGGCCACCTTATTATGACACGTTAAGTGGGCAACAGCTTCTGCACTATGCAGGACATGTCCCCTATATTGGTATATGTATGCGTTCATGCATATCACCTTTACTTACACATGTTCAAAACACAACAGTTTTTTGTTCATTGTAGCAGATGGAAAATTTCTGGGCTGTGGACTTCAAAAGGAGAAAGACTTTGAAGTGTTACTGCTTTAATACTGTTCCTTCATTAGCCCCTACTGCTTGGTAAATAAGGCAGCCATTGGGTTATCAATGGGTTTACTTTTACCAAACAATTGGACTGAAAATACTCCAGAGAGTTATGGCCTCCCTTACCCTGTTACCAGAATCATTTTATTAATAAAATGCTTCTAACATGACCTCCCAAGATTTTTTGACTTATTGCTTGGGTGGCACTAGAGGCTAAAATGGGGCTCCTTTTAATAACACATTTGCATAAGTTGATCTGAAAGATCCCCATGCGATTACATGACTCCAGGGTTGGCTTGTCATCTCAGAAAAGCCTGAGGTACTCGTCCCAAAGAGATCAAAACTCAAGAATTAACTAGTCTTCATAAAATGAGAACATCTCTAGGAGCAGTAAAACAAATGATTATCATTTCTTTTTGGCGTTGGACTATGCCAAGCTAGAGAAAAACAGAGCTTTCAAACGTTGACAATCTGGTATATTGAAGTATGACCATTATTTTTTATTTTCCACATTTTTGGTCCAAAGACAGTTCTGAGTAATTGATTCCCATAATGAGCTATGGTTCGTTAGTCAATTTAATTTATAATTGAATTGGATGGATGTAACTCTGTGTAAAATTGTCTCTGAAGAATCTGTTTTGTTCGTCTGTTCAACTTCTGACAGGGATGGAAGAAAATCTAAATTATTCCCTCCTGCAAGGGGGAAAAATTCAGAGTCTCAGCCTCCCTGGTGAAATTAAGGGAAAAAATATTTTTAATAGTTGCCATGCAAAAATATTATGGCTTTACTAAAATTTATACAAGCATGTCAATTAACACATTCATGGCAAGGATGGTGGATTCAGGAATCTGAGTAAATGCCTTGAGGCAAAGACCTTTTCTGAGTACTGGGAAGGATTTCTCATTATTAGAATGAACACCAGGTCTCTCTGCATTTATTTTTATCAGTTATTGACAAAGATTGTCTTATTGCTACATAAATATGCCCAGAAAACAATAGCTCTAATTCTCCAGGTGTTTTGCAATCATCACAACTTGTATTTCCTATACATTTCCAATAATGGCATAATTTGGGGAACAATTATTAAAATAATCACGTAGAGCTTTTTTTAAGTTTTGAAAGACTGTCAGAAAATTTTTTAACTTTAATTGTTAACAACAGGCTTTCATTTTTGCTCAAAGATTTTCTCTTATTCCCGAAGCCCTTCACATTTAAAACTTTTACAACCATCTTAGCACACACTCAAAACAAAGCCATAATTATGTAAAAAGAAATGTTTTACAGTTAATGCCATCTAAGACACTCACCAAGTGCCAAAATGCATAGGATTTTGGTAAAAGGCAATCTGTTCTTTGAGGATAATGCATGCAAACTACTCTTGTGCAAAACCTGAGGCAGGAATAGTATACTGCCTTAGATCACACCTATGGAGCTGACTTTGATACTATGCCCAGAAGTGGGTTACAGGCTGTGATTTGAATGAAGTTTAATCATTTTTAGAAGCGAAGGGCCTTTAGGGTACTCTTGTTCCATAAGACTTATTATATCTAAGAAAGACAAAGGCGTAGGCTTTATTCTTCCTTGTTAACAATGGTAATACAGTAATGATCTTTCATGATGGACTGTTGTATGAAATAGACTGACTGGGAAGAAAAGCTAGATGAAAACAGCTGTCATTTTATATCGCCAAACCCTGTTCTCACATGGACAAAGAGAGATCATGAATTCATGTCCCATAATATGATGGAGAGGTATTATATCACTGTATGTCCACTGCCATTTCTATGCACTTTCATCTAATCCCCTGCAAATGTTAAAAATATATATTTTAGTTAGTTACAATGAAATGAATAAATGAGGTCGAATTAAGGCAGGTCAGGATATAAAGTTCAAATGTTACAGTTCTCAAGGGACAAATCTTTTACAGTTTCTCTCTGCTCACATACACCTGGCTGTTCCCATTTTCTGACCTTTGCAAGATTTTAACCAGTGTTTTTTTTCTTTTTAAAAAATTTCTGACATGGAAAACAAGATATTTCATTTGGAAAAATACTCCCTAAATGAGCTAGGCTGAACAAAGCAGGAATTAGCTTTATCAGGTGAATAAAATCACCAGAGATCGCTTACATTCATAATTGTTACATTTCTCCTGAAGAATTTTGAGTAGCACTCATCTTTTATGTAAGTCAGCTATGTAAAATAGATTGAAAGGTGAATCTAACAAAATATTCAAACCCACATCAATCATTCATACATAGCGCACAGTTCAATGAAGGCCGGCTCTGGAGCCCAGATAAGCAGTGTCACAGTAAGTTATGTTCTATGGCAGCAGAATCAGTTGTGATCAATCACATAGTAACCAGTGTGAGTTACATTTTTGCTTTAGTCCTTAAATTCTTTCGAGTGTACTTTGAAAAGTATTGTTTTTATCTAAAGTAGTAGATCAATACCTGTGATCAATAAGCATTCATTTCCAAGTAACAAGGACAATGGTGAGTGAATTCCTTTAAACATTTTCATAGCAAGGAATGTTGGGTTGAACAGTAGATCATTAATATGTCAAATTTTAGGGGGAGCTCTTAAAAATCTCTTGGAAGACAACTCTCAAAGAATGCCTCTATTCTTTGACAACTGTTCCATTTCTAAGATTTCCAGTAAAATCATCAAAACTTTGTATATTGATAGCTCCGGCAGTTTCAATCCGGATCCAATAAAATGTAATGCATTAATTAATGACAGTTTTGGCTTTTGTGAAATTTGATGACAACTTTTCTATGATGAAGTGAAAGCCCTTGAAATGGCACTAATGAATATCACAGTGAAAAATATGGGGTGATATTCCTGAGCCCACCCTCACCTCCAGTCACCAGACCACTGAAGGGGCCTTGCTTGCTTGTCTTGAAGTCAGGAAAAAGAAGGAAGATTTTGACACTACTGACCTGAGTTAATCTTTTACAATTCACATTGGTTTACACACTATCTTTTTAAACCAGTTCCTAGAGAGCAGGATTAGAGCTTATATTTTATTGTATTCAGGAATTGCTAGTGTATTTTTTCCACTAACAAAGATATTAAGGGAATAACCAATGGAGATATTTCTCCAGTGTCTTAAAGGTTTTACTTAAAAGCTGCTTTCCATTAATTCGGCTTGACTTCTTCAACAGGGTTGCAGGGAGCAGAGGGTTGGCCTGGATGAGATGCATAAAACTGGCAGGCATCACAGAGTCGGATGAACCGTAAAGCAGCGTTGAAAGCAGTAGCAAGCTTCAGGCTTTGAGAGCGTTGGCAGGGACAGGGTGGAAAGTGGAATGGGGAAGAAGGAAGATACTTGTTCCTTCTCCATCAGTGTTCTTTAAAGCTCTTTTGACTGAGCACCCCTCAATTAAAAAAAAAAATCCTTCAAGCTACACCTATACACGTTTGTTTACAAATTATATACATGTGATGCTATCATCAGTTGACAAACCAAGGTGCAACACCCACACAAAATTTATCATTGATGATAATAAATGTAGTACTTAAAAATGATTTTGATTACTTTTGGCCGACTTATTGTCACATAAAATTATATTGTCCTTAATTTGGTTAGAAATGTGGCTATTGAAGAGCTCTGCTAGGAAGAGTAACCAGCTTATACATTACTGGTATCATCACGGATCTGTGATATTTTTACAATCTGCATTAATTTCAATCTGTAGTTTTTGCAGCAATTTAAAAACATTAAATTATTGTACAGGATATAGACATTATGAAGTCAGTATCACTCAAGTTATGTAACAGGCTCTACAAATCCGTTATATTCATCCATGTAACCTGTGGTAACTGTGTGCTGTGTGTGTTATCACTTCCTGTCCAGGATCCAGTGCTTACCACACCACTGAAGGCTACCTGACACACACATCGAGGTGGGCACGAGCATCAGTCCATACAGCAAATGCTTGTAGGACTTCTTTTTATAGAAATATAACTATAAATGAGCATTCAAATATTTCTTCCTGCATAACTAAAGGTTATCCTATATAGCCTATTTTGGAGACCACTGTGCTAGACTATAGAGAGAACATCCAACTGTTCTCTAGGATGATTTCACCTGACATGAATACCATTGAGACTGCATTCTATACTCCCAACTAGGGGAAGGTAGGCTTCAAACAGACAAAAAGAATCACCTCTGCTTCCTCTCCCTTTATGTAATACATAGGAATAAGAATTTATTTATCCATTTATTAATTCCATAAATATTTACTGGGAACAATCTGTAAGCATGGCATCCAGTGTCTCTGTCCATATGGAATTTATGGCCTAATGGAGAATATGTAAGCAGATAATTACATGTTGGAATAAGTGCACTGATGGCAGCAAGCACAGGTGCTCTGGCACAGCAGGGACAATCACCAGGATGTGTAGGAACAGGAAAGGTTCCTTAGAGAAAGTGATATTGGAGTTGAAACCTTCAAAATAAGTAAGATTGGTCCTAAGACAAGAAGGAGCAAAAGTGCCCTTGATGGCTGATGTTTGGAATGTAGAGAGTGGGAAATTAGACTGAAAAGGTTAAAAGAGAGGTTAGATTAAGCAAAGTCTTATACGATCTGTTAAAGTGGGAACTTTATCCTGAGGGCAATGGAAAGCCAATGAAGACATGTCAACGCAGGGCAGATATGATTAGAAAAAGTCCAGTAGAGGTAGTATTTATGATGATGCCTGGCACGTGCTGAGCACTCAATAAGTGTAAGCTCTGATTAGCATTCTTATCAATATCAATATCATTATCAAATTTGATTTGTTATCACTATTATTATCAGATTTGATTTGTGGAATGAGCCTTTTAGTTGCAATTTGGCAAACAGATTGAAGGGACAAGACATTTTATCTGAGCCCTTTGTTCTTAAAAATTTCTTCTCTTCCTGAGATTTGTCCAGTCTATTTCGTTCTATGCTTTCTCTTTTAAAGACTTTTATACACCCATGCTCCTTGACTTAGGTGGTGTTATGTCCTAATAAACTCATTGTAAGTTGAAAATATCAAAAGTTAAAAGTATTGTTTTCAACTTATGACAGGTTTATCAGGATGTAACCCCTGATGTAACAACCCCATTGTAAGTCAAGGAGTGACCTGAATGAGTATTGCTTTTGCACGATGGTAAAGCTGAAAAATCCCAAACTGAATCATTGTAAGTTGGGGACTGTCCGTAATTTTACATTTTTTTATGTATTTATTTATTCTTGAAGTGGATTAAGTGGGAAGTGGCAAGAGGGAACCCTGGGGGAAATAGAAATGAGTGAGTTGCAGAAGTGTTATTGAAGAGCTTTCCTTGCAGAGAACCACATATTTCACGTGGAAAGCATTTCACACTGGGCCCGTTAGATACACATACTTAATAAATACTTGTTAACTGACATAGTTTTTCTTTTAACTTGAGGGACCTTCTCACTCTTGAATGACTTAGGTTTCAAACATGGATGACTGACTTTTTTCTTATATGAAAATCCCTGTTTCATCCCCCTCTCCTTTGCGGCATGTGGTGTGTGTGTGTGTGTGTGTTCGGTAAGTTTATACAATTGCATGGTCAGTTCCCTTGGCCTGCCTTCCTGGAGCAATTAAAAATAATTACCTTCTCTTTTAAAATTTGTGTGGAGCATATTAGACTATTATTGCATTAGCTTCATAAGTTATATCCCATTGAGGTAAATTCTTCATTGAGCACTGAGGATCAAACATTTCATTAGATTATGTAAATATTAACAAAGGTATTGTTAATGGTGTTGCTGATTATTTTGAAGATAATTTCTCTTTGTGTCATCAACATCTGTGCAGGAAAATTTAAAGAGATTGTTTTTCTTTGATGCCTTTAGGCTGCCATTTTGTTAAAGGGAAGCAGCCCCAAATCTTTCTTTTGTGTGTTAGTCTCAGTCCAAAAACTGTCCAAATGAATACAGATGTGGAGTTTCACATTCTTAGTGGGGAAGATGGGCTACAGAAAATTATCTTAGAAATGGTCAGGGGAATTGATAAAAAGTACCATTTTTTAAGGAACAGACACTGACTATTAAGGGGATAAAGGACTAGGCACAGTAAAAACCTAGCTGTGTTTTAGGCATTTCATCATACAAGGAAACAGGCAGCTTATTCCCATTTTCGGATACACTAATACCTGCTGTGCTGAAATTAAACATCGCATGAAACAGGTATTTAGAATGCCCATCAGAAAAAAAGATTAAAAACAGTAAATCTCAGGCCCATGAGGCCCAGACTAAATCTGGCAAGCAGCCTATTCTGCAACAGACTTCCTACTTTTGAAGACAGCAAACTTCAGCCTGGCCAGGCAAAGATCAAACAAAAATACTGCAAAGGAATATTTTATTTTATTTTTCTTTCTTGCATGAAGGATACTGATGCCTCAGTCCTTGTCTTCGCTAAAATAGGATGTAGTCCCAAAGGAAAGAACTTAATTTCCTGAGACAAGAGTGTGAAAAACCTACCAAAGGAAATAATGTGCAAGCAAGATGAGCACCTCTTCAGATGATGTGGGGGAAAGTCCACATGGAGATGTCCGAAGGCTCTCATCTGTATGTGCAGACGTCATCTCCATCTGTCCAAGTGTGCGGTTGTATGGTTCTACCACCTTCACTGACTTAACCACAATGAGAGATGATTTTCCACCAAATAAATAGCAAAACAAATATCAGATTGTAATTCTGCTTAACAAGTCTGAAAATGCACGAGAAAGACAAACATAATTTAAAGTTGGCATTAGAAAGCTAAGGGTATATAATTTGGAATAGATGATTTTTTTGTGCACATTGTCAAGTTATAGTTTATCTCTGACTTTTATGCGTGCTTTCCCTTTTGGGTGCATTTTCATCCAATACTGTTCCAGATTTATATATGTAATATAACCTAGAGAATGATGTACAGTATGCAATACTGGGATTTTTGGCACTATCCATTTACAATAATAAAAACTTAAAAAGACAAAATGTGATGATAATAGTAAACAAAAAAAATCAATGCTTTTCTAAAAGCTGTTTATTTCTAACTTTTCATTCTGTAACAGTTCTTCTAGTGGATAACAGTTGATTGTTTTAAATCCTTTCTCTTTTTGCCTTTGCTTCTATTTTTTCTTTCTTCTCCTTGGGACCATTAGGTCCCTAACTCCTCAAACACTTCCTTTTGTTTTCATATTTATGATAAGCTTTAAAATTATTACTTTTTCATTGTTAAATCCTCAATTTTTCATATTTTTTGCTATTACCTTTAGTTTTGCTCTCCACATTTGCTGAATGCCTTCAAAGCTCACAGTTCGTTATGCCTTTTCCTCTCGACTTCTTTCGTCAGCTTCCTATTCATTCCCCCCTTTCTCCCTCCCTGACTCTCTTCTTCTTTTCCTTCTTCCTTTTTTCCCTTCTTTCTACCAGTTTATTTCTACTACTTCCTTTTCTATTTATTTTCCTTAAAATGTACTCTATTGTAGAGATTAACCTGGAAATGCTACAAGCATAACATGTTTTTTTCTTTGAATAATGAGAACATGAGAAAAGTACAAGGCGGTTATAACGAAAATGAAAATAATATTATCCCTGCAAGAAGTATATTATGTAATATTAGAACAAAGCTTTGAATTGCAGTGATCGGCATCTTCTAAAAATGCATAGATACTGGACCACGAAACTGTACTTCTTCCAGGAACCCTTAGTTTGTAAACATGTCATTTTGTCTCAACCTATAAATATCTAAGAATGCTATTAGAATCTGCCAGCTATTATAAATTTAATAAATTTACTTACATTCACAAAATGTTGTGCTGTCTGAATTTGAAGGTTTTCTACGTGGGTTGCTGATGGCCTACTGGTCTTCAGTCACCATAGGCACATATCAAAGGCAGCTATATATGTTAGAGCTGTGAAGTTAGCTCAGATGTAGAGTGGACATTGGGAATACTTGGATGTCAACCCTGGAGTCTAAAATCGGACCCACTCAAGGCATTAGCAGAGGAATTGAGCAAATTGTTTTTCTTTTTTTTAATTTGTGGTGCAGAGATGAGGGCAACCAAGAAGCCACTACTCCTAATTGCTAAATTTTAGCATTAAAATAAGGTAGTTGGGGGAACAGAGATAGCAAAATCAAGGACAGACTATTGGATTTCTTTAGTCTCTTTTTCCTAAAGTTGGGTTGGTAGATCTACTGTGTTGACTCTTTTTATACTTTATTTCAGGGAAAAAGAAGTTGGGAAGTGTGTCTTAGCACGTAGAATGTGTGTGTGTGTATGAAGTTTACTTTTATTAGTATTATTTTTTCTTTGCAGAGTCAGAGTCTTGCTCTGTCACTCAGGCTGGAGTGCAGTGGCACAGTCATAGCTCACGGTAACCTTGAACTCCTGGGTTCAAACGATCCTCCCACCTCAGCCTCCTGAGGAGATGGGACTACAAGCACTCACCACCACGCCTGGCTAATATTTTTTTTTTTTTTTTTTTTTTTTTGAGACGGAGTCTCGCTCTGCAACCCAGGCTGGAGTGCAGTGGTGCAATCTCGGCTCACTGCAAGCTCCGTCTCCCGGGTTCACGCCATTCTCTTGCCTCAGCCTCCCGAGTAGCTGGGACTGCAGGCGCCCGCCACTGCGCCCAGCTAATTTTCTGTATTTTTAGTAGAGACGGGGTTTCACCGTGGTCTCGATCTCCTGACCTCGTGATCCTCCCGCCTCAGCCTCCCAAAGTGCTGGGATTACAGGTGTGAGCCACCGTGCCCGGCCACGCCTGGATAATTTTTAAAATTTTTGTAGAGATGGTATTTCATTATGTGGCCTGGGTTCAAGCGATCCTCCCGCCTCAGTCTCTCAAAGTGATGGAATTATGGGCATGAACTACTGCATCGGGCTGTGAAGTTTATTCAAACTCACTGTGGCCTCTAACACTCCCTTGGTTTATAAACCCTTATGCAAGAACTAACGAGAGGTCTAGACTGTGGATGCTTTGGGGGTATGGGTCATAGTCCCTCTCCTAGTTCTTAGTTTGGAGGCGGGTGTATCCCTTTGGTAGTTGGCACGTCAGTCAGCTTTTATCAGAGGAGGTTCTTGTCACAGAAGCTTGTTTCTCACTCTGCTCTGGCTTTAAGACACATGACTGCTCCATAAGACTTCCTCATTTCAGAATCCAGAGTCAGAAGTAGCAGCCCCCATCTGGGATATTGCATTCTTCTGATGGAGAAAAAAAGAACAATAGAAAGATGAGAAAACACACGTGTCGGCCCTTAAAGCTTTTACTCAGGTCAGGGATACCTGACATCTGCTTTTATTTCATTGGCCAAAGCAAGTCACATGACCAAGCCTGAGCCTGGACGGGCAGAGTATACTTCTCCCAACGGAAGAAGTATACATCACACGGCAACAGGTTGGACATGGATATTCTTAAGGGAAAGGGAGTGCATTACTGGGAACAATAATATGATTTCCATATACAATAAATGCTATTGAATTGAATTATAATCAGAAGCAGTTAAATGACCAGTATATTCTATTGATAGCTTGTTAGACACATGAGCGTTAAGATCAATTTTTTCTTTGTTTACCGTCTTCAGCGAGATTCTCTGTATTAGTCTGTTTTCATACTGCTATGCAGAAATACCTGAGACTGGGTAATTTATAAAGAAAAGAGGTTTGGCCAGGCGCAGGGGCTCACGCCTATAATCCCAGCACTTTGGGAAGCTGAGGCTGGCAGATCACCTGAGGTCGGGAGTTCGAGACCAGTCTGACCAACATGGAGAAACCCCATCTCTACTAAAAAATACAAAACTAGCCGGGCGTGGTGGCGCATGCCTGTAATCCCAGCTACTCGGGGAGCTGAGGCAGGAGAATCGCTTGAACCCAGGAGGCAGAAGTTGCGGTGAGACGAGATTGCTCCATTGCACTCCAGCCTGGGCAACAAGAGTGAAACTCCGTCTCAAAAAAAACCAAAAAACAAAAAGAAAAAGAAAAAAGAAAAGAGGTTTAATTGACTCACAGTTCTGCATGGCTGGGGAGGCCCCTCAGGAAACTTCCAATCATGGTGGAAGGCACCTCTTCACAGGGCAGCAGGAAAGTGAATGAGTGCCAGCACGGAAATGCCAGATGCTTATAAAACCATCAGGTCTCATGAGAACTCACTCACTATCATCACAAGAACAGCAAGGAGGAAACCGCCCCCATGATCCAATTACCTCCACCTGTTCCCTCCCATGACACATGGGGATTGTGGGGATTACAATTCAAGGTGAGATTTGGGTTGGAACACAAAGCCACACCATATCATCCTCCATTTTCAGGAAGAGTTTAGTAATATTATCTGATTGAGTACTTAGCACTAATTCCACGAATAGATCAGTGATCATGAAATAGTTAAAGAACAAAGATAATATGACATGGTTAAATTATAGAGTGGTGCTTTTTTTTTTTTTTTTTTTAGAATCAGAAAGATTTTTGGTGGAGGCCTCAGGCTAGATATTGCTCTACTCTAAATTCTGAGGAGTCTTTTGGAATCCTATTCACTGCAATTGCCACAGAGGGAAGACAACATGATTTTACACATTGTCTTTCCAAGGAACATGCACCAGCTTTTGCAAAGATATGTGTGGCAGCTGAAAAAGACTGAGGAGCTGAAAGTTTGGACCTTCTCTTTTCCTGACAAGGACACTTTCTAGCCCAAGTGCCTGTCTTTCCCAGCACTGAGCAGTTTACCCATGTGTTCTTGAATTAATCTTTCTCCTCCACCACACTCCATGAGGACTGATGTCCTGACACAGGGTAGATGCTCAATAAATATTTGTTAAGTGACTCAATAAATGCTGAGCAGTTGCTGACATGGAGGCTGAGAATTCTCTATGTTGGCATATCAGTCTTAATAAAGGAAATGACCAACCTGATCTAAATGCTTATGGACTGTACACTAGCATGTGCAATATTGCAAGGGATCAGAAGTCAGGTACCAGGAGAATGAGCATAGATTTAACTCAGCTTCCAAGTGCAAAGAAATTTTAGTTTATCCCAGATCCCATATTGTACTTAGATTTGTATATTAATTGTAGCCTATCGTCTATGGCCATATCTATATTTAAATTATTTAGCTTACTCAGTATATTTCATTACACAACATGCTATTAGCCATTCTAAATTGTTTTCCCTTTTTAGAAAAAAAGCATCCGAATTGTAAAGATTGTTTCTAGCATGGCTTATAAGTTCTAAAATGGATGGAGCTGTGTCCAGGTAGTCAGAGAGGGAAGAATCCAAGGTAAATAACATCTCTCCCAGAGTCTACCTGAGCAGGATCTTAGCCCAATTGGGTGATCTTCACCTACACAAACACCTTGCACACAGTTAGCACTCAATAAATATTTGCTGAATTGAATGGGAAAGTTCTATATAGGTAGTGGCCATGGAACAGAAAGGCTAATTCACACCGGGCCCAGAAATCCAGACTGATAACCAGCTGAATATATCTGAACAACTCATTAAAAACCAGGGGAAATGCAGAAGAGTATTTCTTCCCTACCCCATTACTCTGTGGGAAATATAAATGAAATAGATCATTTACATAACGGCATAATGTGCCTAGATATAACAGATTATTTGCATAACTGCATAATGCCACTAATCAGGGAAAAAGCCTTAAATATTTCTGGGATATGAACATACAGAATTATAGAAGGTATGCATATCAACCAATAATCAGAGCCTTCTCTTTTTTGTAACTTGTATCCCAATAGGGAGAAATAAATCTTCTACAGAAGTGAATGAACCACCCCAGCAGCAAGAAGTGAAGCTGGGCATGCTTGGAAGACATAAAACGACATAATCTGGGTTCAGTTTCTCCAAACCACCGTTCTTTCCTGCATAACAAGCAACTAATAGGGACCTGGTTAGTAGAATACAAGAGCAGAGCAAGGCCTTTTGAAAATAATTTCAGGGTGAATAATAAGGAAGGAAGGACAAGGCTGTTCTCTTAGGTATCAATGCCTTACCTTTCTTGTCAATCGTGATAGCACTTTGAGGCAATAGCAGGATAAGGGAAGGGAAAAAAAGCATGGTTTAGTGGGCTTTAATATCTCCCCCCACCCATAACTAGAGTACCTATGCTGTTTTATATTTACCTTAGTGCAAAAGTTCTTTATCATGCACAACTCCACTGAGTTCATTATATTTTTTAATGTATCTCAGACTCATTTCAGATCCTGATTTCCCAGTACAAACTAGAGTAGCAAATATATAATTATTCTCATAAATAACTCAGCACCTTATATTTCAAACAAGTTTTCCCACAAGGCACAAGTGCCCTATATTAAATTCTTTTAAGTATAAGTTGATTAAGGTAAAAATTAGTTGTTATTACCTTATGGACATTTTAGTTTTAGCAGCAATTCAAAGCCAGGTCTATCACAAGTAGATTTGTTGCCGCCCACAGGTATAATCATCAGGAAAATTAATAATCATGTTCAGTATGACTATAAATCATTGTGGTTTAGGCAATTAATTTCTGTAGAAAAATGAAAGATCTATAAGTATTATTACTGTGCAAACTACATGTTGTGAAAACCCAGATCCAACATAGTCAAATTGCAAATGCAGGGTTTCTAATTTCAGAGTGTGATAATATGGGGTCATCAGAGGCAGGAAAGCTGACGATTCTGAATAAATAATGTGGTAATTTTTAGTGGTTTATGAATGTAGCTTTTAGTGCATACAGTATTCAGAACCTCTAACCCAGATGCAGTGGAAACAGTTGCTAATTTCTAGAAAAGGCAGAGAAGCCACTAGAAGAAAATGAACACGGGGATGTTTGAATGAGTCTACCCTCATGGCTTGGCAAATATCCCGAGAATCATAATCCAAGGCATGCTCCTTGCAGAATTGCTTCCAGAAGACTTCTTTTATTCTGATCTGTCTGTTTAGTGTGCAAAGTCAAAGGCCCCTAGTAAAAAATAGTTAACATCCATTCATTTGTGAATACTAACGGTATATCAGACAATCTCCTAGGCACTTATTTTTAAATTTAATTCTCACAACATTAAGTATGTATAATTATCTATATTAATATATGAGGAAATAGGCTTAGAATGGTTAAGCAATTTGTGAAAGTCAAAAAGCTGGGAGATGGTAGAGTCCCAATTCCAAACCCAATTGAGCACCCAAAGTTTATGGCTTCCTTCTCTAAGCTCTTTGTGTTTTTTCCTTACCCTTTCTCTCTCCTTCTCTTTTCCTCTACCTTTTATGTGTCTGTTTTATGACTTTCTTGTTCAGATTCTTTCCTTAATCTTCATGCTTTTGCCTTTTCATGTCTGAGGTCTCCTACCACGCCCATGAGCATTTTGTAGCCAATTAATGGCCCTTAGGCTCAAAAGACTGCAGACCTTTTGTGCAATTATGGCATTGGTAGATGTGATGATTTCAGGAACAACTTCTTTTCCTTTTTAGTTTTAGGTGTTCTCTCTTTTTCCAAGCCTGTCTCAGTCTGTACTTGCCCCGTCGCATCCCACTTTATTACAATTTTCACTATAAGAAGGCATCAAGTCTTTGTTTTATTTGTGTATTACATATCCTAAGGTAGGCTCTGTCTTTATGGATTAAAGACATCATGCAAGTAAAAATGAAGAAGAAAACAGAGAAAAGAAGGAAGAAAGAAAAGAACAGTAAAGAGGAAGAAAGAAAGCAAGAAAGAAAAAATTGTAGAATGACCCCCTCACATTAAAAAAGGTTGGTCACTTTCTAAAAGATTCACCATAGATTTCTTTTCTGCTCTTTTTTTTTTTTTTTTTTGAGACGAGTCTCCTCTGCCGCCCAGGCTGGAGTGCAGCGGCGTGATCTCGGCTCACTGCAAGCTCCGCCTCCCGGGATCACGCCATTCTCCTGCCTCAGCCTCCCGAGTAGCTGGGACTTAACAGGCGCCCGCCACCACGCCCGGCTAATTTTCTGTACTTTTAGTAGAGACAGGGTTTCACCGTGTTAGCCAGGATGGTCTCGATATCCTGACCTCGTGATCCGCCCACCTCGGCATCCGCCCACCTCGGCCTCTCTAAGTGCTGGGATTACAGGCGTGAGCCACTGCCCCCGGCCGAGCCACCTCTGTTATTTGTTCGGTAATACCTTACCTTATAGAATACGACTTATAGCTAACAATATATTTACCTATCTAACTTATTTGACTCTCAAAACAACTGCATGGAGTGGGTAGAAAAAAGGTCTTATTTCGATTTTTCACTTGAGGAAATACTTTAGACTCTAAGAGATTAAGTGACTTGCTTACGCCACACACAGAGAGGAGAGGTGGGAAAGGAACTCAAACCCAGTTCCTCTGACTCCACAGCTGTGGCTGGTTTGTTCAATTATAGGCACACACTGCTTCTTTGAGATTCTTGTCCTATTAGGTTAAAAATTAACCCAGCTTCTTTCCCCATATTTCTGTTGAAATTTATCTGATTAATGCAATCATAACCCTCCCAATTATTCAATCCAATGGACACTGTTTAATCTTTACCTTACCTGATGTCTAGACTTTAGCGTCTAGGACTACACCTGAAATTTCTTCTGTGTTTCCAGAGACTCTTTTCTGTCCTTTTTCTCCTCCTACATCTCAGATCATTCTTTCTCACTCTCTTTTACTGGTTTATCTTTCTTCTTTATACATTTAAATGTTAATGTATTTTGGCCATTTCTCATTTATGCACACTTCCTGTAAAATCTCTCCTCCTAAAGAGTCAACTAATGCTTATTTACTGAAGGCGAATGTATATTCATTCTTCTAGTCCAGATTTCTCCCCTTAGCTTCATGTCTACAGTTTCAACTGCTAAATGGATATATTCATTTGAATATCAAACAAGCAACTCAAACTCAGTTATATCCCAAACTAAACTTGTCATCCTCCCCACCAATTCCACTTTTCCATCTGCTTCTTACCTTAGTTAACAGTGCCACCATCCAGCAATACTCAGCCCGAAATCAACCTTCAACAAAGGTGAATCACTGAGCTCTATTGGATCTATATTCTAAATATATCTGGTGTTTGTCCCTTCTTCATCCCTGCTAAAGTTCCTTTAGTTCAGGTCCTCGTTGCTTCTGCCTGAATTATTGCAATAGTCATTTAATCAGTTACCCTGCAATATATGTCCATTCAGTCAATCTAATTGACACACAGAAAAAAGAAGCCACAGGTTATGCCTGAGTCCTCAAGCACTAGCTACATTTTGATTTTCTACCCCCAGTGAAGAAAGGGTATCAGGAGCATGGAGAAGCCTAACATGAGTGGGAAAGACATCATCATCTTGACTAAGTCTCTATGCAGAGAGACTTTTTTATCCAAAGCATGACCCCAAGCCATCCCCTAAACCCAACTACTGTGGTCCATAAGTGCTTATCATTTTTTACCTTGCTTTTTAGCACACAACACCTCTAAGCATTGTGTTATTTATGTTCTACATTAACCTTCAAGACCTGAGGGATCCTGTCATCTTCAGTACTATTTCTCAGGGCTGAGAAGAGTTCCTGGCTCATAGGAAGTGTGAGAGAAATGTGTATCAGTTGACATCCCTTCAGAAACAGAAAGCACACTTAAACTGGACAATTAAAGAAGATTTAATAGGGGGCCATTTTCCAAGGTGTGGACAGAGTTTAGGCAAAGTGACAAAAGGTCAGGTGGTCCTGTAGGCTGGTAACAGCCAGAAGCACTTCCACTCCTCGGTGAAGGGGTGAGGGAGGAAATCATGGAGAAGGCCGGAACTGGGAGGAAAAGCTGATAAGAGAAGCACATGACTGGAGCTGTGGCCTGCAGTAGAGGAAAAAACCAACCTGCACTGGGAGCCAATCCAGCAGAGAAAGTGAGAGGAAAATGTCCTGACCTCACTGTCATCTTGCCTTCCAATTTCCTGCCCTCCCCTCATTGCCCTAACCTAGTTGGAAGCCAAGACAGCAAGGGAGCACATGAATTTGGTCTACAGTCCATGAAGATTGCCTTGGCGGGGACACGGTAGCTTGGAGAAGGATGGAAACAGATGTGGGGAGGCACGTGGAATATTTTGGCATCTGTGTTGTAGGTGAATGAATGAAAGGCAAGGTACGAGTGATCATCTTAAGTCTGTTCTAATATGCGTAAAAATAGCATGTCACTCAAAACTGCATCCATTTAACTATTATTAAAAAATTGCTTTATATGAAACTTCCACCCAATGCGTATACACTGTGGCTGAGCACTGTTTCATCAGTGTCCTGCTTACCCTGGCAGCAGCTCTTCTTAGATGCAGAATAACTTTTGGGCTCATTAGCCTGGCACACTAAGGGAATCATGATTGGACCCCACTCCTTTTCCAGGCTTACTCCCTCTTGCCCTGAGCACTCTGCCCTTGCCTGCCCAGTGCTTTGGAAAAAAGACCCACTTCAGTCCTTCGTGCTGCCATGCCTTTGCTCATGCTCTTTCTTTTGCCTATAATATGTTTACCCGAATCTTCTTTTCATCTTCCTTCTCTTGGTTAAAAATTCTGCTTGTTTTCCAGAATTACTTGCATATAACATATCTGATGCTTTCTATGACACCTTATTCCAGTCTGTTTTATCGTCTTTGTTTAGGTCTTTATTCCAAAGAGATTCAAGGTAGGGATCCTACAGAGTTAACATCTAGTTCATTTAGACTCTCATAACGCTTTGAAATGCCTTTATTCACATTGTCCTCCTTGTATTGTATTATTTTAAATTTCTGATACAAGATTGTGTTTGAGGTCAAGGACTCTGGACTTATTTACTATGAAACTTCAACATCTAGACAATGCCAAGTACATAGTACTTGGTGAACATGTAATTGTTTAATGAACAAATGAATGACAAAAAGGAGGCTAAAGTACCTAACCATCCAGTAGGACTCCCACTCAATGGATTCTAAAGCTTTAGAATCCAAGAAATAAAGGAGAATTCATTTTCATGATTGTAAAAGCTGAGTGGAAGCGATTCTTCTGATTCTTAGGTACAAGCATTTTTTTCTTAGACGGAGTCTCTCTCTGTCTCCCAGGCTGGAGTGCAGTGGCGCCATCTCAGCTCACTGCAACCACCGCCTCCTGGGTTCAAGTGATTCTCCTGCCTCAGCCTCCCGAGTAGCTGGGACCACAGGCACGTGTCACCATGCCCAGCTAATTTTTGTATTTTTAGTAGAAACAGGGTTTCACCATGTTGGCTAGGTTGGTTTCAATCTCTTGACCTCGTGATCTGCCCACCTTAGCCTCCCAAAGTGCTAGGATTACAGGTGTGAGCCACCACACCCAGCCAATCAAGTCATTCTTTAAGGTTCATTTATTTCTTGAAAATAAAAATAGTATAAGACTAAAACACCTAGAGAAGAAAATCAGTAAATAGAGGGTGAAGATTTTAATAAAGCACCAAGGCATACCTCTTCTCATGTATTAGATACATTTGCCAACTATAAATTAGTATACAAATATTAGTGACTTATCTTCATCATAGTCATTATCACCTGGTAAGAGATACAGTTAACTAAATTCTGAAAAAATGTTAAATATTTGCAATGAGGGTGGACCAATATTAGAATAAAATATTCTGACCTTTCCTGGCGTTTGTGGCTTTTCCTCTGCAATCTTAACTTTTCATAGACTTCATGTTTCAAAAGTTCACATTTTGGAAGCCAGGCAGACTCCTGAAATGGTGGAAGAGGGTGGGGAGGGGGAGGAGTGGGAAACAAGAAACATTTAGTGAGCCTGGAGAATGTTTGGAGGGCAAAAGTGAGGTATTTTACAAAGTCTATAGCAGCTCAGGTCTTCTTTAGTGTACTTTTCCTTCACTATTTTTACTTTTATATTTCTTTTAAGATAAAGTGTACATGCATCGGAATTCACAGATCTTAAGTGTACAAGTCAATGAATTTTGATAACTACATACACACATATAGCAAACATCCTTATTAAGAAATAGGACGTTTCCCACACCCCCGCAATTTCCCCTGTGCTCTCTTCCAATTAATCCCATCCTACACAGGCAGTCACTGTTCTGATTTCTAATACCATAGATTTGTTTTGTCTGTTCTTGAACTTCATATAGTATGTATTCATTTGCGTCTAGCTTGTGACTCAACGTAATGACTAGGAGATGCACCCATATTGTGTGTATCTGTAGTTTGTTCCTTTTAATTGCTGAGTAATATTACATTGCATGAATATACCACAATTTGTTTATCCATTCTCCTATTTAATGGCATGTGGGTTGTTTACAGTTTTGGGTTATTATGAGTAAAGTAGCTATAAACATTCATGTATAAGTCTTTTTGCATACACATGCTTTCATTTTCTTTGGTAAATCTCTAGAAAGGATATTGCTGGGTAGGTGTATGTTTAACGTTGTAAGAACTCCAAACATTTTCCCAAAATGATTGTACCATTTTACCTTCTCATCAGCAATATACAAGAATTCCAGTTATACCATATTCTTGCCAACATATAGTATCCTCAGTATTTTTAATTCTAGTCATTTTAGTGGGTGTAAAGGGGCATCTCACTGAGGTAAAACTTTTATGTCCTTGATGACTAGTGATGTTAAACACCTTTTCTGGTACTCACTGAACTTTTGTAGTGTCTGTTCAAATCTTTCTGCTATTTTTAATGCACGATTTGTCTTATTATTAAATTGTAAGACTATTTTATATATGCTGGATACAAGTCTTTTTCCAGATGCACGCACATGCACACATACACACACACACACAGAGTGGTGGAAGGATAGAATATTGAGACAATCACTTTAACAGTGCCTTTTGATGAGCAGATGTTTTTACTTTTTTTGTTTTGTTTTGTTTTGTTTTGTTTTTGAGATGGAGTCTTGCTCTGTCACCAGGCTAGAGTGTGGCGGCACGATCTTGGCTCACTGCAATCTCTGCCTCCAGGATTCACGTCATTCTCCTGCCTCAGCCTCCCAAGTAGCTGGGATTACAGGCACGCACCACCACACCCAGCTAATTTTTGTATTTTTAGTAGAGACGGGGTTTTACCATGTTGGCCAGGATGCTCTCGATCTCCTGACCTTGTGATCTGCCCCCCTTGGCCTCCCGAAGTGTTGGGATTACAGGCGTGAGCCACTGCGTCCGGCCGTTTTTACTTTTTATAAAGTTGAATGTATCATTTTTCTTTTATGATTAGTGCTTTTTGTATCCTCTCTAAAATATTATTTTCTGGACATGAAAGTCATGAAGATATTCTCCCACATTTTAATTTAGAAAATTTATAGTTTCAGCTTTCATGGTTATGTTTATGATCCATCTCAAATGACTATTATTTGTGCATCGTGTAAGGTTGTGATCAATGTTCATTTTACTTTTTCATACGGATATTTAGGTGTTTCAACACCAATTTTTGAAAAGACTTTCCTTTTCCCATTGACTTGCCTTGGCATCTTTGCTAAAAAACAATTGAGCAGGTTTGTGTGGGTCTCTTTTTGGAACTCTTCCTTCTGTTGCATTGACCTATTTGTCTGTCCTTTCATCATTATCACACAGTCTTGATTACTGTAGCTTTAGAGTAAATCTTCAAATCAGCAGACAAGTCAAATCCTTTATTTTCTTTTTCAAGATTGTTTTGTCTCTTTTAGGTTCTATTATCATATACATTTTAGAATCAACATGTCAACTTCTGAAAAAAAAAGGCTTTTTCTTGCCAATGAAGGCATATTTGACTGTGATTTTATTGAATCTCTAGATCAGTTTGAGGGAGAATTAATATCTAAATAATATTAATATTCAATATAGTAATATTGATAGTATTGGTCAGGCACGATGGCTCATGCCTTTAATCCCAGCACTTTGGAAGGCCCAGACGGGAGGATTGCTTAAGCCCAGGAGTTCTAGACCAGCCAGAGCAACATAAGAAGACCCGGTCTCTACATACAATTAAATTAGCTGGGCAGGGCATGTGTGTAGGATCACTTGAGCCAGGGTGGTCAAGGTCGCAAAGGAGTGACCACAGCTCACTGCAACCTTGACCTTTCTGGCTCAAGCTATCCTCGACCCAGCCTGGGCAACAGAGCAAGGCCTTGTCTAAAAATAATAACATTGATAGTAGTGATAATAATATTGAATTTTTACATACAAGATTGTGTGATATATCTTCATTTGTCTTCTTTAGTTTCCCTGAGAAATATTTTGTAATTAGCAATATAGTGGTCTTACACACCTTTTGTTAAACTTATTCATATATAAGTTTTAATGTTATTTTAAAAGTAACTTTAAAATATGATTTTCTAGTTTTTTGCTTCTAGTACATATAGATACTTATTTGTTATTTCTTCTCTTAAGGGGCGTTTTTGAAAGCAGACTTGCTTGTGAAAATTTGACTTAGAAGAACTTGGTGTTATCTAGCAAATGAGAAAAAAATCCATTTGATTTCATAACCTGAAAGGAGGCTGAAATAGCGACATGATTCTTAACATTATAAATCCTAAACACAAGGAATGGAGATGACTTTTTTAAGGTGAATCCAGCATCCTCCACTTTCTCCACAGCAGCCAGTGTCATCTCTGACATCTACTTTCAGGAGCCTCCTGTTCGAGTTTCTGTTTCTCATATACATGTAGGACAAAAAAAAGGCTGTATTTTCATTAGTCACATGTAACTGTCCATGTGGGTGACCGTGCAGTTCAGTGGTCTAATTCCTTAACCAAAGATGCCACTGTGGTACTGCATGATTTGTGACAGATTTAATTTTTAAGCACTGGGAAGCACACTGCAAATAATCTTCTGAAACTATTCTGGCACACATCCGTGGATATAAAGTTTCTGGGAAGCTAGAGTATGCAGCTATGCTTTTTAATTTCTTAAACAGATTAAATGCAGAATTGATAACAAATGAACAGCAATAAAGAGGAAATTCTTTTTTAAAAAAGCCCCAAAACACTTTATGAAATATTTAACTCTGTGGTCACGGTATTTATGATAATCTCAGCTTGTACAACTTTGGAACTCCCTTCTAGAAGAAAACATATTGTTTATAGGTTGTGTATGCCTCAAAGACACCTGGACTTTCAAAAGTCTTCTTTCTTTTGGAATATAATCTCTGGGTGAGAAAGTGAAATTGTCAATTCCAAATAAGTTTGAATTTGTTGCCACATTCTCCTCTGAAGTGTAATCGTGTACTTATACTGCAACCAAAGTTAGGAGCCATCAGGGCTTTTGTAAATAAACTCCTACACCTTCCTTGGAGATATTGAACAGAATCACTGAAAATTCAATCCTTGAGATTCTCATCCATTTGACATACTCTGTGTTTGGTGAACTGACCTTATATCCTCAAATAAAGTGTCCCACTAAATACTAAAGAAGACTTTCATTCTTTACAGTATAATTGTATAATTTGCTTCTTCCCATCATAAAATATCTACATGAAAACACCACAGAGAATTTATTACACTATTCTATGAAGTAATATTCAGTGATTCACTTTTCATTCTCAGAGGTTGTATTGTTACTAGATACCTCAGTAAAGGCAGAATTGCAATAAGCCATCCATTCAGTCTGGTGATGTTTATTTAGCTTCTTTTAGTTTATCCTCTAGAGAAGCTTTTGATTCCTAAGAGACAGCAGACATAATTTCATCAGCAGGGATTTAGAGCAAATTAGGTTTAATAAACATAGAGTTGAAATTTTGCCATTGTACTTTCTAAATAGCCATTCCAATTTGCCAATACAGCGTAGATTAGTTTGAGGATGATTTCAGACTCCCCTGTTGAGAGTTTTACATATGTAAAATCTCTTTAAGGTCAGAAGTTAAGTGTGCATAGTTACAAAAGGCTTTTGGCCTCATAGGGTAATAATACAATTTTATGGTCTAGGTTAAGAATGCTCTTCCCAGTTATTAAGACTGAAGAATGCACCTTGGACCCAGAGAAAACCTGCCCAAAGAGTGAGAAACGTGGCTACTGCTCATATCCCAACAGCAGAGCTGCCACAGGGAAGGCAGAAGATAAAAGTAAGAAAAAGAAAACAAAAAAGCTTCCAACAGACAATTCACACATGTCACAAAAATCCACCCTCCTGTGTCTGAAGTCACACATATGTCTCTGTATTTCTATATTTAGGCTTATCTTTGCAATATCTTTGATTGTAGAAGTTATAGAGCTTTTTATTCAAATGGGCATTTGCAAACGATATGTTTTCATTTGTAATATACGTCACTTCAAATCGTCCAGATAATATGAGCCCTCAGTCCACAAATGTATGTGATTTTGGAATTGTCAAATTAAAGCCTAATTTGATGACCAAATTTCCTTGTAAATGTAATTAGAAATACAAGGCATGAGGCAACCATACGGCAGCTCTAGCTGAGTTAAAACTATCTACACATCCTAAAACTTTTACTCCTTTTCATTTGAATCATCCATGTCTTATATTTAAATATGTATTTCATTGCCATCAACAATAGACTCATTCTTGTGTTGTGCTGAGCTCTCTTTAAAAATGTCACATCTTTATAGTTTTTATCAAGGTTTTTATGAAGAATGTCATATGTCCACTGCTGATGGAAGAAAGCCACAAGAGCATTTGCAAAACTGGGTAAATATGTTGTGCATTAGTGAAGGTACCATCAGTTGACATAATGCACAAGCCCCATATCACAGTGGGTTGGTCATAAAGGGAGTTTATTTCTCTCCTACATGAGGTCTAAACTGAGTGCTTATGTCGAGTGGGGCAGCTCTCCTCTAAGTTGGAATTTGAGGACCCAGACTCCTTTCATCTTGTAGCTCTACTATCTTCAACTTGTGATTATTAAAGTCGCTGTGCTAATTTGCATCAAGCTGGTGAATGTGGAAATAATATGATGAATACTACATGTAAAGTTTTTACAGGCCTGGCTGGGAGCTGGCATGTATCACTTTTTCTCACATCTCATTGGCTGGAATCATCACGTGGGCACATGTAACTGCAAGGGGGTGGGAAATGTCATCCAGCTTGTGTCCAGGAGAACAGGGACATGCTTATCATTAAAGATAGTTGTGTTAATTTCTTGTTATATCAAATTTAAAAGCTTAAGTGGAACTCTTTAATAAAAACAACTTCAATAGAAAGCAGGAGGGTGAACATTTCTCTATCTCTGGTTTCACTAGACTTTCAAAGCTAAGCCTATTTAGTTATGTTTTCTGACATTCTTTGAAGAAATGCTCCTTTATAGGTGGCATGGTATGGTCAAAAATAAAAAGGGACCCAGATTCATAAGATCTGAATTGTTTATCCCCCTCTGCTACAAATTGCTTGAGTGACCTTGGACAAGTCACTCTCTGGGCTTTGCTTTTTTCTCATCAGTAAAATGGGAACATTCGATTAGTTGATTGCTAGGGTTTCATCCAAAGGACATTCTGTTATTCACTGACTTTTTTTTTTGTTTCCCTGTTTTTATAATATATCTACAATTACAAGAAGACTAAATGAATATTTAGTATGTTACTTATATTCTGTGATAGAGCTATTATTTCTTTCAGATTATAAGGCTTTTGTGAGTGTTTGATAAAAGTTATTGCCTTTTATTTTCACTGTACACCAGAGCTTTTAAAGATTTACTCTCTTTCCAAAGTTCCTTACTGCCTATTCTTTGTGGCACAAAGGTTAACAAGCATACCACTTTTGCCGATATCTACTCATTAAATCGTTACAATCTTAGGTTTGCAGGATAAACTGGGTCATGAAGCTTACTGGCTGTCATCCGTGAGGACAGTGAGTGAGGAATTGAACTTGGGTCTTTTCAACTCCCTGCTGTCAAATTGCCTGTAGACAATAGATGGGATATTGCTTAACATTAAAATGTTTCCTGAAGGTCCTTGCCTTCTCTATATCCAAAAACATCATAGAAAACAGATTTTCACAGTGAGAGTTCTTCCTTTTTCTCTAATTTATTTCCTCTTACATGGGTATAAATATGTGTGTATATATATATTTAAAATAACCTAGATGCTCTCCAATTTCCTTCTCCCTTGAGCATATTTTTGAAGCTCTGATATTCTCAATAGGGGAATGGATAGGATATTTTTTCCAACTGAATTCCTCCAGACTTTTTTTATTCTGCCTAATTCTTTACAAGAGCCTATGTTCCCATGTTAAAAAATTTACGTAGGGCCAGACCTGGAAGTTCTCCCACAGAGTGGCAGAAGATGACATGCTGGCATGCTTCATTTTCTTGATCAGAGATTATACGATCAAGGTTTATCCACCTTAAAACATTTTCATTTTTGTTAGTGGGGAAACACCAAAATCAACACATCACAACACAAAGACTTAAGGGCCTGTTTCCTTTTGCAGGATAAGTATCATAATAACAGGCCAGGGCCTTTCCCTTCAAAATTTCCCGAGAGTAGATATTTCTTTAATTCCCACTTGGCTCAAAGGAATGTAGATCTGGCCAAATACCTGGTTCCATGTTGTCTGTTTTTATCGAAGAACTTCAAAACACTTTGCCAATGCCGATTCATTCCCATCACACTTATAAGAAGTAATATTGTCCTCATTTTGCTAATGGGAAAACTGGGGCACAGAGAATATAAGTGACAAATTCAGAGCGTGTGTTGAAGCACAGAATTGTACCCAGGGCTCTAGAGAGCCAGACTCCTGCTCTAACAACTAGATAAGACTACCTCTGAGGCTGTGGATAGGGCTGACGTTTTTTAAAATGACGGTTTATTTTACTTTTAAGGCACAGAGAGACTGCTGAAGAGACAAGGGGATGAAAAAAATTTAATAAGAAGTCTTACTTAGAACGTTGAATGATGCATGTTGTTAGAACTTGAAAATATCCCCCACCTGTAACAATTCAAGACGCTGAAAAGCTGTGAAACTATTAACCAACAAAATAGGAAATGAAAAATATTCATGGGGATTTTTAAAAATAGAACTATCTTGGTCTAAATGCTAAATTTGAAAATGAAACCATCCCAGGTTCTTTTAAATACGTCTTCATTACTGATTCTCACCAATAAAAACATATTTGGATGCTTTCAACTAGACACGCTCTCTGCATCTATCTCTCCATCAGGATATTCCCAGTGTGACCTTTATCATTTGATACTTTCATATGGACAAGCTAGGCTGTGTACTAAACAAAAACCAAAATATGCCAAATGTGATGAACCGTTTCAGTTTTGAAAACATCAGCTTAGGTAAGCTTTCTCAACAATAAGACATTAATAATCTTCTGTGCATGATATGAAGCAACTTTTAATGATTGATTAATAGCTCTCTGATGCAAACAATGATAACAATGAATGTACATGTTCGTTGTTGTGTAGGCAGATAGATCGTGATCCCAATAAAAATTACCCTATAATTAATAAACAAGCACATGCAAAATGCAAATGTGCCTGTAGCCCTTAGAGCCAGTGGAAGTATAAAGTTTGGTAAGTATTTTTAATTTTACTGACAGCAATCACTTATAAGATGAGAAATGAAAGACAAAAGAGTGGCTTTGTCAGAAGAATGTACTTTAAAAAACTTGTCCAACAAAATCATGCAAGTAGGCAGATTTTCATGGACCCCTGGCTGAAAAAAAATATTCTGAGCTTCAAGAGAATTAGGCAATCTACCCAAAATACATACTATGCCTTGTTTCTCTTAGTTTTCTTTTCATTAGAAAACCTGTATTAACTGAGAAGTTCTGAGTTAGTCTCTTGAAAGGCTGATACTTGTGCCCTTTGATTGTGAAAGCAGTTAGAGGAAGTGATAGCTTAGGCCTGGGTGACCATGAGAAGCATGGGGTGGTGAGGTCCATACAAAGAGTGGGGACCAGTAAGACCTGACGAATGTTTATGGGACTTTTCAAATCCATCGGGAAGAAAGAGGATACAGAACACAGCTGTTGGAATGATGCATAGAATTGTAAACGTTTTAGTAATTGTGTCATTGCCAAACTGTATTTTCTTCTTGCTTTACTCAGTAAAGTTCTACACAGTCCAGAGAAGCTCAATATGTAACAATGATAAAAATGATGGGACTTGCAAATTGACAGTGAGTTATATTGTAGTTTTTGTAAAGCAGTGTTTCTCAAAGTGTGGTCCCTGAACCAAGAGTATCAGCACCTGAGGATGTGTTAGGAATGCAGTTTCTTGGGCCCCAACCCAGACCTACTGAATCAGGAACTCTGGGAATGAGGCCCAGCGATTTTCATTTTAGCAAAACTTGCAGGTGATTCTGACCCACGTTAAAGTTTGGGAAGCACTGTTATAAGAATCAAGCAGGACTCATGGAGAGCCAAACCAAATGGGATCTTCTTTAGGTTTAAGTCTTGGGATAAAGGCTGGGATAAAGGTTCTTTATTTGTAGATACAGGCATGGTCTAAGGACCAGCTACACTAATTTTGAAAGGTCTTTAAATCAAATGCAAATTTGCATTAATTATCCCTCCTTGACCATTTTCCTGAGGTACACTCAGGGGTTAAGTGGTGGTGAGCCAGGAGCAGCCCAAACCAACTTCCCAGAGTGCCCATCGGAAAGACAACAAGCAGGGTCTTTGGCAACTTTTTTCTTGTCAAGGCAACCATGTCCCAACAAGAACACCTCTCAATTTCCTTTCTAGCTGCTACTGAAGCCAGAATTACACATGTGAAATGGACTAAGTATGTCTGGGTTAGACAAAGGGAGGTTTAGCAAGTCACATTTTATACACTGTTTGGAGATTACCAATCCTTCAAATATTAGAATATCACATCCAATGTGAAATCTCTGTCTTATAGAAAGAGTCTGTGCTATAAATTTAAAATTACCCTAATATTAATAAGCCATTTTTGCATCTCTCTTCATTGGAATTTTTTCAATGTTATCTTTGTTACTGCTGCAGAAAAATGCAGAAAAGAGCCCTAACTATGACAGCACAAAGGTGCTGTTGAACAACCAGTATAGGAGAGAGGCTGGAGTCTGCACCGTGACAGGTATTGGCTTATGGAGCAAAGGATCGGTGATGCCTTAGGAAAGGGACAGTGTAGTCTGGGCAGGAGAAGCCTTGGGGAATCAGGGAGGTGGTGATTTGTCAATGAGTGTGATGATTTGGTGCCTACGTGCTTCGTGACAGCCCTTACACAAGAGAAAGAAAATTGGCACTATTTTTTTTAAAGTACCATAGGATTAAAAGACTATCAGTATTGACATTTCAACCCCACAGGTCTCTGTGTGCTATTTCTTTGATGGGGTCTGAGTGTAGCCTGAATGGTCTTTGCCTTTGTTTGGCAAGCTGTTTTCTCTTACCACAACAATAATTACATTGTATTGTAGGTATTTGTTTATTTGTCTTGGTCCTCCACTGGATTGTAACCTTCCAGAGCACAAGAGCTCACTATTTCTCTCTCCTTTCCTTCCTTTCTTCTTATATTGTCCTGGCATCTAGATTGTATGGTATTGGTAGGTAATCAATAAATATGTTTGAATGAATGAATAAATGAATGAACAATTGTGAAATGACTAGCGCTGGATGCTAAGAGCTGATAGGCAAGAGATAAACAAGAGAGGCCTCTCATTCCATCACAAGACTGGCTGAGTCTAGGTTCTGGATGACACCATAGAGAAAACAAAACAGATTCCCTGGAATTTCTGTGGGATACAGAGGCCAGTTACAGAAACAAAGAGAATTAGTTCTGTAGGAGCTGGGACCAGAAATGGCATCATGTTTGGGGTGTCAGGACACTTCAGAAAGGAGTGGGGTTGAGTTGAAACAGACTTGTGGGAGGTAGCAGAGTGGTAGGCAGAAAAAAAATATCCATGCCTCTTTTTTGCTTAGGTGCCTTGTAGAGTTCACAAGAAAGCTGGGTTTGAGTAGGGAATAGTGTAGTGGAGTCACAAAGAAGCTTGAGGAAAGACATGTTTGGGCCAGGGACAAGCTAGACTCATGGGGGACAGTCACAAATAATTTAGAACATAGTGTCTTTAAAAATAATACTCAATTGAAGATAGAGTCTGTTTGTGCACTAGACACCTGTTAGTCATTTATCTATATAACACTGGTTCTCTTAGAAATCATCCTGTTTGTAATATACTTTGTTATATTACAAACAACTGACCTAATAGAGAAGTATTCATCAACTTTGAGTAGGAGTGACTTGAATATCATAGTCAATTATTGAATGTTTGTTGAAAGAATATATGAATCATGGCAAAGGTTGTATGTGTCTACTAAGACGAGCCCAATAATCTCAGGGTGGTAGTGGGTTTTATCACCTATCAGCCAGGGGCCCTAAATGCCCCAGGTGACTAAGTCAGAGAAAACAAAACAGTAAAGCAGGAAACTTTTGACTAGTACCAGGAAGCACTCTTTGCCATGAGTCTGATAAAACATAGCAATTGGCTACCGAGAGAGCTGCTGCTCACTGTCTACAAATATATCGAAGAGGATAAAAGACTTCATTGATTCTGAAGAGTTTGTTGTGTTCTTAGCCTGGAGGCAGGACTCTGGTGCACTCCATCTGGAATTGAGACGTTTTTCCAGACCTCTGGGATCACTCTCATTCATCGTATGGTTTCTTGTCCCTTGCCTTCTTCCTCTCAGCCTCACCTTTATTTCCTGCTCTTTCTCCTCCTCTCCTTCTCAATAATAGCTGTGTCTCTGACCTTCTGCTTCTTTCTCACTACAACCCTTAAGTGTTCCCAGACTTCTTTCTCTATGGTAGCTGTTTTGGGGAATGTGGCAACTGGTCTAGCTATGCCCCGACAGCAGCCGCTGGTGATGGAGCTTGTGAAATATGCTTCAAAGAGCCTGCTCACCCTGGGGCTGGAGAACAACACTAGGTTGGGCTTTGGCAGGTGCAGCCCAGAGGGGGCTGGCAAAGCAGAAGGCAGCCTACGCCAACCAGTAGGGAGTGGCTCTGGGTCACTTCCCAGAAAGGGACTTCTACCAACTCAGACAATCGAGTCAATGGGTCCACCCACCAGAGGCAAAATAGATTGCTTCCATTGTTTGCAAGCAGAGTTGAGCAATGGGAATGGAGGGAGCACCTGGGCAACAGGAGATGCTGGTTTTCAGTGTTTGTTCATTCTTCCATTAGTGCCCCTGGGTCCTTCGGCTGTCACTCTACTCACAAGAATCCAGTGCCTTCCTGCTTCCTTGGGCGCATCAGGCCCACTTTCCTCCCCATCACTTTGGCTTTTCCTCTTGGGACAGTACCTCATGCCGTGAATGCATTCATCATCACCTCTCCCCTTCCCTCTGTCATTCAAACTCATCAGTCTGTGTCCTCTTTCCATAGTGCCTGCTCTTTCAGGTGAATTACTTTGAGGATTGGGCTCTGAATCTTTGTCTTTGTGTTCCCTACACTACCCAGTACCAGGAAAACTGAAGGTACTCAATACATGTGTTTGTTAATTTCAAGGTTACTGAAATTACATTGCTGTTATCACCTCACTTTTTCTTTCTGATAGATACTAGAAAGAGAACTGGCCACAGAATTAGAATACTGCAGCTGCAGGGGTCCTGGTTCCATCTTTACTACCTGTGAGTCCTTGGGCAAGTTGCTTAACCTTTCTGAATTCAGTTTCTGACTGCAACGCAAGAATTAAAGCAGTTTTCTGTTTTACGTCTCATAAGATTGTTAAGATTAAATAACAGCATATGGGCAAAAGAGTTTTATGATAGCAAGAGATATACATTTAGATTACTTCTTATGGTATAACCAGTTTGAGTTAATGACTGACAATAGCTTAAAATACTCCTCTTCTCAGATAACTTGCATGCTTGGATTATGAGGACATCATTTTAAAAATCTAATTCTATTCAGTGAGAAATTATTAAATGTCTATTATGTGTCTTGCAATTTTATATACATTGTGGAGGTTTTGAGACAGGTAGAAGAAATGGTTGCTTTCTAAGAAATCATGACATAATTAGAAGGGGCTATACCAGACTACAGTGAGCTGCCCACGTGGGATTTAATACATGTTTCCAAGACTTTGGAACTAGATTTCTTAGGCCAGTAAAATTAAAAAGGAAAAAAAAAAGGGAGACCAACATTGACTTGCCAATTTTTAACTTTTCTCATCTATTCAACAGTTTGAAACTTATATTTGGAATTTGTACATAACAGCATAGAGAACTATAACACCAATAGAAATCTATAAAAAGTTAAAACTTGACTCATGGGAACTTTACGAAAAATATAAGCTACTGCCCTCATCTCTCTCACTTTACTTTGAGCCACTCTTCAAGTTTATGGACCAGGAGGTGGGTACTACTACGTGAGCACACAGAACACGTGACTGGGAGTTGGCTCCCTCGCTCTGATACTATTTGGTTTTCTTTTTTTTTTTTTTTTTTTTTTTTTTGAGACAGAGTCTTGCTCTGTTGCCCAGCCTGTTGCCCAGGCTCACTGCAAGCTTCGCCTCCCAGGTTCACGCCATTCTCCTGCCTCAGCCTCCCGAGTAGCTGGGACTACAGGTGCCCACTACCACGCCTGGCTAATTTTTTTGTATTTTTAGTAGAGACGGGGTTTCACCATGTTAGCCAGGATGGTCTCGATCTCCTGACCTCATGATCCACCCACCTCGGCCTCCCAAAGTGCTGGGATTACAGGCGTGAGCCACTGCACCCGGCCTACTATTTGGTTTTCACAAAGTTGGTGTGAGACTCTGTGCAAGGCCCTGAAACTCTGTAGGCTCCATTTCCTCTTTTGCAAAATAGGGATTGGACTAGAACCTGTGCAGCCTAACACCATGGGCTCTAGCCACATGCAGTCACTGAAATTTAAATCAATTCAATTAAATAAAATATAAAATTTAATATCTTAGTTACACTTGCCACATTTCAAATGCCTAATAGCCACATATGACTAATGATAATCATACTGGACCACACATATTTAGACCATATCCAGCACTGCAGAGAGTTCTGTTACATAATGCTGGACTAGATGATTTCTAAAGTTTTTTTAAATTTTAAAATTCTAGGAGGTTTTGGTTACATACAGTCCTGCTTAGCGTCTGAGTCATGGGGTGGCTTCAAAATAGTGAGGTTATAAAACAGTCCCTCAACTGTCTGTTAAATCTATATGGTGATGATAATCGTTTAACTCCAATGGATGGCATGGATACCAATTGTTGCCTAAGAAGTGTTGATTTTATTGTAAATGTTAAGCAGTTTGGTTAAACCGAAGTCTCACATTCAACCTTCCGTATCTATCTCAAAGGTTGTCCTCCATTTGAATACCCATTTTTCCAATCCCTACCAGGTATTTCTTTCTTTCTTTTTTTTTTTTATCTGAGATTAATCTCCCATAACATTTTCACAATCTTATGGGAAAAACTAATCTAAATGATAAGTAGTTTCTTTTTTCTTCTTCAATCTACCATAAAATTGCCAATGTGTTTTTAAAACCACTATTTTTATAGAACTTGTGTAAACACTGTTTTGGACTCCATCTGTTGAATCGGTCCCAGCCGCTAACAAGTATTGTTTGTGAGATGTGCCATCATTGGTGATGTGGAGGGGGTACAAACTGAGATGGCTTGGCAACATGCAGTGCCACATAAATTAAGCCATTGTCATTGCTGTTAAGGAAAAGCACCAATGCCATCTCAGCTCTGTGCACAACTGAAGATGGAAGGAAAGTACCCAGCACTTGCTTTCTGAATCTTAAAGAACAAAATCACGAAAAAATACTAAAGTAGTTCCAAATTTCCAAGATATTTTTAAAAAGTAAGAAATCTATAAGAGAGAGAAAGAGACCTCAACAGTTTCTAAAATTAACTCAACAAACGCTATCACCATGATAATGACAATTTCTGAAGATCAGAGCCTATCCAGTCAGCATCCTTTTTGAAACTTTTTCTCTGAGCAAGCAGAAGTTACAGAGCCCAACACCATTGTCTTTTCCACGTTGAAGCAACTATAATAAGACAAGTAAAATCTGAAGATACCTGGTTATTATAAATATGAGGCAATACCGGCCAACAGAATTGACGAGAATATTCAGTGAGATCCAGTGACTAATCCACCCAGCTTTATAAACTGACAAACTCTGACCTTCTTGCCTGCTCAGAGACTCTGCTTCTTGTCAGTTACGTGGTGTTGCCCTTATTACCATATTGCCCGTGTACTATGCTTAGAGCAGAGAAACTCTGCCCCTGGAGTGGGCTTGTGTCAACATTTTTATTGCAAATTCCCATTTTCTGGTCATTAAAAAGCTTTCGGCACAGAAGTAACTTTGCAAGAGTTCAAACTTTGAAAGAACTCATTTAATGGCTTAAAAATAACACTTGGGCCACACCCATAATTTAAAATGTTCTAGCTGGCTTTGTGGCCTGGGCTTTTTCAAAATGTGTAAACTGAAAATACGAAGGGACTTAGGACTTGGAGCAGTTCCAAAGATTGGTTTTTAGTGTTTGTTGAACTGGAATGAAGTTCCTTAATGGTAAGCTTTTCTTGCAGAAATGAAATTGTAGGATCAAATTAGTCAGAATGCTGTCTAGCTTCCACTGCAAAGGGGTCCCTCAATAACTTCCTCACAGGGTTATGAGGGAAGAATGGCTGGGCCTAGGCCAGGCTACATAATTTGGGGTCCCCAGTGCAAAGTTAAAATGTGGGACTCCTTGTTAAAAAAAAAAAATCAAGACAGTGACAGCAGAGAATTAAATTGAGTGCAAGGCCTAAGTGTGGGGCCCCAAGAGACTGCAGGGTTTGCATGCCCATGAAGCTGGCCCTAACTGGGCCTTTCCCCCACCTCCCTCCCTCTCTCCCACCTCCCTCCCTCTCTCCCTTCCTTTTTTTTCTCTCCCCTCTTCCCTCCCTTCCCTCCTCTTTCCCTTTCTTTTTCTTCCCCTCCTATTTCCCTCCCCTCCTCTCCCTTCCCCTTCCTCTCCTCCCTCCCGGTCTCCCCCTTCTTTCCCCTCCCTCCCTCCCTCCGTCCCTGCCTGCCTGCCTTCCTTCCTTCCTTCCTTTCTTCTTTCCTTCCTTCCTCCCTCCCTCCCTCCCTTTCTTCTTTCTTTCTTTCTTTCTCTTTCTAGTATTCTCAAGGTATGATAAGAATGTTTGTTGCTGTTTATAAAGCATTGTTATTAAGCATTATTGATTTAAAAATACTGTTTAATAACAACAAATGAAACACTTAAGAGATGATTTTCGGCTGGGCACGGTGGCTCACGCCTGTAATCCCAGCACTTTGGGAGGCCGAAGCGGGCGGATCATGAGGTCAGGAGATCGAGACCATCCTGGCTAACACGGTGAAACCCCGTCTCTACTAAAAATACAAAAAATCAGCCAGGCATGGTGGCGGGTGCCTGTAGTCCCAGCTACTTGGGAGGTTGAGGCAGGAGAATGGCGTGAAACCGGGAGATGGAGCTTGCAGTGAGCCAAGATCGTGCCACTGCACTCCAGCCTGGGCGACAGAGAGAGGCTCCATCTCAATAATAATAATAATAATAATAATAATTTGATGGGGCTGTTAGGCTAAAATAAGCCCATTTTTCAGATTAAGGAATTACGTTAAGGCTCCACTGTATGGTTAACTGATTTTCATAAAGCTTTATAGGTCTTCACTGGTAGAACTAGGATCACAATTTCATTCTCTTGATACTTAATACTGTTTTGAGTAAAAGGATGTCACATATCACAAAGTTTAATTAGGAAAAGGGAGGAAACCTTGGACCAAGAAATAAAGGAACTATTATGAAATGAGGCTTTTATTTTCCTTTTTTCATAATTCTAGGATTGGGCCAAACTAACAGTCTCTGCAAAAACTTTAAAAGATCATTTTTATAAAACTCATTTTGCTTCAGAAGACCACTCCTATAGTCTGGCTGAATCTGTGTGATATGAGATTGTGCTATAATTAGGCTTGTTTACAACTTGATAGACCAAAGAAGTGGAAAGGGCTAGCCATGGACTGCTATTCAGTACAAAGCAAAACTTCAGGAAAGACTAGATAATAGACTTGAGGTTTGAGGCTCATATTTGCTCACTGAAATAATACTATGGGTCCTGCATTTCTCAGTGCATTCCAAGGGTTGTTAATAATGTGTTACTTTAGAAAAGAAGCAACAGCTCTTTTTGGTCAATTAAGTTTGGGGAAACAATGACTTTGATAAAGTTAAACAACTTTGGGACATCTCAAACCTTTAATCAGCTCTGTGATTTGTGATTCCCCAAAGGGGTGTATAGCTTTCTAAACTTACTTGACCACAGAACCATCTAACCTTTTTTTTCCTCTGAAGAATCTCAAGGGGCTAGTGATCCACGGAACATGCTTTGAAAAATGATGCCTTGGATTGAAGAACCAACATCATTGATTATAGTCCTGTAGTGAGTTGAATTGTGACCCTCAAAAGATATGTCTTCAGAACCTCAGAACGTGACTGTATTTGGAATAACGATCCAAATGTGGATGTCATTTATGTAAGGAGCTCAAGACGAGACTATCCTGGATTTAAAAACTTTAGAGTGAGCCTTAAATTCATTGGCCAATGCCCTTATAAGAGAAAGGAGGGAGACATTTGAGACACAGAGACACATAGATAAGAAGGCCATGTGATGATAGAAGCAGAGATTGGAGACATGTTGCCACAAACCAAGGAAGGCCAGGAGCCAACAGAAGCTGGGAGAGGCAAGAAAACATCCGCCACTAGCACCTCTGGACTTCAGCCCCCAGAAGTGGTTCTTTAATCTGAGGCATCTTTTTGGACTTCTAAGTTCCAGAGGTGTGAGAATAAATTTTTGTTCTTTGAAGCCAGCAAGGTTGTGGTAACTTGTTACCACAGTCCTAGGAAACGAATGCAAGTCCAATCAGTAAACCAGAACCAAGACTCCAAGAACCAAGTGCCTCCATCTGGGGCCCATGGAAATGTGGCCATCCTTGTTGGGACTGCTCTTGGGAAATGGGAGGTGGTTCACAAGAGGTTTAAGGCCTAGAAAAACTACAGTGAATGAACCCCATAGAAAGGGCCAGGACCATCAGCAGTCCAAAGGCTATATAAAGGGAAAAGACATGATGGGGCAGAGATATTGGCGGGGCCCCTCTCAATGCTACTCCTGTCCTGTGGGGATTCTCCCATGGGTCGCCAAGTGGCCTGTGGGCGATAACCCTGAATGTTCTTGATTGTCTCACCCCTGCTGCCTGGCTCTCAAATAAGACTGAGAACATTTCCATGCTTGTTTTGTATTCTGGCCCCTCTAAGCATGTTCATGATTTGTCCTCTTTGCTCTTAGTTCAAGAAGGCATTTCCTTTCTTTGTTTCTCCATAGCCTTTCCCCTATATTGTTGCCTTAGTCTTTTATTTCCGACCTACTGGGCAGCATTATAAGGTCTTTCTTTGGCTCAGAGCAAGGAGAAGTTGTGTTGACCAAACTAAACTAGTTCTCTAATTACTTGCATGCTTACTGTGTATTAGCAGAAGTGGCTACAATTTCAAAAATGCTTTCCCTCCATGGCTTTCACTTTGGGGATTAGAGGTATGGCGGCCTGGGAGGGCACTTGAGTTAGACTGGATTTTGTAACTGCTTTTAGCACAATATCATGTGAGCGGAAGGCTACAGCTTATGCACTCATCACCCTCCCCTTCTGGAGACAAAACTAGTGGATTCAACTGGTCCTGCCCTTCTCAGAAGGTGATTAGAAGCTATGCCAGGAAACCGTAGCTCAGAAACCCACTCATCCAATTGCTTTTAGCAGTTGCTGAACACTTGCCTCGTAAGAGCCTAGAGGCCCCTTCCTTCTCTCACACCAGTAGGAGGCATCCTGGTGGGGACAAAAGTGGTGAGGGAAGCAGCGTTGAGGATCAGTGCTGGACTCCTGCTTGTCTGGTCTGTCCTCTGCCCCTGCTGACAAGAAAGAAAATGGAAAGGAAGGCTGGTGCCAAAACAACTTCTTGGTGCCACTGCAAAGAGCAATCTGACTGGTAGTGGGGAAGTGATTAAGAGGTGGTGAAAGGGGGACTAGTAGAAATTTTCCTCCTGTGACTGACCCATAAATTTTGGAAACCCTGGTGATCACCCCTATTAAAAAGGCAAAAATATGGGCCACAGAGAGGTTATTCCAAGTTCATTCTGAGACACCAGGGCAGTGCTGGAAAATAAACTTCTGACTCCTGATTCCTGCTTGACGATACCACTCTGGGAGAACCACGTTACCCCTTGCCTGTCATTCCATTCATAAATATAAGCAGACAAATCCACCTCCAGAACTCCTTTGCCTGCTCCTCCCCCTTTAATGAAACCGTCCATCCCAAACTAGACAGCAGGAGCAAATATGTTACACAGTGAGAGCTTTCAGACACTGTGCAAGAAGGCAAAGAAGGCAAAACGTAATAGGTAGAAAAAAAACAGAGAAACATCTGGAAAAAAAATACCAGAGCGCATTATTATGATACCAGCAACCAGAGAGTTCCCAGTTTAAGATTTCTAGGGATTCTCTTTTCCTTATCTATTGCACACATGCCCTCAAAAGCAAAGCAGACCTCCTTGCTCTGGCACCTCCCCACAACCATGCATCACTCCCAACTGCTTTATAAACTTCCTAAAACTACCTTTCTATTTTTAATATTTATTTACCTCTAAACTGCAGACATCCTAGACTGTCTTCTAATGATTTAAGATTGAATAATTAGGTAATACACATATCTGAAAACAGGTAAGATGCAGTTTCTTTCTTTGAGGAAATGGTCAGGGGAACCTGCTCTGGGCTGTTTTTGAACGAGACAACCTGTCTCTAGGGGGTTTTAAACACATCCTTTGCCCTCTTCAGCCAGTGCTTGTTAACATCCTGCAGCATTGAAACTGCCCATATTTAGATTAAACATCCAAGTAAAAATTTGAAGGAATGGAGGCTAATTCAAGAATGTAAGATCCATTAAACTATGCAAGTATGCATGAACTGGAAAAAGTGGATCCCATACATAGTGCTATAGCCCTTAGCTGTTAGCAGGTGTGAGTCAGTCAGTTGTACAATTCATTTGTCTACCTAATTGCACTGAAGATAGGCTTTTACTTTGCCTATAACATCTCTAATGAGTAGGTTTTCAGTTCGATCTAACTAATTAATTCTTGTTAACTTCCTTTGCATTGCTGTTCTTTTAATTTAACCAGAGACAGCCCAGAGTTGCTACTAGTGTTTAGTCTCAACTAGATTACCCCAATTCATTAAGGGCTGTAATTGTTGGTCATACCCTTCCAAGCGGTCATTACAACCTCTGGCTTGCATATTGAATAACAGCAATTTCCTGACTCCAACAGACTCTTATGTGAGGAAGGAAAAAATGCTAATAAAGAAAGAATAAATGATTCTCGACTCCATTCAGGGCTGTGTAGATTTCTTTTGCAGCAGAAATTGTACCGAGGTGGTAAAACGGGCTTCTTGCAGGCCCCCTACCTCCACCCTGAGCGAAAACAATAAGAACCAAGTGAAGCATTCCCTGCTACTGTGATTACAGCATCCGTAAAAGTGATTATATGGCTGCTGTAATCAACTTCAATGAAAGCTGCCTGTTAGAGCTTCAATAATTACTCATTTCTGTTAACAGCTTGCTTTCAGTTTAGCACTTTGAGGCCAAGGGGAAAAAAACAACAAAAAAAACTTGGGGCATTTTAATAAAGGATCCCACTCACATGGTATTTTTTGGGGGTAAGCCCTTGTGTGTGGGCAAAAAAAAAAAAAAAAAAAAAAAAATGCACATGTAAGTTTTTTGTCCCCTTCTCAATAGCAGGGCCCCTTTCATTTTAAGCTTAGATTCTATTTAACCAGCAAAAGCACAAGTTCATACAGGGTTCAATCATGTGCTGAATGTTTACTGAAGGAGGCACAATAGTTTAAATAAAGTGGTGGTTTTAAATATTTTACCCATTTCTTTAAACAAATTGCCAATCCTTAAAGTCTGTGCTGAACACATTTCAAAAGCAAAATACCACAAAGATCTTTCAATAAAACCCCTGCATGGAGTGTTTCGTTTGCTCTCCTACACTTTCCCCTTCCCTCTTGCTTTGGATGCATTTGATTATTTATTTTTTTAAGAGAGGGCAAGTTTGGGAGAATAAAATTTGTTTTAAGTCCTTAAAATATTTGCTCTAAATGGCTTCTTTGGAGGAGATGAAGCAAAATAAGAGATTATCATAAGCCCAGCAGCATCAGTCATTCAGGTAGTCAAATTTTGGGGGCTCTGAGCAAAGTGTGATTAGGTAGGTAGAGAAATGGTTAAGACCCACTAGAACATGAGTCATACATGACTCACCACTCTCACTTTCAGCATTTCTGAGAGACAAACAAGATGCATAAACATAATATTAAACAAACAACGATAGAGACCTTGTTTTCATCAAAGACAGACAGCAAGACTACTAATGTACAAAAATTCTTTGAGCTCAGTTACCATCCAATAAACCTAATCTCCCTTCCTTCTTCCCAAAACCAACACTCCAAAAAGAAAATACCAAAAATCGTACAAGAAAGTTGGATCCTATTATATTTCCTTGCCTTCAAAGTTCAGATAAGTTGGAAAATCTTCAAAATTTTCATGCAGTTTCATACTAAACCAAAACTTTTTTTTTCTCCACAACACGTAACATTCAAAACATATCAAATTTAAATTCTGGTGCCTTTAAAGTTTGCTTAGAGAAAACGAAAATACTACATGTTATTGTGTTTTATTTTTCTCAAATGGCTAAATGATTAGTGAGAAAAGTCCACTAACACTTTGAACACTGTGACATGAAAATACAGTTTTGTGTTGCAGAATGAGGTTTTGGCCAACAACGGAGCATATTTATGATGGTGGTCTCATAAAGTTATAACATTGTATTTTTATTATACTTTTTCTCTGTTTAGATACATAAATACTTACCATTGTGTTACTATAACAATATACATACCCATGCGTTACCATTGTGTGCCTACTATATTCAGCACAGTTACATGCTGTACAGGTTTGTAAGCTAGGAACAACAGGATAAACATAGGCTAGGTCTGTACTAGGCTATACCATCTAGGTTTGTGTAAGTACATTCTATGATGTTTGAACAATGACAGAATCATCTAAGGATGAATTTCTCAGAATCTATCACCATCTTTAAAAGACGCATGGCTGTATAATTAAACTTCCTTAATAAAATAAATGTGTTTTATTAATAGTAATAATACTATCAATTTTGATTTTACTTAACATTTTCTTTAAAGGGTCAAATTTCACCTGTATTAAAATTTCACTGCATCGTGATATACAGCACATAGCAAGAGGATAGCTTGTCTAGGAAATAAACATTCCTCAGTAGTACGTATCCATATCCAATACATGAAAAAGATTCCATATTTCTGGGATTTACTGATTTAATAGAGCAAGGAAACATGTTTTCTTTAATTTTCCTCCATAGTTGTTCTACTGGGACATTTGAAATGGGTTTTCATCTAAACTGTGTCTTTCTGAATGGCACACCTCCCTTTATTTTCACATTGCACCAACTTCTGGTTTTGTTTCAGGGTGTAGTGTCCTCCATAGGACCAGGTATCATTATCAGTGCTCATGGTTCTGTTGCTGTTGCCCTCCTCACTGATGTCTGGCTGTATGTAGATGATAGGGGTGGGATGAGGTGGTGACTGTGAACAAGCTGGGGCCTGGCACCCAGGGTGAGGGGAGTGGAGTAGCCAGAGAGATTTTTTTCCCATTGGTAGTTTAAGGAAATTGTTTCAATAGGACTCTTGGGTCTCTGCCATTAGAAAGGATATGAGACTCCAAACCCAAGTTTGTCATGCTAATCCTTTCTTTATTTCCTTCCATATTGCCAGCCCATGATTGTCTCATTCTAATTTGGATGGTTCTATTGCAGATGTTTTTCTATTCATCTATGAAAAGAAAAAGACAAAGCTACATATTTGGGATTCAAATCAAAATGGGACAGTCCCTTTTCAGATACTTAAAATTTTTGAGAAACAAGAATCTAACTAGTATTACTAGAGCTTTATGACTATTTTTATTTGCACTTATCTATGTAAAGTTACAATTTAAACATAAAGAACTTAGATTTTTGATTAGCCCCTCTGTAAAATGTACAACATGTGAAATATAAGATAATTGGCCAGGTGCGGTGGCTCACGCCTGTAATCCCAGCACTTTGGGAGGCCAAGGTGGGTGGATCACGAGGTCAGGAGTTCGAGACCAACCTGGCCAACATGGTGTGGAACCCCGTCTCTACTAAAAATACAAAAATTAGCCGAGCAGGGTGGCACGCGCCTATAATCCCAGCTACTCTGGAGGCTAAGGCAGGAGAATTGCTTGAACCCAGGAGGCAGAGGTTGCAGTGAGCCAAGATTGCGCCACTGCGCTCCAGCCTGGGTGACAGAGCAAGACTCTGTCTCAAAAAAAAAAAAAAAAAGAAAAGAAAAGAAATATACGATATCAGGGTCATTGAGGAAGATTTGAGTGGTTTTATCTTCTCTAGCTTTCCATTTAAAACAGCAAGTTTCCACTGAAAAATTGCAAGGGTTGCCACTAGGTTTCTACCTTGGAGGTTAAGGTTAGCATGTTGTATTCTGCAGATTTTTATATTCTCTGAGTGAGAGAAAAAAAGATGAGCCCTTGAAGCCAAAAGTAAGCAGAGATTTGCCAGAGTGGTTCTTCCACTAAGATTTTTATACCATGGGTTGGATCCTATGGTTTCTAGTTTGTTTCTCCTGGTTTCTAAACCCCAGTGCCTCTGGCCTCCTTTATTTAAGTGAAATAGTACCACTCAGGTATGTATAATAAATGACCAATATTGATGAGATTCAGGTCTTTTAAGCCAAGGTATCAAAGAAGACAAGTAAATTGGTAATGTTCTGACATTTTTATTCTTAAGACATGAAGATTGGCTTTAAACCTTTTAGCAAGAAGAAATGATTAAGAAAGACAGGCTCTGCAGGTACTAAGAGAAAGTGGTATATTAGTGCTGTAGCTTCTGGCTACCTTATCAAATTACAGCATTAGATAAGCTTCTGCCTCCCAGTTGCCCACTCCCCCAAATACCAGGATTCCACAGTTGTTGGAAGCCAGGAGTGGGGAAGAAACTCTTCAAAGATTTCAAGAGGGAATCTATTCACGATTAGTCATTTTATTTGCAAACTGAAGGCACCAGAGTAAATAGCATAATCCTTGCTTAGAGGTAAAATAATATCTTTTTGATATCTCTCTGATCCTTATTACTGCCTTGAGAATTGGTGACTTACAGATGCTCCCAGTTTGGAGCTCCTATCGCAGTGCTTTGTGCTTCTAAAATGCTTCTAATAAATATTTGCTGCATTTGGGTGTTACTGATTTTTTTAACATTAATCAGAACACCTACTATAGAAAGAAATACCTTATGTGGAATGCTTTTCTACTAGAACTCTCAAATTTTCAAAAGAAGAAATTAGAATTTAAAATAATTTCCCTTGGTTTTATTGTTTTATTTGTCTTTACTTATTTTTTAATTGATGATAAAAACTGTATATATTTATTGTGTACAATATGGTGTTTTGAATATGTATACATTGTGGAATGGCTAAATCGAGCTAATCAACATATCCATTACCTCACATACTTACCATTTTGTGTGCGTATGTGGTGAGAACACTTAAAATCTACTCTCTTAGCAATGTTCAACTATACAATACAGTGTTATTAACTAGAGTCACCTTCTTGTACAACAGATCCCTTAAACTGATTTTTCCTGTCTTACAGAAACTTTGTATCCTCTGACGAGTATCTCTCTAATCTGCTCCATCCCTTCCTGACCCACCACCACTACTCATCTGGTAACCACCCTTCTACTCTCTGCTTCTATGAATTCACTTTTAGATTCCACATACAAGTGAGATGATATGATATTTGTCTTTTTGTGCCTAGCTTATTTCACTTAATGTAATGTCCTCCACATGCATCTATGTTGTCACAAATGACAGGGTTTCTTTCCTTTTTTAAGGCTGAAGAGTATTCCACCGTGTATATTTACCACATTTTCTTTATCCTTTCATCCATTGATTTTGTAGCTAGGCTATTGTGAATAACGCTTCAATGAACATGGGAGTGCAGATTATCTCTCCAACATACTGATTTTATTTCCTTTTTGTATAGATCCAGTAAGTGGGATTGCTGGATTGTATGGTAGTTCTATTTTTAAAAATGTTTTAAATTGTAAATTGGCAATTTAAAATTGTATATATTTATGGTGTACAAAGTGATGTTATGTTTTATTAATGCAACGTGGAAGAATTAAATCAAGCTGGTTAACGTATCCATCATCTCAAATAATTAACTTTTTTTAGTGAGAACATTTGAAATTACTCTTAACAATTTTGGAATGTACAATACTCTATTATTAACTATATTCATCATGCTGTGCAATAGATCTCAAAAAATTCCTTTTAATTTTTTGAGAAACCTACATACTGTTTTTCATAATGGCTATACTAATTTACATTCCCACCAGCAGCATGCAAGGGTTCTCTTTTCTCCACATCCTTGCCAACACTTATCATTTGTCTTTTTAATAATAGCCATTCTAACAGGTGTGAGGTAATATCTCATTGTAGTTTTAATTTGCATTACCCTAATGATTTCAGTATAGCATTTTAAAATATAGCTATTGGCCATGTATGTCTTCTTTTGAGAAGTGTCTTTTCAGGTCCTTCACCCATTTTTAAATTGGATTATTTGTTTTCTTTCTATTGAGTTGTTTGAGTTCCTTATATGTTTTGGATATTAACTCCTTCTCTGATGTATGGTTTACAAATGTTTTCTCCTATTCTGTACGCTGTCTTTTCACTCTATTGATTGTTCCCTTTGCTGTGAAAATATTTTTAGTTTAACGTAATCCCATTTCTCTATTTTTGGTTTTGTTGCCCGTGCTTTTGGGGTCATAGCCAGAAAGTATTGCCCAGACCAACAGCATGGAGCTTTTCTCCCATGTTTTCTTTTAGTAGTTTTACAGTTTCAGATCTTATATTTAAGACTTTAATCCATTTTGAGTTTATTTTTCTATATAGTGTGAGATAATGATTTGATTTTATTCTTCTGCATGTGGATATCCAGTTTTCCCAACACCATTATTGAAGAGACTGTCCTTTCACCATTGTATGTTCTTGGTCACATTGTCAAAAATCCATTGACCAGTGTGAATTTATTTATGGACTTTCTATTTTGTTCCATTGGTCTAGCTGTCTATTTTTATGACAATGCCATGCTGTTTTGATTACTATGGCCTTGCAGTAGATTTTAAAATCAGGTAGTGTGATGCCTCCTGCTTTGTTCTTTTTGCTCAGGATTGCTTTGGCTATTTGGAGTCTTTTATGATTCCATATGAATTTTACAACTGTTTTTTCTAGTTCTGTGAAAAACAAATTTGGAATTTTTATAGGGATTGCCTTAAATCTATAGATCACTTTGGGTAATATGGACATTTTAACAATATTAATTCTTCTGATCCTTGAACACAGGGCTATTCTTCCATTTATTTGTGTCTTCTTCAATTTCTTTGGTCAATGTTTCATAGTTTTCAGTGTACACTTCTTTTACTTCCTTGGTTTAAGTTATTCCTAAATATTTTTTTTGTCTTTCTGATGCTTTGTAATCGGATTGTTTTATTGATTTCTTTTTCAGATAGTTTGTTGTTCGCGTATAGAAACACCACTGATTTCTGTATGCTGATTTTGAATCTTGAAGTTTTATTGAGTTCTCTTACTAGTTTTCACAGTTTTTTGGTGGGGTCTTTAGGGTTTTTAATACGTAAGATCACGTCTTCTGAAAAGAGACAATTTAATTTCTTCCTTTCTGATTTGGGTGTCTTTTATTTCTTTATCTCACCTACTTGCCTTGCCTAGGCCTTCTAGTACTATGTTCCCTTTAGTTTTGGACTGACAGTAGAGTCCAGGCCTCAACAATCTATAGAGGGAATGACAAATGTCTGTTATAAAGTCACACTTTGTTTTAACATTATGTAATTTTTATCATGGCATTGTTAAGTATCCAGAACTGACTTTTTCTTAAAAGTTTTGTCTAGAATTCCTAAAAATAACTATTACATTACTCCTACTTCACTGAAAAAAATTATTTGGTTAGTACTGCATTTGTTATGAGAATCTTCCTACATTTCAAGATGTTATTGTTACTATTACAGCTTAAGACTGAGATCTAATGATGAAGACTGAAAGAGTACCTGGATAGGCTGGGTGTGGTGGCTCACGCCTGTAATCCCAGCCCTTTGGGTGGCTGAGGTGGGTGGATCACAAGGTCAGGAGTTTGAGACCAGCCTGGCTAACACAGTGAAGCCCTGCCTCTACTAAAAATACAAAAATTAGCTGGGCATGGTGGTGCGCACCTGTAATCCCAGCTACTCGGGAGGCTGAGGCAGAAGAATTGCTTGAACCTAGAAGGCAGAAGTTTCAGTGAGCCGAGATCGTGCCACTGTACTCCAGCCTGGGCAACAGAGTAAGACTCTGTCTTAAAAAAAAAAAGAATACCTGGATGATGGTGTTGATAAGAGAGTAACAAAGTGGACACTCTCATATCCTATTGATGAGAGTGTAAATTGGTACAACTTTTTTTGGAGGGTGATTAGGCAGAATCTATCAAAATTTAAAATAAGCATCTATATTGAACCAACATTTCACTCTCTAAAAATTATTTTGCAAAAGAAACTGTACAAACATACAAGAAAATGTATAAAAGAATGGTCATTGTAACATTATTTGTATTATAAAAACATGAAGCAACCCAAATTTTATCAATAGGAGAATAGTTAAAATATATCATGGTGCAGCCATGGCATATAATGCAGCCATAAAAATGAATAAGAATGATGTGGGAAGATGCACACAATATACTCATGAATAAAGAAAGAAAAGTAACTTAAAGAACAGCATGTAGTTTGTTTCCATTGTTAGTTTGAAATATACACATGTGTATTGACAAAAGCCTGGAAGGACATAAGCTTACCTTTCCAATGACACCTGTGAAGTGGGTATGGAAAGTCTGAGGAGTAAATTTCACTTTTGAATTTATAACCTTGAATTACTTTATATTAAGTAGTTTTGTTTATTTTCAAAAATGTTTTTAGAATTTAATGAATCAATTTATTGGGAAGCTATAGTTTTAAACTCTCTAAAATAATTTGCCATAGGACATTCCATTTTAAGTAATAAAGAAATCAGCTAATAATTAACATAAAGGACATTTTGATGATTGGATTCCAGATTAAAATGAGAAATATAAGACATTTGAATATCAGAACACAGTCCATCTAGAAAACATAAATAATGTTTTTAATAATGATTTATCACTCTTTATTGATAAAAACAATCATATTTTTATCAATGATTTATCAAATCACAATCAATTTATGCATGTAGATTAGCTCCTGGGGTTAAAGAAGCAGAAATTCACTTAGGTTACCTTTATAAAGAGGGTTTATTTGGGGGGGCTAAACAAACTGGAATTTAAACTGGGATTATAGAAATTGAGTTTCTGGAGACAGGCTTTTGTCCTCTGCTGTGTCAGCGTGCGTTTGTTTGGAAGTAAGGAAAAACCAATGAAACTGGCTTAAACAATAAAGGAGACTGAGAGGTTTAACTTAAAAGAAAAAAGAAAAAATATAAGAGGCAAATCTACAATTTCATGAGACTTGACCCAGCAGGTCCAAAATACCATCAAAACCCTGTTTCTTTTTTTTCTGTGTCTCTGCTATTCCTTCCATGGTATCAGCTTCATTCTAAGGTTAGCTAATTTCGTGATGCCAAAATGGTTACCAGTAGCTCTCAGAAATATACTTCCCTATGTGAGCTGGGAAGAGAGAGAGTATCTTTTCTAGCATTCCTGATGGAAGTCTTGATATGCAGTACAATTGCTTGAATAACATTAACAACCTTGAGCCAATCCTGTGGCCAGTTGACATATGAGTTTTTTGGCTTAGCCTGGGTCACTGTTTTGCCCTGGTAAAACATGGTGGCGTGGGTGGAATCACATACTCAAAATCACACGGCTGCCCAGACAAAAACTGGAGTTTCTGAGGAGAGAACTAATGCAGGGGAGGCAGACTAGGAGTGTTCACTGAGGTCTCCCGAAGCATCTCTGCTTTTCCTCAGCCATCTGCTCCATTTCCCTGTCTCCACTGGCCTGTTTCTCCTGTTTATAATAATTTCCATTCCTTTATAACTTCAATTTATACTTGGCAATCATGGCCTCTCTCTGCTCACATCCCACTTCCACTTATCAAACTATGACTTTTCAGTTTAAGCTCTCATAGGGATGGAAAATTATTTTTGTCCTTTAAACTCTGTCGGACTAAAACAGAAAGTCCTACAGAGGGATGGAAAATTATTTTTATCTCTTAATTCATATCTCAAAACTGAGATTCTGATAGGTCCAGCTCATCTTTTTGAACAGGCCCCATGTATTGGCCAGCTTGAGGATCGGTTGTCTTGAATTAGTCATCCACTCCTGTTCACATAATCTTTTTTTTTTTTTTTTTTTGAAACAGAGTCTTTCTCTTGTCGCCCAAGCTAGAGTGCAGTGGTGTGATCTCAGCTCACTACAAGCTCCACCTCCCAGGTTCACGCCATTCTCCTGCCTCAGCCTCCAAAGTAGCTGGAACTACAGGCGCCTGCCACCACGCCTGGCTAATTTTATGTATTTTTAGTAGAGACGGGGTTTCACCGTGTTAGCCAGGATGGTCTCGATCTCTGGACCTCGTGATCCATTTGCCTTGGCCTCCCAAAGTGCTGGGATGACAGGTGTGAGCCACCGAGCCCAGCCTTTACTGTTCCTATAATCTTTAAAAGAGGGGTGGGGTTTAGGAGAGTCTAGTCACATGATCCAAAGCATGGCAGCCTGGATGAGTGTCTTAGTCCATTAGTGCCACTATAACAAAATACCTGAGATTGGTAATTTATAAAGAGCAAAAATTTGTTTCTCACAGTTCTGGAAGCTGGAAGTCCAGTCATGGTGCCAGCAGATTCAGTGGTTGCTCTCTGCTTTCAAGATGGCACCTTACTGTAGCATCCTCTGGGGGGGACAAACACTGTGTCATCACATGGCTGAAGGGCAGAAGGGCAAAAAGGCCTAGCCAGCACCCTCCAGCCCTTTTATAAGGCACTAATCCATTCATGAGGGAGGAGTCTTCATGACCTAATCACCTCCTAAAGGTCGCACCTGTCAGTACTATTGTATTAGGATTTAGTTTCAACATGAATTTTGGAGGAACATAAACATTCAAACTACATCAAGCATCTAAGAGGCAGGGCATTCCCTGTGGACAGGAACATTGATGAGGCACACCAAATCAAAGGTTGAGCAATCAAACGATGCTCCTTCTCACCTCTTGCTATACAGGTATATGTCTATTTAAAAAGCAACCAAATTTTACATAAAAAGTATAATTTTACTCTTCAAGTTTCTTCCATAGCCTGTATCATATTTGTTTGCATATATTTAATTAGGAAAAAAATCTTTGTCTTTTGAAAGTAGGGTTGATTTTAGGAAATAGCTTGAAGTAATTTAGAGACATTTCTGATTAAGGATAATGAAGATACGTATTATAAATTTGTCAAAAGTGAGGTGTGACTATAAAAAAGAGAGACAAATTATCTTTTGTGGTTCATAAACTGACCCCGAAGGCAATTCCAGGAGGAGTTTTAAAAGTGTTTTGAGCAATGACAGCACATTAAATAAATGTATTATCCTCCTGAGGTGATTGCTTCATTTGAAGGACAAAATTCAGGTGTTTGTTCAGGCTGATGAGCATGTATGTGTGTGTGTGTGTGTGTGTGTGTGTGTGTCCTATTACATCATGATAAATCTTCATTCTATAGAAATGAGAGAAACACTGATCTGAATCTAAGTTCAGGAAGAGCTGATATTCAGTAGGTAGGCCTGGTACAGTGGTACTGGATTTTCATACCTGTGATCCATTCCTATTGAAACCAATGTATATTGGTTGATAAGTATTTTTAGTATTACCTTTGATTAGGGCTTCTACCATCACACTGACTTCCATTGATAAAAGGCGGAACTGAGGGACTACTCTGTAGGAAACATAAATACCACAGGAAAACTCAAAGGCAAAGGTAAGATCATGATCAATCCAGCAAAGGAGTACAAAGGGGGACTCCAGCTCCCTGTTGTGTCTGTTCTGTAGCCCCTAATATTGTTATAATCAACATACTTCCAGAAGACCTTGGATTTCTCAACATTTCCATTAAGAGGTACAGACAGTTGGCCGGGTGTGGTGGCTCACGCCTATAATCACAGCACTTTGGGAGGCTGAGGAGGGTAGATCACAAGGTCAGGAGATCGAGACCATCCTGGCCAACATGGTGAAACCCTGTCTCTACTAAAAACACAAAAATTAGCTGGGCGTGATGGCGTGCACCTGTAGTCCCAGCTACAGTCCCAGCCTGTAGTCCTAAGCCCAGGAGGCTGAGGCAGGAGAATCGCTAGAACCCAGGAGGCAGAGGTTGCAGTGAGCCGGGATCGTGCCACTGCACTCCAGCCTGGGCGACAGAGTGAAACTCCGTCTCAAAAAAAAAAAAAAAAAAAATTAAAATAAAAGAGTTGTAGACAGTTGAGAACCATTTAAACAGCATAGCATTCACCAATAAGCAGTCAAGCAATGTCCACTCTGCTGATTTCTTCCTACCAAAACCCAAGGGTATGGAAAGTGTAGCGTGACCCTCAGGGAACTTCTCCTCAGGGAATGAAGGTGTTTTACTTCTGGTGGGCGATATAGGGAAGAACTGGTTATTTGCCACAATTATCTAGAATGAGGCCTTCTTTCTTCCTCACACACCAATATCCACTCCCTCATGTATGCCTTTTCATTCTTCATGCATTAATATCAAGCAGAAAAGGAGGCTCAAATGTAATGTCATTTTATCTACAGGACACATGTAAGTGATGAGGTATTAGCATAATATGAGGAAAAAGATAAATTCAGACTGCAATTTGAATTCTGGCCCTGGTGCCTACTCGTTGTTGCTTGAGGAAAGCCCTTGGAAAGTTTTTAACTTCTTTCAACTTCGGTTTCCTCATCTGTACAAAATAGGCAATATTAAATGAGATAACACATGCAAAGCACTCTTAAAGTTTACCTTTTAGCTTTCCAGGTAAAACATAAGTAATAAAAAAAGGTAGCTCTTTCACTCCACCTTAGGCCCCTGTGGAAGTTTGTTGTCTTCATTCATCAATATTTGTTTAGGTCCTTCTCTTTGTCAGAAACTCTGTTATCTTTGTCAAGGTAGTGGCAGATAATATGCCTTTACAACCCACTCCAATTTCACCTACATCAATTTTTACACTTCAACATTATCCCTAATATTAATTTCCACCTGCTTTTACCTGTATGAAAATATTGTAGTGGCTTTTCTCAGCAGTTAAACTTTCTATAAGGATGAGCTTGAGTATAGAAGGAACATAGTTGTCATTGGAGCTGTATATGTTGTTACGAGCAGGGGAAGGAGGTGCTACAGGACATTGAGACTGAATAACTTGGCATCCCAAGTTGATAGTTTATAATTGATCCAGGAGTCTCATTCTACACCTATCCTGAAGTCATTCTCTATGATCTATTGCTTAATGAAAGAAGAAATTAATTAATTAAGAATATGTGCAAGGAAGCCCTGGGGTTCCATTTTAATGTAAAATAAGTAGCTTACATCTTGTCAAGTGGTTTTAACAACGTAGTTCAACTACAGTCAAGGCAACCTTGAAGAGCATGGCCTAGGCCAGAGGTCAGTGTCTGGAGACTTTTCTTTTACCACCTAAACTGTTTCCTCTACCATCAGTTAATTATTGTAGACATGAGATCATGATCTGTAGTTCAATCACTTTTGGGGTCCATGACATCATTTAGATTCATGGCCATAGTTTCAATTCTGAACCCCAATTAGCCATTTTGTAAATCCTGTCACTGGTCCCATGGCTGTCATTTCTCTTTTATAGTACTTGTCTCATTGCCTTGGTTTCATTTGTTTTCCTGGCTCCTTTATTTACCAACCTATTAACTTCTTGCATATGTGTAGTACTCATTTTTGTTTTTCTAGAGCCTAGTACAGTGTTTAGATGATCAATAAATGTTTACTGAATGAATAAATTAATAAAAATCAAAAGAGAACAACAAAAAAGCTGTTCCTGCTTCAAGACATGATTATTAGACAGACCAGTAGTGTGAAAATCAACCAACTTTTCATCACCTCCACTGATGAAGGATGATCTCCTTTACATGGGGTTGGTTCTAGCTTCCTGTTTAGTTCTTCTGTTTCTAGGTGAAACTCTCAGAGGCCCCTTTTCATGCTGCCTTCTGTTTGTAGGGACCTCAGGTTATTCCTCCTACTCAGTGACACCATCTCATTAGTTTTGCAGAAAGGTGAGATTTACAACTTCTGTAGAAGTTTTCCTGTACAGACTAACAGGGAAGGAAGCTATAACTTCTTGAATTAGCACAACATATTTGCCTTCCTTCCGGCTGCCATAAATTCTTAGGATGACACAGAATCAACAATTCAGATGATTATATCTGGCTTGTAAATTGTCCTCCAAATTGACACCTTTTCCCCCTAACCTACACCTGGCGGACTAAGGTATAGGAATAGTTCTGACCTCTGGCCTTAGAGCCAAGGTTAATTGGCAGCAAGATCACATGACTAACCCACTCCTTTCAAGTCAAGCCTTAGGAATTCTACCAGATTATTTTTTCAGAAGTATTTGATTTTTTTTTAACCACAAAGTTTTGTATTGACAAAACCTCTGTTACAAGACTTTGCCCAAAATTCTTCAAAAAATGTCCAAGCCACACTTAACTCTTTGGAAACTAGACTGTTTGACAAAGAATTTGCTAGTGATTGTTAGCAACAGGTAGATCACAACTGGCCTTGGGACACATGAAAATTGTACACATTGCACTCTGAATAGTAAATTACAATATATTTAGAAGACATATTTATAAGTTAACCCAGTTACGGTTAACAAACCATGAAGAAAATACATTTTATTTTTAGTTTCAAGATAGAAAAGAGGGTGGCAGGCTTTTGACTAGCATGCCTTAGGAAACAAGATGAGAAGCCAAAGTAAATCTTTCCATATTTGTATACATTTGAAAGAAGCAGGAGAATGTGAGCTCTCTTCAGGTTGACATCAAAAAGTGACTGTGAATGATTTATAATGCATGCAGAAAACATAGTTAACTTCTCAAAACCATTAGTTACCTTTATTTTGTCCTAGCTTAGAACCCCAGACAGGAAAACTCCATAATAAGCTTTTGGGGAGGGACAAATGTTGGCAATCATGCTTTCCAACAAGAGATTTCAGAGAAGTCACAAAACCAAAGAAACCATTTCCCTGGTTTCTTTCTGTTTGCTGGGCAAATATACAAAGCTTCTTGTCAATTTTACAGTCAATTATGGATATACCAAACTGGAAAAAAAAAAAAGCAGTGAGACACAGGTGACACTTGAACAATTCTGAGAAGCACTCAGAAAAATTAATGTCATTCATAGAGAAACTATGTGCTAAGCGCTGGTCAATTTTTTTTTCTGTCATCTATTTCTTCAGTTTCAGCAAACATTATGATGTCAATGAGAACTTACAAGTGCTGCTCCTTGGACAGGACTGGGATCTGAAGGAAGGAGTTTAGAGAGCTCAGTTCCTATTGGAGTGGCCCAGGCAAGTTGCTTCACTTCTCTGAACCTCAGTTGAGTCTAGAAAGTGTCTTCAATGCCCCAGTTCAGCTTAATATAGACCTTGGATTGTCATACTCTCTGCCTAGATTAAAAACATCTGAGGTAAGACATAGAAAGAAATAAAGTTTAACTCTTTGCCAGTTAAAGAAGAAAGGAAGGGAGGGAGGGAGGGAGGGAAGAAAGGAAGGGAGGGAGGGAGGGAGGGAAGGAAGGAAGGAAGGAGGGAAGGAAGGAAGGAAGGAAAGAAAGAAAGGTGGGTTGCTAGTTTATAGACTCCCTGGAGCTACACACGGTACCTATTTTCCCAGCAATGATCCTAGCAAGGAAAGAGCAACAAGACACTAGGGGCAGCTGAGCTCGCCTACCCTGCCTCTCACCTGAGCTCTCTCATTCTTATTTGGCAGGGACCCCTGAGGATCCATCTCCCATAACTGGACTTCAAAAAACTAACAATCCTCAGAACAAGAATTACTGAAGAAAACAAAAACAAAAAAAATCCCCTAACAATCCAAGGCAAAGTGAGACAGGCCAAGTTCTGCTTCTTAACCCTTTGAATACTATGCATTTAAATACATGTATTTTCTCAAAGAAGAATGTTTGTTCACTGTAGCAGAGAAACATTCACCTCCACTGTTGTGTATAGATAGTGTTTTAATATGACTAAAATCTTTAGAAATTATTCTTTTATCTTTTTGTGATGTAGAAGTTTTTTGTTTGTTTTTTGAGACAGGGTCTCACCCTGTCACCCACACTGGAGTGTAGAGGCGCCATCTTGGCTCACTGCAACCTCTGCCTCCCGGCCTGAAGCTATCCTCCTGCCTCATCCTCCCGAGTAGCTGGGACTACAGGTGTGCGCAACCATGCCCAACTAATTTTGTAATTTTTTTTGTAGAGACAGGATTTCACCATTGTTGCCCAGGCTGATCTTGAACTTCCCAGCTTATATGATCCACCCACCAAAGCCTCCCAAAGTGTTGGGATTACAGGCATGAGCCAACACACCCCATTTAGAAGTATTTTAAGTTTTAATTTTATTTATTTTAGAGACAGGGTCTTGCTCTGTTGCTCTGCCTGAAGTGCAGTGGGATGATCATAGCTCATTGTAACCTCGAACTCCTCGGCTCAAGTGATCCTCCTGCCTCAGCTTTCCTAATAGCTAGGGCTACAGGCGGGTGCCACCATACCCTGCTAATTGTTTTATTTTATTTTTTGAAAAGATAGGGTCTCACTATGTTGCCCAAGCTTGTCTCAAACTCCTAGCCTCAAGTGGTTCTCCTGCCTTGGCCTCCCAAAGCATTGGGATTACAAGCATAAACCACTGCATCTGGCCAGAAGTTATTAAAAAAAAAAAAAAAAATCTGACTAAACAGGGCTCACAGTTGAACAACTTTCAGTCATCTGGACTTGTCCCAAATAACATTCAGTCTTAGAAAAATAAGAGCAGAAAGATTTTAAGTCACTTGCTTAAGCACCCAAGCTGCTTCCTGTCAGAAGCCAGGGGCATCTTTTGCCCTGTTTGCGTGTGTGTTTGCTCTTTTTAAGGTGAGAGCAGCCATTAGGAAGTCTTTCCTCAAGCCAGTATTACATCAGGGCTGCAGTATAAATCAGGTAAACTCAACATGGTTTTTGGCAGAGTTGTTTTTTTTTGTTTTTGTTTTTGTTTTTTTTTGCACCTAGGGAAAGAAGTGAAGGCCAGGATTTTTGTATAGTTCAACTCTTTGTGTTGTCCCCAGATACATCCTCTTTTCCTCCCTCCCTAGTAGCTAACTTTTCCTTTTTGTAAAGCATGTGTTTCTTGGCAACAGACTCCTTTCCTGATTTAAGAGTTAGAGCATGCAACCCACGTCAGGCCAATGAATGCATTTTCTCTACCAACCTCAGTGAATCCAGAGGGGCCCTGTGACCAAAGCTGCTCCCATCAGAGGAATATCAGGACTCATTAGCAATACTGAAATAATGCTTTTTTCCTTCTTGGCTGTGAGAAGCACATAGCTCCAGGAAGTTGGTGCTGTCATTTGAGCACCACGGTAGGAGTCATCTTTAGGATGAAGTGATAGCCCGGAAGGCAGAGCAAAGAAAAAGAAAGAACTAGACACTTGGTGACAATGTTGGGTGGCTGGATCAAGCCTCATTTGATACTTCTGGATTTTTCACCTACAGAAGGCCTTATATGCCTTTTTATTGTTTAAATCATTTGGAATTGTGTTTTCTTTAAGTGCAGTTGAATGAATTCCAACTGAGAGAGGAATAATGGGAGAGCAGAGTGATTATAGGATAAAGGTGGGGCCTGGGAGTCAACTGTCGATTTAACATGAACCTGAGAGTAACCGGGTATATCTCCTCCACCCGGGGGCAGATATCCTAAACCCTTACTCTCAGAGATCAACACAGAGTCTCTGAAATCTTTACCCTCATAAAAATGAGGGTAAATATTTCTTTGTTTTTGTTATATTGAGATGATTAAATCTAATATTTTTGTGGGAAAGAGAGATACCTCAGTTCACTGGTGTGGTGTGTCTGCACAAGTGCTGATGGAGAAGGCATGGTTAGCTGGAGAAAATATATGCCATTGGCCTCCTTCCTCACCACATGAATGCGTGAAATCTCAACGGGCAGCAGAGAAGAAGTATAGAAGGCAACTGCCTTGGCCAGAGGTTTCAGGTCAACCACTCGGGGGTCTGAATTACGCTGCAGAGTTGAGTAGAAACTAGTGTGTGGAATAAAAATGTTTAAAAGTTATATTTAAAGATAAATAGTTATCTTAAAAACTCTCTGACTGGAGAGGTTTTTAAAAAGACAAGGGTTAAAACGTCACGGCCTGTGTCAGGTATCTAAAACAATGTCTTCCCCCCTTTTCTGAGGGAAGGGTCTGCCATGGTGATTTAAGCAGAGAGAAAGCAGGGACCTGTGGCCTGAGAGGAGCCTGAGAAATGACGGGGAGCATTCCTAGGGATGCAGAAATGCAGAACGCAATGCCTTCGTCGACGTCTCTGAAACCTGGTGGGATCGAGTTCATAACCAGAACGGGAGCAGTCCTACCAGGGCATTAGAATTCAAGAGAGCTAATTTGGGGGAATTAAAAAAAAATCTAGTGAGTATGGTATTGAAGTAGGGAATACTAAAGCCCAGGAGAAGGGCAGGCTGCTGGAATATCCACCATAATTAAAGCAGATTACAATTGCTCTGAGAAAAGAGGGACGCAAAGAGTTAGAATATCCAGTGCGCCCGTCGAGACTGATGGGACGGAGGCTCTGTAATGGCAGTGAGGAAATTGGGAGGGAACCCTAGAGAAATTTTTCATAATACCTATTCTTTTTTTTTTTTAAAGAGGAAATGATAATTATGACAAAAACCAGAATGGAAAAGCTGAATACTGTAGCTACGTGAAAGGAGAGGCATTTGTGTCTCATATGGGGGAGCAAAGCAAGCAAGGCCACTAATACAAATCAGAATATTTGCAGCAATAATCTGTTTTTAAACTCTTTTAAAATGAACGGCAGGGAAAAAAAAGGAAACTTAGAAAAAAAATACTGACACCTCTGTTAAAGTCACAAAGCAGAAAAAAATAATTTTGAGCAGGTACACTGACATATTTGGAAATCAACAGATCTACATGACAGACACAGGGTAGCTGTTAAAGAAGACAGATGACAAATTTAGACCCAACAATTTTTTTCTCTCCCTTCGGAGTGGGAAAGGGAGTGTGGAGAAAGCTTTGAATCTGTTTGATAATTTTCCTTCCTTTTAATTCTATTTTTTTTAAAGGAACTACATCAGAAAGTTACCAGTACATTCTATAGTAATTAAAATAAAGTAAAGCAAAACAGACTCATTGAGCCATAAATGAAAACTGAGGAATGTTAACAAACAAGCGGAAGTGTGATATGTGAAAAGAAGGTAGTGGCTATTAACAGGACTACAGAAATAAACCTGGAAAATATCCCTTGAAAAGCCTGATGATACCACTTTAATAAAATTAAAAATTGTCTGACTCTATTTGACACATCTGTGAGCATGACAGCAGCACCACTCACAGAAATAGCTGTACAGCAGATAGTCCTGGGCAGGTCCACCGGATGGCCTGTGAATTAAGTACATATGTCAATCAGCTGGCATCTCATATTTATGGAACATTCATGATGTGCAGAGCATTAGTTAACCCTTATGGGCAATTTCTACCTCCAAGAAGTATGAGGCTACTTGAAAACAAAGTAACATATGTATAAAAATAGTTACTAGCATAAAGCAGTATAGGCTTACTGCACATTAGGCTCAGGAGAACGCAGCACAGCTGGGACCTGAGTTTAGAATTCAGATACAGAAGACTACATAATTCTAGGCCAGAGTAGAAAGGCAGAATTATCCAACATTATTTTTTTAAAGGTGGAGTTAGAAGAGGGCAATTAAGTTTATCAGTCTACTTGGAGTAGAAGAATTCAAAAGTGGGAACTGAGATTTCACCAAAAATAAGAAATTAATTGAGAATGGATTATAAACCTGAAAGTGAAATGCAAAATAATAAAACATCTAGAAGAAAACATAAGAAAATATTGACATATTGCCATGATCTTGGGGAAAGATTTTTTAAACAAGATACAATAAAGCACTAAACATAAAACATAGATTAATTGAACTACATTAAAATTAAGAACTTCTCAACCAAAAGCAGCCATTAAGACAGTAAAAAAGCAAGCCATAGACTGAGAGAATGTATTTGCTATCTAGCTACATATCTACACATATACATGTCATATATATACACATGTATTAACATGTCATATATATACACATATCTACATATCTACACATATACATGTCATATATATACACATGTATTTTTATATATGTACATGTATTTGGAAATGTATGTAAAATATCTGGCAAATAACTTATATATAGAATATATAAAAAGCTTCCATTAAAAAAAGAAAAAGAAAGTTGCCAAATTAAAAAAAAATGGGCAAAAGACTTGAACAAGTACTTCATAAAAAATGACATCCAAGTGGCTAATAAGCATGGGAAAAGGTGATCAATGCAATTAGCAGAAAAATGAAAATTAAAATCATAATGAGATGTTACTACACACCTACTGATACGGGAGGGGGGCAGGGAAGTGCTGGGTAGAGAGAGGCAGGTCCCTGGCTAGGGCTCCACTCCCATGGACCTAGGTGAGGACAGGCACTTCTGCTTTCACACCCAAATGTTGCATTTTCCAAGACCATCCTGGCCTACCACACCCCTATCCTATGTCTATAAAAACCCGAGACCTGGCCGGGCGCGGTGACTCATGCCTGTAATCCCAGCACTTTGGGAGGCCAAGGCAGGTGGATCATGAGGTCAAGAGATTGAGACCATCCTGGCCAACATGGTGAAACCCCGTTTCTACTAAAAATTAGTGGGGCATGGTGGTGCGGCCTGTGATCCCAGCTACTTGGGAGGCTGAGGCGGGAGAATTGCTTGAACCCGGGAGGCGGAGGTTGCAGTGAGCCGAGATCCTGCCACTGCACTCCAGCCTGGCGACAGAGCGAGACTCCATCAAAAAAAAAAAAAAAAAAAAACCCAAGCCCCTAGCAGGCAGACACACAGGCAGCCACAGGGCAAGAGGAGTACATCAGTGGAAGAAGACACAAGCAGCTCGTTGGCGAGAGGATGATGTAGGAGCACACCGGCAGAAGAGCACGCCACCGGTGCCAGGCGCAGGCAGGCCATTGACTGACGGGAGGAGGCGGAGTTTGGCCTGAGCAATCGGAGGAGAGCCTGGGCACTGAGCAGCGCAACTCCAGGGAAAAGACCATCTCCCTTCTGGCTCCCCCATCAGCAAGGATTATTTCCACTCAATTAAACTTTGCACTCATTCTCCAAGCCCATGTGTGATACGATTCTTCCAGTACACCAAGGCAGGAACCCGGGATACAGAAAGCCCTCTGTCCTTGAGATGAGGTAATGGGTCTAATTGAGCTGGTTAACACAAGCTGCCTATAGATGGCAAACTAAGAGAGCACCCTGTAACACATGCCCACTGGGCTTCACCTGTAAACATTCACCCCTAGACATTGCTGCCAGGTTGGAGCCCCACAGCCTCCCTGTCTGTATGCTCCACTAGAGGTCTGAGTAGCAGGGCACTGAAGAAGCAAGCCACACCCCCATCACATGCCCTGCAAGGGGGACAAGGGAACCTTTCCTGTTTCACTACCAGAACGGTGAAAATTGAAAGGACTTACAATACCAAGTGTTGGCAAAGATGTGGAACAAATGGAATTCTATGTATTACTTGCTGGTTGGAGTAAAAATTTCTTAAACTCCTTTGGAAGCTATTTGGTAGCTTCTATAAAGCCAAACATTTATACACTCTACCAGAAATTCTACTTCTAGGAATATACCTAACAGAAATGAGTGCTTATGTTCACACACACACACACACACAATGTGTACAGAAATATTCATAGCAGTTTTTTTATAGTACCCCCCAAAGAGGAAACCATTTGTTCATAAATTAAAAAATATAAGTAAATTATGATATATACAAAAGATAGAGCACTGTGAGTATTGAAAAAGAACAGCTCTACATAATGGTATCTTATTATGCCCAGTGAATAACGGAAGCCAGGCATAAGGGTACATGTTGCATAACTGCAATCATATGAAATTGAAAACAGGAAAAACCAATCCATGTTGATTATGGTTAGAATAGTGGTCACCTTTGGGAGTATAGTCTGAAAGGGGAATGAGAGCTTTCTGGGGGATTGGTAATGTTGCGTAACTTGGATTCAGTAATGGTTTCTTGGGTGACTGCATATGTAAAACATTTACTAATCTTTACACTTAAGATTTGTGCCCTTAATTGTATGTAATTCACACCTCAATTTAAATGGAGGTATCAGAAAAAACAATTGAAGAGGACATTAAAAGAGAAAAAATATAAATATTTATTCTTTCTTACATCCCTTCAGGATTTAGGAGTCAGATTATGGAGAGTATCTAATCACAGGATGAGGAAGCTGATTCTGTTTTGTTGGCAATAATAAGCTGTTGCAAACTTTTTGGGCAAAGTTGATATTTTAGGAAAATTAACTTTATATACAAATATGGAGAAAATATTGGAAAAGAGAGAGAATGAAGGGGAACAAAGAAAGTCATTAAGAAGCAGTTATCGGCCGGGCGTGGTGGCTCACACCTGTAATCCCAGCACCTTGGGTGGATCATGAGGTCAGGAGTTTGAGACCAGCCTGGCCAATATGGTGAAACCTGTCTCTGCTAAAAATACAAAAAATTAACCAAGCGTGGTGGTGGGTGCCTATAGTCCCAGCTACTTGGGAGGCTGAGGCAGGAGAATGGCATGAACCCGGGAGGCGGAGCTTGCAGTGAGCTGAGATCACGCCACTGCATTCCAGCCTGGGTGACAGAGTGAGACTCCATCTCAAAAACAAACAAACAAAAAACCCCACAAAAATTAGCCGGGTGTGATGGCGTGCGCCTGAATTCCAGCTACTCAGGAGGCTGAGGCAGAAGAACCGCTTGAACCCCAGAGGCAGAGGTTGCAGTGAGCCAACATCACACTACTGCTCTCCAGCCTGGGCAACAGAGCAAGACTCCGTCTCAAGAAAAAAAAAAAAAGAAGCCGTTATGAAAATCCAGCAAGAGTGCAATCATGTGTCCACTGTACAGGAAACAGTCTGTTTTCCCAGCTTAGGGTACAACAATAAATGAATTTTAATTTTTCAATCGATCAATTGAGATCCCATTTACATGTATTTTTAGGAATTGTAGTACTTCACTTTTGAGGTTCACCGATTCTGAATTGTCCAGGAACTCTGAGGGATTGCACTGTTCAAAGGACGGCAGAACTGTATCACACTTCAGCCGCTAAGCATCGCTGCTGAAGACTGGTTCTGCACTTGCAGGGATGCAGTGGGGCATGCATGCCTTCCCTGGGGAAGCAAAGTAATAAATTTTTAATTCAGTTTCATTTGGTTAGCCATTTTTTCTTCAAACCTCAACACTGTTCCATGGTGGCTGGATCCAGATGGGCTTCCGGACTCAGGCATAGGTTGTGCTGGAATCAGTTCTCCAATCCAACCCTTAGGTGATTGTGTTGAGTTCAAGTCATGGACCAGGCCCTGTACCCACTGGTAGGTATTTCTTTGGGGGCTTTTGAGAACTCTCCTGTCAGTAGACCTTGGACAGAGCAACTGCAGTTGGACATGACAGCTACCTATCAACTTGAATCTTAGAGAACCTGAGAGCTTTGATCTCCTTATAAAAATTGCTTAACTCTGCTTCCAGAACTTTCTATACTTAAGGACCTCACATGGTACCATCTTTGCACCATCTTTTTCAAGCCACTATACAGTTTTGCTATGGGCCTCTCCCTATGGTAATACATCTTCACCTTCCTCCTCACACCTTGTTAACAAGAGGGGTCCATTCAGGTGAAGCCTATCATAATGATAAAAATCGGCCCCAAGGCCGGGTGTGGTGGCTTACGCCTGTAATCCCAGCACTTCGGGAGGCCAACGTGGGTGGATCACCTGAGGTTGGGAGTTTGACACCAGCCTGACCAACATGGGGAAACACTGTCTCTACTAAAAATACAAAATTAGCTGCACGTGGTGGCACATGCCTGTAATCCCAGCTACTCAGGAGGCTAAGGCAGGAGAACCGCCTGAACCTGGGAGGCGGAGGTTGCAGTGAGCCGAGATCGTGCCATTGCACTCCAGCCTGGGCAACAAGAGTGAAATTCCGTCTCAAAAAGAAAAAAAAAAAAAATCTGCCCCAAAACTGTTTGATGTTTTCATTCGTGGGCAGAGAAACAGCTGAAATCATTTCTAAAATTACACCTTATCAGGTAAGTAGAGCATTATATAAATAGCCTTTGCTAAAAAAAAAAAAGATAAAAAATTTAAAAAATGGAAAATCAAACAACCTAAGTTCATTTGCATCTATTTAGTATATGATAAGTGATTAAAAATTCTTATGCATCACATGCTAAAACAATAGCCGGCCTATTTTCTATACAGAAAAATTAAACTAGAATTTATGACTACTTAAAGGGGCTAAAATAAAAATGAAATAAGCAATTAAATTAACATGTGTAGATGGTTTAGTGGGATAAAAAGTAGACTTGGGGTCGGGCACGGTTGTTCATGCCTGTAATCCCAGCACTTTGGGAGGCCGAGGAGGGCAGATCACAAGGTCAGGAGATCGAGACCATCCTGGCTAACATAGTGAAACCCCGTCTCTACTAAAAATACAGAAAAATCAGCCAGGCGTGGTGGCAGGCGCCTGTAATCCCAGCTACTCGGGAGGCTGAAGCAGGAGAATGGCATGAATCTGGGAGGCAGAGCTTGCAGTGAGCCGAGACAGGCCACTGCACTCAAGCCTGGGCGACAGAGCAAGACTCCGTCCCCCCCACCAAAAAATATAAATAAATAAATAAAATAAAATAAATTAAAAAATAAAAGATGAAAGGAGACTTGGAACTCGAAAACCTGAGTTCAAATCATGTTTCTGCTATTTATTAGCTGTGTGAGCTTATTAGTTTATTAATTTCTCTGAGCCTGTTTTAAAACATGAAAAATAAAACATCTTCCAAAAGTTGGTGTGAGACCATTATGAAGGCATCTAGCACACAGCTAGTCCAATAGGAAAATGTCAGTGAGTAATTTTTTTTTTTTTTTTTTGAGACAGAGTCTTGCTCTGTCGCCCAGGCTGGAGTGCAGCGGCACAATCTCGGCTCACTGCACCCTCTACCCGCACCCCCTCCCCACCCCCCGGCCTCTCCCCCAGGCTCAAGTGATTCTTCTGCCTCAGCCTCCTGAATAGCTGGGATTACAGACATGCGCCATCATGCCCAGCTAATTTTTGTATTTTCATCAGAGACAGGGTTTCGCCATGTTGGCCAGGCTGGTCTTGAACTCCTGATCTCAGATCTGCCCGCTTTGGCCTCCCAAAGTGCTGGGATTATAGGCGTGAGCCACCGCGCCCAGCCAGTCAGTGTTTCTAAACTAAAACCTGACGGGGGGTGGGAGAGGAAGTTTTTTAACAGATGGGTTTCAAGGTGAGTAGTAAGTCCTTATTTGTTTATTCATTTGCCTTCATTAGTAATTTGGAAAATGAAGCCAACCAGATAAAAGTGACAGTAAATTGCGAAGTAAATTGTGGGATAAATTGTAAGGTATAGTTTTAAAAGAACATAAAATGCTTGAAATAGGTGGTCATTTTCTTAGGCCTATCATAGGTAAATTTGATGAGGCGGAAGAAAATGCCTCAGAAACTATTCGAAACAAACCTATAGTCTTTGGAACTCAGTGTAGGAGTCAGAAATCTGTGTATCTTAAAAGGCTGGGCTACCATATTTGCATCCACTTCAACACTATAAGGAAAAGGAAAACACAGACTGGATTCAGAGTAGAACCATTCCAAATGGTTAATGGAAAGAATTTACCATGAAGAGATTAACGTCTGTGCAATTGTGTTGAATGATGGCAGGGGTCTCGGTTTGGTATTTGGCAAAGGTCTTCAAGTGTCTGGGATGAGGAAAAAGAAAATTAACTGAGGACAGGAATAAAATTAACCTGGTATAAAATAGCTTTATTAAGAAAAAAGAACTAAACTTTGGCTATGTAACACTTAGGCTGGATTTTAGGGAACAAAAATGACCTTTCTGACAGTGGGAACCTCATTTAGGAGTAAAATAACATTAAATGGAAAAATAACCCATGAAAAGGTGAATAATTGTCATCTCCCAGAAGATTTTGAAATTATTTTCTGCCAAATGGAAATTGGGAAGTCTTCTTATCTATGCAGCTGACTCCCTGCTGTACTCTATCTCTGTCAATGCTTTAACCCTACTGGGATCTCCAGTCCATTGATCCATCTTTTTAGTGTCCCTTTACTCTTGGTGACCTGACTTCCTTCACTTTCTAGCTTAAATTCCAAGTTCAGTTCCTATATCATTCCCTGGCTTACGGATCTACCTCTCTTGCCCATCTCTAGTATCTCTCCTATAGTCAAAGTGACCTTTTTTAAAACTTAAGTGAGGAAAGTCAATTCCTTGCTCAAATATTCTAGTAGTTCCCCCATTGGCTTTTAGAAATATATATAAAAATGTCAGTAGCTACAACACAGAATGCTAAACTTGGTATTTTCACATTAACTTAGCATCCTCACATGGGAGTGAGTGCTCTCCTCTTAGGAGTTTTCTAGCAGAGGCAAATAAAACATTTCTTTAGAGGAAGGCATCTTCACTTTGGAGCTTTGTTATTTCCATAGATGAAATCACATAAATATGAGCCCATAATTTACTAAAAAAACCCTCCAAACATACAAGGAAACAAACCACCATGAATGGACATCAGTTGAAACAACAGAGATCCAGACTCACAAAGACTTCATATATTAACTTGGTACACATAAAATATAAAATAAATACACATATAATGTTTAAGAAAATAAGAGGGCATAAAAGTAAGTAACTTTCCAAGAAACCTTAAAAAAATCCTTGAAAGTTTTGGGAGGGGGGAAAAAGCCCAAACTGAATATGTATGGATAAAAATATTGCAATTAGAAACAGATACTAATGGAGATGAAATGTATAAACTGAAAGGTAGATCTGAATAAATTATAAAGAATGCCACCCAGAGAGCTTTGTCACCCAGAGAGACAAGAAGATAGAAAATAGGAAGGAGAATGTAAGAGTCATTGAATACAAAATGAGGAGTTCTAACAGACATCTAGTAAGAGTTATAAAGAAAAACAGGGCGATTAAGAGGGTTGTAATAATCGGAGTCTACAGCTCAGAATTTCCTGAAACTGACAAAATAGAAGAATCCACAGACAAAACAAACACAATTTTGCCAAGCCACTATAACTAAGACATCCACAACTAGACACATTACAGTGTATCTGCAGATCACTGGAGACAAAGAGAAAACATCTTAGCAGCAGCCAGACAGAAAAGGTGACTTGCAAAGCAATGACAATTTTACCCGCAACAGACTTTGCATCAGTGATAATGGACACAACAAAAAATAGGAAAAAAAAAAAATCCGTGTGTTGAAAGATAATCCACCTAGAATTGTGTACCTAACAAAATATCTTTTAAAAAATGAGGAGAAGCCGGGCGCGGTGGCTCACGCCTGTAATCCCAGCACTTTGGGAGGCCGAGGTGGGCAGATCACAAGGTCAGGAGATCAAGACCATCCTGGCTAACATGGTGAAACCCCATCTCTACTAAAAATACAAAAAAAAAATTAGCTGGCCATGGTGGCGGGCACCTGTAGTCACAGCTACTCGGGAGGCTGAGGCAGGAGAATGGCGTGAACCTGGGAGGCGGAGTTTGCAGTGAGCTGAGATCCAGCCGATGCACTTCTGCCTGGGCAACAGAGTGAGACTCTGTCTCAAAAAAAAAAAAAAAAAAAAAGAGGAGCTAATACAAAATTTTTAGGATACACAAAAGTTTTTTAATCATATGTATAACTTAGCTAATCTTCATTAAAGGAACTTCTGACTAAGGGACTTAAAAATGAGCTCGGGAAGAATGGTTGCAATGTGAAGTATAAAGATATACAAACGGCTTATTAAACTCAGAGATACTTAAAAAATTATGCTGTCTATATAAAATAATTTTAAAATAAAGTTTAATTTACAGAGCTTAAAAAAGATGGGATTAAAATGCTGGGCAATACTAGCCTATAAATTAGGAGTGGGGTGGGTCATAGTAAAAGTGTTCTAAGACCTTCATATTATTCAGGATAAGACATTACTAAAACTTACACTTTTGGTAAGTTAGCATACATAGTGAAAATTTCAAGAGTGACCTCTAAATTATAGAAATAGAATGCATAACATTGAAACCAGTAAAAGGTATAATGTAATATTATAACAAATTCTCAGTTACAAGAAACAAGGAAAAAAACAAGAAAGAGACAGAATGGTAGAAACAAATATAAAAGTATCATTACTTATAAAAAATAAAAATAGACAATATGTGCAAATTAAATCAGAGTTTGTCATATTGGATAAAGATACAATCCAGTGATATACTGTTACAAGAGACACAACCAAAGTTGAAAGACATAGAAAGGTTTAAATTAAAAGCATGAAAAAATAATAGGCAAATGCTAACCACAATAAACATGGGGTGACTGTATTAAACCAAACAAAATAGGCTTTAAGATAAAAAAGAAGCATTCCTGGGAGGATTACTTACATAATTATAATAATTTCAATTCACCAGGAATATATAACTATTCCAAGTGTGAGCTGACTAGTAAAATAGCCCTAAAAACATGAAAAGGAATAATTATAGAGTTATAAGGGGGAAAGTAAAAAATCACAGTTGCAGCAGCAGATTGTAACAGGCTTAACAATTTAACTCCCTTAATTATTGATAAATCAATAGACAACACATTAGTAAAGGTATAGAAGAATTTAGCTCTGTTTTTAGCAAGTAAGATAAAATGGACTTCTGTAGAATCACCTCAAAATAGACAATACATATTATATTCAAACACATATGTGATCCTTATAAATTTACCACCATATTAATACATACAGCGAGTCACAACAAATTTCTAAGAATTGGTATTACATAGATCATATTGTTTAACTGGAGTGCAATTAAGTTAGAGGCCAATAATAAAGATAAATGAAAATTCCTACATTTTTAAAAATTAAAAACACCTCTAAATTACTCATGGATCAAAGCAAACATCATAATGAAAATATAAAACTCACTTATAACTAAGTGATGATAACATTACCTATCAAAACTTATGTGATGTGGTTGAAAACAGGCTGTGAAGGCCATTTATAGCCTAAAATGGTTACATTAGAAAAGAAGAAAGGCTAAAAAAAAAAAGAATGAGTTAAGTATCATACTGAATAATCTAGACCAGTTGTTTTCAAATGTTTGCCTGAAGACCATGTGATACTCTTAAAAATTATCAAGGGCCCCAGCTGGACATGGTGGTTCATGCCTGTAATCCCAGGACTTTGGGAGGCTGATACGGGCAGATCATGAGGTCAAGAGTTCGAGACCATCCTGGCCAACATGGTGAAACCCTATCTCTACTAAAAAGACAAAAATTAGCCAGGCATGGTGGTGCGTGCCTATAATCCTAGCTACTTGAGAGGCTGAGGCAGGAGAATTGCTTGAACCTGGGAGGTGGAGGTTGCAGTAAGCCGAGATCAAACCATTGCACTCCAGCTCTGGGGGACAGAGCAAGACTCCGTCTTGGGGGAAAAAAAAAATTATCAAGGGCACCAAAGAGCTTTTATTTATGGGAGTTATAACTGTCATACGGAGGTAGAACTTTAAAATTTAAGACATTTATTAATTCATTTACAAATAATAATAAACCTATTTTATATTAACCGTATGTTTTAATAAAAATATTCTCCCAAACGAAAGAATTTAGTGATAAGCATATAATTATTTTACATTATTGCAAATTTCTTTAATGTCTACCTTAATAGAAGAGAATTGGATTCTCATATCTGCTTCTACATCTAATGTCCTATAATATGTTAGTTTGGTTGAAGTATATGAAGAATACCTGGCCTCACACAGACATGTACTGGGTAAGGGAGAGTATTTTAATAGCCTTTTCATATAATTGTGAATATTATTCTTTGATACTATGTCAAATCTCCACTAACAGTAATCTCTTAAAGGTTAATTGCAATGTGGAATCTGAAACCACATCAATGAATGTTTCATAATCTGTTACATTAAGATCTATGGGTATGTCTTGCACTTTGAATGAATCTTTTACCCATGCATAATTTTGTAATATCATTTATTGATCATCTAAAAATATTCATACACCAAGTAACACAGATCTCCTGAATGTTTACATATTTCATTGTATTATATGGAAAAACACTTGTTAATTTCACCACCGATTTCATCAAAATGGCGTTTAAGCATTGGGAAGCTGTTAAACTCACAGTGACAGATATTCTAATTTTTATGTGAAAGCTCAAATTTTAACACTTATAATAAGCATTTTCAACGTTTTCCTTGAAGTGACAGTCTCATTTCATTCATTTTTGAGAAAATGTCTGACAAATACCCGAAGCTAGGTACTCGTAGTTTGCCTAGTTCTTTCAAGTAAAAATGCTGTCCTGTGATGAAAATGGCTAGTTCAGCTTGCAACTCCAACAATCATGTAAGTTCTTTTTTTTTGAGAAAGGCATCAGACTTTAAAATACAGCAGAATTGCTTTATGTGTAAATCCCAGTTCATTAGACAGCATACTAAGAAAATATGTAATCAAGGATCAAGTTTTAATAAAATTAAATAGTTTTTACTGTTTCGTTAAAGAAATTCCTAAGTGAACTGACATACATTTTTATAGTGAGGGTGCAGTGATGGAAATACCATCACTGTCTTGATCTGTGCTAAAGTGCCAGTGATTTTATCCACCCTAGTTTTTGTACTGCAGTTCAATGTAACACGGTAAGAAAGTAACATCCTAGCATTGTAATGAAAATAGTTTTGATTTTACTTCCTAAAAAGTTCCTAGGGACCCCTCAGAAGTTTATAGACCACGTATTGAGAATCCAAGAGTCAGTAAACTGGCTCAAGCCAAGAGTCAAATCTTGCTCCTGTTTTTGTAAAAAAAGTTTTATTGGAACACACCATGCCCATTCATGTACATTTTTTTTTTGTCTATGCTTGCTTTCATGCTACAATGGCATGAGCCTATTACTTGTAACAGACACTGTATGGTCCACAAAGCCTAAAATACTGACTACTTGGTCCTTCACAGAAAAGTCTGCCAATGTCTGAATTAGGCTGTATCAACAGAATAAATCCAACAAATGTACTTGAAGGAGATAATGAAGATCAGAAGTTAATGTAAAAAGAAAATGGCATGTGATAGAAAGGATGAATAAAGACAAATGCTAATTCTTCAAGAAGACTAATGAAATACAAAAATCTCTGACAAGATTGACTAAAAAAAGTTAAAGGATACTTATAAGCAATAATTATAATCATAAAAGGGGGCTAAAAACATGTCAAAGATTTACACATAAGAGAAAAATATAAAAAATTTTATGCTAATTTTAAACTAAAGACAGAAATGATAAATATCAAGAAAAATCTGAATTACAAAATCGGACAAAAAATAAACAATTATTCATTGCACATTTAGTTAAAAATCTTACCTTGAAAAAACTAGGGACCAATGGTTTCAGGCAAGTTCTGTAGAATATTCAAAGGATGGATTATTTCAATCTTATAAATTTTTCTAGAAAACAGAATAAAAGGAATATATAATGCTAGTATTTAACCTAATTTAAAAAATAGGTAAGCACAAAATAACAAAGGTAAATTACAGTCTAGTTCCACTTATGAGTTTGACTATCCTAAACAAAGTATTAGAAAACTGCATATACTAGTATATAAGAAAGAATAATTCAGCATGACCAAGTTTAGTTTATCCAAGTAATTCAAAGAAAGTTTACAAACTTGATCAATATAATTACTCCAGTAATAGATCAAAAGTGAACAACCAATATTAATTTTTTTAATAGATGCAGAAAAAGCACTTGGTAAAATTCAACACTCATGATTTAAAATGCCAACAAAACCCTTAGCGATCAGGAAAAAGGAAAAGTTACCCACTATTACCAGTTCTATTCCACATTCTATTTCACATTCCACATAGCCAGTGCAATAATCCCTTCCCCTTACAAAAGTTAGCAAAATTAAGAACTGACATTATTCTCAAATTATTATTTTCTACACAGGAAATATAAAATAATCTTATGGAGATATTTGGAATTAATATCAGAGTTTGGCAAGATTGCTGAATATGCAAGCAATATAGCATTACAATTGATACATAAAAATAAATTACTATCTACACCTTGACAACAAAACAGAAAACATACTTTCTCTCTCTCTGTCTCTCTCTCTATATATATGTATATATATGTAAGTATTTATATAACTTATAATTTCAACTGAAAATATAAGATGCCTAGGAATAAGAATAAGAAAAAAGAAAAATTTCAAGACCTATTTGGGAAAAATTTAAAAACTTTATTGAAAGATCTAATAAGTGAGAAGTAAACCATGATCCTGGACAGAAAATCTCAGTAATGTAAGAATTTCGATTATTTCCAATTTTAACTATAGATTGATTCCATTATATTACATCGAACAAAATTCCAAAAAGAACTTGATAATGTATAAATTGTGAAATTTACATGTAAGAACAAAGGCCCAAGAATTTTTAAGAGCCTTCTGTCCGGGTGTGGTGGCTCACGCTTCTAATCCCAGCACTTCGGGAGAATGAGGCAGGTGGATCACTTGAGGTCAGACATTTGAAACCAGCCTGGTCAACATGACAAAACCCCGTCTCTACTAAAAATACAAATATTATCAGGGCATGGTGGCACACACCTGTGGTCCCAGCTATTTGGGAGTCTGAGGCAGGAGAATCACTTGAACCCAGGAGGTGGAGGTTGCAGTGAGCCGAGATCGCACCACTGCACTCCAGACTGGTGACAGAGCAAGACTCCATCTCAAAAACAAAACAAAACAAAAAACAGAACCTTCTGAGGAATAATAAGCTAAAGGATTTTGTTCGTTCATATATCAAGATGTATTATAAATACATAGTTTCTCAGATAATATATTGGCATGGGGATAATGAAGTCGATCAATGCAACAGAATAGGGAACTTACAGGGGAATCTGACAGTTGGCCTGCCATAAATTATGATGATGACCAGGTTTCCTAGCAGCTCACTGGGAAGTATGGATCACACAGTAAACGGTATTTATATTACTAATTATCCACATGGACAAAAATGAAATTGAATCTGTTTTATTCACAAAAACAAATTCCAGATGTATAAAAATGAAACTAGTAAAGACATAACTATAAAACTTTTAGAAGAATGTATATATATATTCAAGAAAATATAAAAATTTTGTTGCTACAAAAACAAGATTTGTGAGCTTACAATTGCTCATCAAAAAGCACCATAACAAGAGTAAAAGGATAACAAACTAGAAGATATTTGTAATATATATACTATGGGCTGAATTATGTCCGCCCCCAAATTCATATGTGGCAGGCTTAACCTCCAATGTGATGGTATTTGGGGATGAGCCCTTTGGGAAGTAATTAGGGTTAGCTGAGGTCATGAGGGTGGGACACTCATATGGGATTAGTGCCTTCATGAGAAGAGACAGCAGACAGATGGCTCTGTCTACCATAGCAGAGGCAGCTGTTTGCAAGTCAAGAAAAGAACCCTCACTGGAAACCGACCATGCTGGCATCCTGATCTTAGACTTCGAGCTTCTAGAACTTTGAGAAATAAATTTTCTGTTGTTTAAGTCACCCAGTTTATGGCATTTTATTATGGTAGCCTGAGCTGACTAAGACAACATATAACCAACAAAGTATTAATATCCTGTATTCATAAAGAACTCTTGCAAAGTAAACAAGAAAAAAAAACCCTTCCAAACTGAAAAATGGATAAAGTATTTGAACAGGCATATCACAGAAGAGGAAATACATTTGAGAAATACAGAGAAAATGCTCAGGCCAGGCACAGTGGCTCACGCCTGTAATCCCAGCACTTTGAGAGGCCGAGGCGGGTGGATCACTTGAGATTAGGAGTTCGAGACCAGCCCGTCTCTACTAAAAATACAAAAATTAGCTGGGCGTGGTGGCATGCACCTGTAATCCCAGCTACTTGGGAGGCTGAGGCAGGAGAATTGCAACCCAGGAGGCAGAGGTTGCAGTGAGTCAAGATCACACCATTGCACTCCAGCCTGGGCAACAAGAGCAAAACTCCATCTGAAAAAAAAAAGAAAAAGAAAAAGGAAAGAAAAATGCTCAAAATCATTAGTAATCAGGGAAATGCAAATTATGACCATGATGAAATAGAATTCATATACACAAGACTGGCAAAAACTAAGAAGCCTGGTAATAGCAACTAAAAGTGAGGATGTGGGAAAATAGACATATTTTGCTATCCAGACTAAAAATTGGCATGACCACTTTAGGAAACCACATTGTGAAATCAAACATTCTTATACCTGAGGATCTGGCAACTCTTCACCTAGATAAGGTATTCCTTACAGCAGAAGTTTAACAGTGGTGAAATGATGTGTCGAGAAGCCACAGTGTGCTGTTTGGTCTGCTGAGTAGAGCTGGGAGCAGCTGCAGTTCAGATTAATGCAGGTCTGACAGTGCCATAATGTGAAATAGACTGGAAAGCTTCACCTGAGTGAATTCCTGGCATATGTACAGGAGGAGATCTTTAACGGATATGCATAGCAGCTCACTGGGAAAAGGAGGATTAAATAAAAATGGTGGTATAGTCATAGAATGGAATATTATATAGCACAGAAAATGTGAAATGGGAAAATTTCCCTTGTCCCCCTTGCAGGGCATGCCATGTGAGTGTGGCTCACTTCTTCAGTGCCGCCCTGCTGAAACCTCTAGGGCAGCATACAGATGGGCAGGCTGTGGGGCTCCAACCCCATGGCAGTGTCTAGGGGTCAATGTTTACAGCTTCTGAGGCCCCTGTGGGCATGTGGTACAGGGTGCTGTTTTAGTTTGCCCTCTATAGGTGGCTTGTATTAACCAGCTCAATTAGACCCTCTACCTTGTCTCAAGGATAGAGGCCTTTCTGTATCCTGGGTTCTTGCCTTGGTGTGTCGGAAGAATCAGATCACACATGTGCTTGGAGAATGAATGTAAGGTTTTATTGAGTGGTGGTAGCTCCGGGGAAGTGAGAAGAGGATGGAGAAGGTTTTTCCCTGGAAGTTGGGCACTCAGAGGCCTGGGCTTTCCTCAGACTGCCCCAGCCAAACTCCATGTCATTCTACTTCTGCCAGTCGGTGGCCTGCCAGTGTGTGGGTGCCTGTCTGTGGGTTCCTCTAAATGTCCAGCCGCCCGTGTGTTGTTCTGCTGATGTGCTACTCTCCACATCCAGCTGCCTGTGTGTCTGCTTGCTAGGGTCTGGGGAATGGGTGGGGGGAGGGGTGTTTATAGGCACAGGATGGAGGGTGTGGCAGGCCAGCGTGGTCTTGGGAAACCCAACATTTGGGCAGGAAAATAAAAATGCCTGTCTTCACCTAGGTCCATGGGGTGGAGCCCTCGCCATGGACCACGCCCTCCTCTACTCAGCACTTCTCTGTCCCACTTCTGTATCATTTAAAGAGACCATGCCCTTCTCTACTCAGCACTTCTGTATCACATCGATGAATTCTAGCTACACTTATGAATTGTCGAACGTACTTCAGTGATAAAATCAAGCTGTAAAAAAGATGCACGCCAGTACCATTTTTACAAAAGTCATTACAAATCAAAGCAAAGAACAATGTTGTTTAGGGATATGTATATGTAATAAAAGAGATAAGAAATAAAGACATAATGTAAAATTTCTTAGGCTCCTGGTTACCTCTAGAGAGAAGCGGTGGCTAGGATTGGATGGGGCAGAACCTATGCAGTTAGTAATATTCTTTCTTGTTCTTAAGTTGGTGGTGGGTTTACTTTATTACTGTGCTTTAAAACTTAATAAATACGTGTGTGTGTGAATATACAATCTTTTAAATACATTAATATTACATAAGAATGGTTTGGCCGGGTGCAGTGGCTCACGCCTGTAATCCTAGCACTTTGGGAGGCCGAGGCAGGCGGATCACGAGTCAGGAGATTGAGACCAACCTGGCTAACACGGTGAAACCCCGTCTCTACTAAAAATGCAAAAAAAAATTAGCCGGGCGTGGTGGCGGGTGCCTGTAGTCCCAGCTACTCGGGAGGCTGAGGCAGGAGAATGGTGTGAATCCAGGAGGTGGAGCTTGCAGTAAGCTGAGATCGCGCCACTGCACTCCAGCCTGGGCGACAGAGCAAGACTCCATCTCAAAAAAATAAATAAATAAATAAAATAAAATAAAATAAAATGTTAGAGCCAGAATGGACTAAAACATATGATAGGTGCACTAAATGTTTGCTGAGGGAAAGAAAAAAATAAGATGGGACCATAGATACCAAGTCCACTGGCTTTTGAATGTTTTTGATTTCAGGTCACAGTAAGAAGTACATTTCATATTGTGTCCAGAATTGGTGGGTTCTTGGTCTCACTGACTTCAAGAATGATGCTGTGGACCCTCACGGTGAGTATTACTGTTCCTAAACATGGTGTGTCCGGAGTTTGTTCCTTCTGATGTTCCGACGTGTTCCGAGTTTCTTTCTTCTGGTGGATTTGTGGTCTTGCTGACTTCAGGAGTGAAGCTGCACACCTTCCAGGTGAGTGTTACAGCTCTTAAGGCGGTGCCTCTGGAGTTGTTCCTTCCTCCCGTCCAGAGTTGTTCATTTCTCCTGATGGGTTCCTGGTCTCGCTGGCCTCAGGACTGAAGCTGCAGACCTTTGCAGTGAGTGTTACAGCTCATAAAGCCACTGCGGACCCAAAGAGTGAACAGCAACAAGATTTATTGCAAAGAGCGAAAGAACAAAGACTCCACAGTGTGGAAAGGAACCCTAGCAGGTTGCCACTGCTGGCTTGGGCAGCCTGCTTTTATTCCCTTATCTGGCCCCACCCACATCCTGCTGATTGGTCCATTTTGCAGAGAGCTGATTGGTCTGTTTTACAGAGAACTGATTGGTACGTTTTGACAGGGTGCTGATTGGTGCGTTTACAATCCCTGAGCTAGACACAAAAGTTCTCCAAGTCTCCACTAGATTAGCCAGACACAGAGCACTGATTGGTGCATTTACAAACCTTGAGCTAGACACAGGGTGCTGATTGGTGTGTTTACAAACCTTGCACTAGACACAGAGTGCTGATAGGTGTATTTACAATCCTTTAGCTAGATATAAAGGTTCTGCAAGTCCCCACTAGATTAGCTAGACACAGAGCACTGATTGGTGCATTTACAAACCTTGAGGAAGACACACAGTGCTGATTGGTGTGTTTACAAACCTTGAGCTAGACACAGGGTGCTGATTGGTGTATTAACAATCCCATAGCTAGACATAAAGGTTCTCCAAGTCCCCACTAGACGCAGGACCCCAGCTGGCTTCACCTAGTGGATCCCGCACCAGAGCCACAGGTGGAGCTGCCTGCCAGTCCCGTGCTGTGCGCCCGCACACCTCAGCCCTTGGGCAGTCAATGGGACCAGGCGCTGCAGAGCAGAGGGTGGCACTCGTCCGGGAGGCTTGGGCTGCGCAGGAGCCCATGGCTGGGGGGAGGCTTGGGCATGGTGGGCTGCAGGTCCCAAGCCCTGCCCTGTGGGGTGGCAGCTGAGGCCTGGCAAGAATTCGAGCACAGCGCCAGCAGGCCGGCAATGCTGTGGGATCTGGCGCACCTTCCGCTGCTGCTGGCCTGGGTGCTAAGCCCCTCGCTGCCTGGGGCCAGTGCAACGGCCAGCCCCTCCAAGTGAGGGGCCCGCCGAGCCCATGCCTACCTGGAACTTGCACTGGCCCGCGAGCGCCGCATGCAGCCTTGGTTCCCGCCCGTGCCTCTCCCTCCACACCTCGGAGAGGGAGCAGAGGGAGCTGGATCTGGCCTCGGCTAGCCCAGAGAGGGGCTCCCACAGTGCATCAGAGGGCTGGAGGGCTCCTCAAGCACAGCCAGAGTGGGTACCAAGGCCAAGGAGGTGCCGAGAGCGAGAGAGGGCTGCAAGGGCTGCCAGCACGCTGTCACCTCTCAATATTATGCCCCACTAAACACACACACACATAGAGTACATAACTGAAACAAAAGTTATACAAAACAGAACCCACCCTTTCTACATGCAATTAACTCTGATGGTTTCTATTCTAATTTATTCTACTATATGTTTTTTAAATTGATAGTTGTTACCTACTATAATAGATTAATCTCATGACCCTCAGAAAGGCCATGCCATGCTTTGAAAAACACTGAACTGATTTATCACTCATATTTTACAGATGAGGCAACTGAGCCTCCAGCAGGGTTACAGAGACAATGGTTTTGAAAAGTGGTATATGTTCATGTGTCTAGAATAAACTAACATGATGCTAGTTTTAAATGTACCCTGATCATTGACATAAGTTTACATATTTTATCTTTGTTTCCTCTTCTCATATACCCACAGCCCGACATTTGTCAAGTATGTCACTGTCTCATGAGATCAGATTAATCCAGTGGAATTTATTCTGAATAAGCCATGCTAAGCACTAGCTAGTATCTTCTCCTTGTTTGCAAATCAATCTCTTGAATGGCTTTCCAATTTTTTTTTCAGGTATTAAAGTTAAATCTACAGAGCTATCTTTTTAAAAAACAATGTTGTGATAAAACAACCAGCAATACAAAGCAGTCCCTGGATCTGTGACTTTACACATTTATTTCATTACTTAAGCTGGAATTGAAAAATGCTTTGAAGTCCAAACACAAGTTTGTGTTTGCATTCTCTGATGAAGCCCATAACATACTGGCAAAACATCAGTTAAAAGAAAAAAAGTCTTAAGCTCAATTTTTATGTATTTATTTTTTACTTCCTATACGCATCTTCACAGATCTGTGTCTAGATGGTTAACCAGTCATCATCCTTTCTAAAGAATATCCAAAATACATTATTCCATGCTTAGTTTCAAAGGGGATTTTTAGTTTAAATTTATACGTGAATTCAAATAACTCACAGGTGGATTCCTTTTTTGTTACTGTTCTCATTACCATGATTATTATCAGCAATTATACTGTTATTTTTAACCAAATATAGATTAATTTTTTGCTTTCCAATTGCTTAGAGGAGTCCAAAGCAAATGCACAGGAAAGGGAAGGAAATGCTCACTGTTTGAAGACCTGTACAGGGATTATTGGTGGTCCATTCCTCCAGGGTAAAGGCATGTTACTACTGCTCCTCAACAGACCAGCATCGTATGGAATTGAGGTAGAAGGTGAGACTCGACTCCAGAGGCAGGGCTTGGGCACCAGACCAGATTGAGGACTAGCTAAAAGAGGGAAGAGGAGAAAGCACCTCTCTGTAAGACCTGGACACCAGTTTGCTAAGTCAGTTTACCATTGCCATGGCAACACCTGGAAGTTACTGTCCCTTGCCATGGCAGTGACTCAATGATCTGTGTATTAGTCTGTTCTCACACTGCTAATGAAGACATACATGAGACAAGGTAATTTATAAAGGAGGTTTAATGGACTCACAGTTGCACATGATTGGCGAGACGTCACAATCATGGTGGAAGATGAAGGAAGAGCAAAGTTAACATCTTACATGGTGGCAGGCAGGAGAGCTTGTGCAGGGGAACTCCCCTTTATAAAACTATCAGATCTCATGAGACTTATTCACTATCATGAGAGCAGTGCAGGAAAGACCCACCCCCATGTTTCAATTACCTCCCACGGGGTCCCTCCCACAACACGTAGGAATTATTACAAATAAAGGTGAGATTTGTGTGGGGACACAGAGACAAACCATATCAGTCTGGAAGTTACCATATTTTGTCTAAGAATTTGTGCATAATTTGCCCCTTAATTTGCATATACTTAAAAATGGGTATAAATATGACTGCAGAGTTGCCTCTGAGCTGCTACTCTGGGCACACTGCCTGTGGGTTAGGCCTGCTCTGCAAGGAGCAGTACCTCTGCCACTGCTGTACACTGCTACTTCAATAAAAGTTGCTGTCTAACACCACCAGCTCACCCTTGAATTCTTTTTGGAGTGAAGCCAAGAACCCTGCCAGGCTAAGCCCCAGTTTGGGGGCTCCCCTGCCCTGCATCAGAATGGCCACTTGTAAAGGGAAACAGTTTATGACTTAAAACTTTTTGAAGGTTCATACACTGGCTCCTGATGATAAGTGTTTTTTGAAAGTACTTACTGTTTTTGCATTTCTGTATCCTATGAGATAACATGATGCTTTTCCACATAGTAAATTATCAATAAATGCATATTTAATTTTGCAAAGCATTCTTAGAATATTGTTCTGGAGAAGACCTTGAAAACCCTTCACTGTACAGGTGAGGAAAGTAAGGGGAAGTGAGATCAGTTTTCTCCCCTAGGTTTTGTGGCTTGGAAGTGGCAGTGCTGAAAAAGTGGAGCTCCTTTTTTCCAAGCCATATTACCTCTTAACTTTGAATTCTTTCCATGTTCTCAAAAGGACTCACAAAAAACAAATGAAATATTCCTCTGATCATTGTCTTTTATCAGTTTTAACAATAAACTTTGAAGCCTCTTTATCTACATGTAGCAAAACCTCTTTTTTTCCTGAGTGATTGTATCTAATAGTAAAACTGATTAAGCATTCCTTCTCTCTTCCAGTAAAACACCTCTATCTCCCTAAAAAAGAAAATACAAAAAAAAATTGCTCATACTAGTGCTGATCTGTTTAAAAGTTAGAATATACTTAACCTAGTCTTTCTGTCTCAATCTATCCTGTATTTATAATTGTTTAGCATTGGCCAGGTGCGATGGCACATGCCTGTAATCCCAGCACTTTGGGAGGCCAAGGTGAGTGGATCACCTGAGGTCAGGAGTTTGAGACCAGCCTGGCCAACATGGTGAAACCCCATCCCTACTAAAAATACAAAAATTAGCCAGGTGTGGTGGTGCACCTCTGTAATCCCAGCTATTCGGCAGGCTGAGGTGGGAGAATTGCATGAACTTAGGAGGTGGAGGCTGCAGTGAGCTGAGATTGTGTTACTGCACTCCAGCCTATGAGACAGAGCCAGACCCCCCTCTGAAAATAATAATAATAATAATAACGATAATTGCTTAGCATTATGGCCATATGCATTAAAAAGTCCCTACTCATCAAATAAGCATTGATATAGTCACTACATTGTCCTTAAAGATGAGAAATTTGTACGTTTTAAAAGTCTTTATAGAAAACTTATAGAAGTAATTTTCCCATGTAGTTGTAAATTCAATTAATCAAAATTCTATATTCTCTGCAATTTTTTTTTTTTTTTTTTTTTGAGATGGAGTCTTGCTCTGTCACCCAGGCTGGAGTGCAGTGGCACGATCTTGGCTCACTGCAACCTCCACTTCCTGGGTTCAAGCAATTCTGCCTCAGCCTCCCGAGTAGCTGGGATTACAGGCATGCGCCACCACACCCAGCTAATTTTTTGTACTTTAGTAGAAACGTGGTTTCACCGTGTTGCCCAGGCTGGTCTCGAACTCCTGAGCTCAGGCAATCCACCCGCCTAGGCCTCCCAAAGTGCTGGGATTACAGGCATGAGCCACTGTGTCTGGCCCATGCAAATTCTATTTTTATTTATTTTTTATTTTTGCTTTTTTTTTTTTTTTTTTTTGGACTCTTGCACTGTTGCCCAGGCTGGAGTGCAGTGGCGCGATCTCAGCTCACTGCAAGCTCCACCTCCTTGGTTCACGACATTCTCCTGCCTCAGCCTCCCGAGTAGCTGGGACTATAGGCGCCTGCCACCATGCCCGGCTAATTTTTTGTACGTTTAGTAGAGATGGGGTTTCACCGTGTTAGCCAGGATGGTCTCAATCTCCTGACCTCGTGATCTGCCTGCCTCGGCCTCCCAAAGTGCTGGGATTACAGGCGTGAGCCACCGCACCCGGCCATCTTTTGGTTTTTAAATATAGAGATGGGATCCTACTATGTTGCTCAGGCTGGTCTCAAATTCCTGGCCTCAAGTGATCCTCCCATCTTGGCCTTCCAAAGTGTTGGGATTACAGGTGTGAGCCACCGCACTCAACCTTAAAATTCTAGTTAAGTATGGTTCGAACTATTGTGTTTCTTTTGTCATGTTTGAATATTTCCTGTCGCTTGCACTTTGATTTTTGAGGTAATGCACATTGAAAACAAGACATATATTAAGCCCTACTATTTACTTGAATCTCGTAGGAACACAAGCTGAATGTTATAAAACAAGACTTAACCTTGCATATCAGGAAATAAAATAAGTTTCCAGGGTGAGACAGGCAAGTCGGTGGAAATTAGACAGGGAAAGATCATTTCAAGTAAGAATTATACAGGGAGATTCCAGGATGGGCAGAATTGTTTGGACAAGATGTTTAAGGTTCACAGGTATCAAAGGTATACAGAAATAGGTGTGGTCTCTGTGGTGGTCAAGAAGAAAGGTGGCCTGGGCAGAGCAATGGCCACAGAATTGATGAAGGCAACGATAAACAATAAAAGCAATATTTATGTAGCACTTGTAAGCATTATCACACTTAGCCTACACAACACTTCTAGAGGTGAGTACCACTGCCATTGCTAGCTAAGATCTGAGGGCTCAGAGAGGACAAGAATTTGCCAAAATCACAGTGCAAGTAAGGGACAGAATCCTCTGACAGATTAAGCTCTGGGAGCAAAAAATGCCAATGGCTTGACTCTGTTCTAAGATGAAGTTCTGGCTCTTTTCCTTTGTCCCCTCCTCTTCCTCCTTCTCCTCTTTGTTATTATTATTTTTAATCTGAGAATTCCAATTGTTTGTGTATTAACCTGGCCAATAGTAGGTGATGCTATGCATTGTATTCTAGACACATTTCCCAATACCCAGGACCTATCTCTTTTGGGCTGGTTATCTTCTTCTCAGAGATTTGTTATTTCTGAGAATTTCTTGATGGAAGAAGCATCTTTTATTGTTTGGGACGTGTGAGCACGGGCCCCACGTGCCCCCCATGCCCAGCAGAACTAGGGAATATGAGTGAAGGTCTGTGGAGCATAAGGCATCCAAACAGCAACACTGAAGATCCATCCTGAATGACGTGAGAAAAACACATTTCTGTGCAAATCAAAAACTAACAAAATGAAGCCCTCAGGATGAAATAATTCCTCAATCAAAAATCACTTTGGTGGAAATACGTACTGACACCTGGATTTGCAAGAAAAAAAAATATGAGACTGAAAAAGAATTAGAGCTCCCTTTCAATTAATAAATCTTGGCTACTGTTGGTAGCACTGAGTTTTGTTTTCCAAATGAGGTTTAAAACTATATTTTGTAAAAATGCAAAATGACAGGTATTTAAACTCGTCCACTTCCTTCGAGCACTTTCCCTAGAAACTGTTTTTATCTGGTCTTTTTAACCACATGCATGCCATATGTACATTCCACCCAGGACCACTGGCCAGGGGCAATTCTACAGTGATCAGTCGAGCAGCATGCTGTTTACCTCTTGTCCTTCAGGCTGAAAAAGGTGCCCTTTTGTCAGAGTAGACTCCCTCTGGACAGTCCATAGATTAAAGAGAAAAATAAAACCCCCAAATGACTAAAAATAAAACCTTGCAATGACTAAAAGTTAGAAACAACCATAATAAAAAGAAATATAGTCGGGAGAAGAATATTGTGGATTTTCTTCTTGGAAATTTTGAGAAACCTTAAGACGCAGGTCTAGAATGATCTTACTGTTGGCCACAGTCAAAGGACACATAGCTTTAAATGAAAGTTTCAGGGTGGGTATTTGAGAATGTTGGGGCTCCTGAAATGATTATCTGTTTGAGCAGGTGGTGTCCATGAACTGGTCCTGAGGACATACTCCCCTGGTCTTTTAAGTCTGAGGTCAAACATTTCACAGACTCTGCCACACTAAGTGATTAACAAAACTAAGTTGTAGCTGGTAGGCAGCTGGGTGCTTATAGCCTTGTAAGCCCCAGTGGTTTAGGCTTCTTTGATTATAGGAGCTGACCTTGGTCTCTACAAGAGTTGGGCAATCTGGGGGACTGGACAAACTGCAAATAGATTGCTAGGAGTTTCCTGTTTTCATTCAGATGTGTACAAATTACCTCAACATGCCCTTTTTTTCAGAAAACACTAAGGTCTGAAAGAAACTCTTGTTATATTGTTGCCACTTAGGTTTCACCGAGCCTGCATTATCTACTCACAGCTTTAATGACTTCCTGCTGAGAGAGGTTCTGTAGCAGTCTTGGCAGCAGGGCTAAGAATAGCATTAAATGCAAGGTTATCTAGGCATTACACTCACTGTAACATGCAATTAACTCTCCTCTTCCATTTTCATTACACAATTATTCATTAATGTCAATTTAATTTTATGCATTGTTCTACATGACCGAAGGCTGATTACGGGCCTTTTCACTCCAATATCCTAAGTTAACTGGTGCCAGCCGCACTCAGGGCTGCCTAATTGCAATTTAGCCCAGAAAATTCCTCCCATTTTTGCCCTCCAGTAATGGAACAACAGATCATGGCCAGGTAAAGATTTTAAGGTGGAAATAAAGCCCAAGCTACAAAACACTGAAGTTCAGAAAAGCCTTTTTTCTTTTATTTAACGGAATAAAGGCTCTCTGGAAAAATTAAATGAAGCAAGTTTTGTCCCCTTTTTAAAAATACGATGCTTTTGTGAACTGGAGTTTAGTAATTTTAACATAACTACCAAAGTCAGAGTGTACCCCACGTCCAAGAACCCCACTGGGCTCCTTTAGTTCAGCAACATCCTTATAATGCAAAGCTATGCTGTCCACACCTAGGAATTTTAAATGATAATGTGGAATCCACAGGAACATTGGAGAATGGTTTCCATAGGTTTGATGGGTTTTTTGACATTAATGAATAATTATTTGTTGCTGTTGTTTTAGAATATGGGCAGGTTGTAGGGTTCTGAAGTTAGTCTTTTTATAACTGTAATGGAGTGTTTTTTGAACAGCATCCCTCAGGAGGTAGAAATGAAAAGAATCCTGCTTCTCTCAAAAGCTTTCCCCACTACAGTCTTTCTACTTCAAATCAGAGTAAGTCCATTAGATATCCACCTTAAAACTATAATGGTGATGTAGACTAAAAGTAATTCAGATCCTCATACATCCTTGTGTCCAAGTAATTCACATTATCGTTTAATCTGCACAAACAGCTCATCATTAGCTTTTCTAGTTTTATCAGCAGACAATTGTTGAAAATTAAGATTTAAAGAACTATTAAAGAGGAAACTGGGACTGTTCCCTGCTTTCTGTAGGTAGTTACTGTTGTTAAATCCAGGGGAAGGTGAGTCTCTGGGATAATGAAATCTATTAAAAGTCAGGAAATAAGTTTGTCCCCTCTCACAATGGGTTACTAGGTTCATTTCACAGAAGGCTTCAGTGCTAGCTTCTTTGCAAACCACAAATAGTCAGAATATATGAACACACACATACTTTTAAGCAGTGTATAGTGCCCAGGGCTAAGAGTCAAGATTTCTCTTTCTAAAGCCACAACAAAGCAAACATGGTACAAACAGGCAGTGCAGCAGCCCCCTTCTTGCCACTATGGGTAAAGCTGCGTCAGCATTTCCACTAGAAACCCCCTTTTTCAGGGGCTTTATAACTCAGCCATAAAAATTAGTTCCAAACAAAAACTTGGCATACAAAGTTTCAGTCTTAAAGTGACCTTTTTTTTTTCCTTTGACAAATTGTCAAAGGAAAAAAACCCAGTCCTTTGGCTATTTTTACTTTTTTTTTTTTCTTTTTTGAAGGCACAAAAATAGAAAACAGAAATGTACTGGTTGTGCACTTTTTTGGAACTCTTACAAAAACATTTATAGGCCATTATGGGGCATGAGTGTTCTTGGAGTACTACAGGTTTTCTAGACAGATGGTTTTATAAGACTAACGTCATCAATGCTTGTGAGGTGACTTTTCAAAAAAGTATTCTCTGTTATATCTCTTTGTCTTCAGTCACATGGAACAGATCTGCCTTATAAATGGGTGTGACAGTTCTGATGCACACAATAGTGAGTCGTTGAGGTCTATTAGCTCAATAATCCACGCTCTGAAGTATCCGTCAATATAAATTTGGCCAATAGACCGCAGAGACTGGGAAAAGCTTCCATAGTTCTTAGAGCAGCTGCAGTGTGTTCTAACATTCTCTAAATATGTAGGAAAACAACTGGGCCCGTGTGTAAGTTTTCAAACTCCTTTGAAAACAATGGGCTAAGATCCCACTCTGTGTAACTCTAGGGGAGAATTAAATAACTTTAAATAGCAGCACTCAAAACTTAATTAATGTGATTCAGCCAGAGTTGTGCAAGTTTGGTGATACAAAGTGCCAGTGGTCACAGAGTCACACTTGTGGCTAACAGTGACTCACCCCATTGTTCAAAAATACAGATGAGGTCTGGGAAAAGCTTGTGATGTTTTGACACCATAGGGACTATAGCAACTTGGTACAATGTGACGAGTTAAGGACAGTCGCAGTGAGTTAAAAATGAGGCCTACTCTTTGGAGCTTGAATTATGTAAGAACATAATGAAAGAGTTTACATTATGATTATAATTACTTTTATTTGTGCTGAGGTTGCCTTTGTTAGGTTACATTAAGACCATAACCACTGAACTTACTCTCCCACCCAACTTTGATTTTACACTTAATTTATATGTTACTAATAGCTAACTTCTGTCTAAAGCCTTTTTGATTCATGCTCTGTTTGCTTTCCTTCTGTGAGGTTTATGGTCAAGGGACCTAATTTGCTGGTTTCGTTATAAACTGCATTTTGGACAAAATATGAACTAATGGGGTTGAATTTAGGCTCTCGACTTTGCCTCAAAAGTCAAACCATGGCTTTATAACAAAGAGGTATTTAGCGGTGTCATTGGAGCATTTAGCTTCCTGAAGTTCACATATGATTAGAAGTTAAATATCTAAAAATCCATTTATTTGCTTAATAACACTGCCAAATTGAACCCGTCTGTGGTTTCTGCATTATAAAGCTACTAAAGGACTCTTTTGAGGTACTGTGTATGTGATTACTAACTTAATAGATTTCAACCAGCACCACTCAAATCAAATCATCATTCCTCATGGATTGTGCACCTAGTTCTCATTTAGCAATGCTGGGTGTCAGGGGGATTTGCAGTTTCCTGTGCTTTCCTCTATGATCTCGCTAACCACAGTGTAGTTTTATCAAATATTTGAGTCCAGGTCTGTCCCCCACTTCCCAACCCCTGTTCCTTGATGGTGCAGGCGAATTTGCATATATGTGTATCCTGCAGCCCATAGCACGCTCCCATATGCTCGATGTGGGAGATTAAGCCTTTCCTACATGGTGGTAGCCAATATCGATTGGGTGCTATAAGACACGCCAGGTCCTATTCTGAACTTGATACCTGAAAACACTACGAAAATCTTCCCAACAACCTGAAAAGATAGGTACCATCATATTCCCCATTTTACGATAAGAAAACAGAGATACACAAAGATATTAGGCCCCTGGCTAAGGTCACGCACTAGTAAGGAACATGGGTAGATTCACATGAAGGCATCTGTCAACAAAGTCCAGCCTCTCAACCTCATGTTCTTCTGTTTCTCTAAATGTGCACTAAGTCACTCTGTGACAGAGTTCCTGTTTTTGTTTGTTTCTTTGAGACAGAGTCTTGCTTTGCTACCCAGGCTGGAGTGCAGTGGCACGATCTCAGCTCACTGCAAACTCCATCTCCTGGGTTCAAGCGATTATTCTGCCTCAGCCTCCCGAGTAGCTGGGACTACAGGCAGGCGCGTACCACCACGCCTGACTAATTTTTGAATTTTTAGTAGAGATGGGGTTTCACCATATTGGCCAGGCTGGTCTCGAACTCCTGACCTCATGATCCATCCCCCTCGGCCGCCCAAAGTGCTGGGATTAAAGGTGTGAGCCACCATGCCCAGCCGAGTTCCTGTTCTTAAAAAAATTAAAATCTAGTTGAGCTGATGAGCTCTACGTACACATGTGACACAGCTGTGTAATAAAGGACCACATGTGATTAAGAACTAAAGGTATGACAAGGGTAACAGGTGCTAGAAGCCTCTAAAATGGCAGCTATCAAGGTATGTTAGCATGCTAACCTGGGAAGACTTCCTGGAGATGTCACTGTTTTTGAGATTTGAAGAATGTAAAGGCCTTGGATAAGTGGCGAGGAAGTGGGAGTTATTTCTGTTGTGGGGAAAGAGGAAAGGAGGACAGTGCTCATCCTGGCAGCATAGTCGAACCTGGGCAGAAGAATGGTAGGAGAAGTTGTCTAGGGAGGCAGGGGCCTTGAAAGCCAGGCTGAGAAATACAAATAGAACTCAAAGAAAAATCATAATGATCTGGTTAAGTGTATGGCTTGGAAAATCATCTTTTTCAAATTTGTTCAACAGTCTAGGAAATGGAGTGTGTTCAGAAGAAGGGCCTTGCTGTTTTAGCATGGGAAAGAGCTGTACACACCCTCCCTTTGCAACACGACTGTTGGTCCCATGTCCTTCCTGAGACTTCCTGAAGTGGAGAAGCTACTTCAGTCTGAGGTCTGCAAAGTCTAAAGATCAGGAGAATATGAGCAGCAGTTCATCTGTAGTTAGCAGGGGCCGGCCCCTAAGTTGACTTGGCTGGTAGTCCTAGATACTGGTGACTATAACACATGCATTTCTTGAATTAAGAACTCAGTCTGCCATATTGGATTCAGGGAATTCAGTTAAGTTCAGTGGTTCTTTCCCCTTCTCTCGCAAAAGAGTATTTAGACAATCTCTTAGAATCTCTCATAAAATCTGATTTTAAAAGTATATGTGTTCTGAAAATCCCAAATTGACATCCAGCTGATAACAAGGTAGCGCATCATAAAACAGTCATCAGGATTCAACTGAGTGAACAGCATACTCTTAGAAAAAGATATCCATATTTGGAATTCCACTTCAGATACTCACATTTGGCTAAGTTCTGTCTGCCAAATCGGGGCCTACAGCAAAGTAGATTCTCAAAAGTAGATTCTCCTAGGGGTGACAGGTGGTCCAGGCCTAGGCTAGATTGGAGATTCTTGACATTTTAGGTGGAAGTTATCTCACAGTAGGTTTTAAAATGCATTTTAGAGGCTATTTTTAAAAGCATCATATCAGAAATGTTTTCACATGTTAAACATTTTTGTATTTGCTTTACAATGATAGAATTTAGTCTTAGAATGTAAGAACCCTTAATGAACAACCCTTAAACCCAGAGAGAGTAAATGATTTGCCAACACCAAAACCACGCATTCAACCTAGATCTCCCGACTTGTATTCTGGTGCTTTCACAAACTCAATGTGCTCTTTCCTAATATATCTTTGAGGCTGTTCAAATTATTAGGCTAATTAGAGAGAGTTCTCCTTGGTAAGGATAATTAGCAGAGAGGTACCAGCTTTGAATCAGAAATCCTAGGCTTCAGTCCAAAGTCTCACTATCTGAAAGACCTACAGTAAAGCATTTAACTTTTCTGATCCTCAATTTCCTCATCTGTAAAATGTGTATAATAATAGTACCTAGTGCCCTGGGCTGTTAAGAGAATAAAAAAAGATAGTATATAGGAATGTTTTTAATAGACCGTAAAGCACTCTGCAAATATAATTGTAAAAAAGGATGAAAATATGATTTTAGAATGTGATAATGTTTGTATTGACATAGTTTATATCTGTATATAATTTCTCTCCTCCCACTACCCCCTAAAATACAAAACAAACAAGAAATTGGTTTTAGAACAGATTGCATTCCTGCCATTTTTTTACTCTAAATTGAGTGCTATTGGAAGGTTACAAGGCATAAGAAATGGCACATTCTAAATCATTCCTGTTGAAATACATCAAAATGTTAACAGTGGTTGTTTCAGGGTAGTAGGAATGTGGGAAATCCTTAAAAAGTTTTTTTCTTTATAGTTTCTCAATTATTGCTAATGAAAATGTATTAGTCTTATAATTAAATAAAAAGCATTTTAAAATAAATCTGTGGTGCATGAAAAGATCTCCATTTGACAGCAATAATGATTGCTACAGTTTATCTATTGCATATGGATATATGTAAAGTATCTGTGGCATATACTTTACATACATTGCTTTACTAGAGTTTTTTACATCTTGCATTAAGTATTATTGTTCCATTTATAGATGATAACCTGAGTCTCAGTGAGATTAAATCCCTTGCCCAATGTTATGCAGCAAAATCCATGGATTCTCTCTGATTCCAGAGTCCATATTCTTCTTGCTGTGCGGTGCTATGCTGTGGGATTGAGATCGGGACTTGGCATGTAACTCCTCTCCTCCTCCTAAGTACCACGGTTACAACAGATTGCTGAATGGAACTTTGCATAGTGGGCAGAGACCTGGCTTCTCCTGCGTCAGGGGAATTGGGTTCCAGTCCTGACTCTGTCCTTTAAAAGCTGAGGGATGACCTCACATAGATCCCTTCACTTTTCTGGAGCCTGTGGTTTTTCATCAATAAAATGAAGGCCTTGGATTAAACAGATGGCTTTCAAACCAGCTTTAGCTGCAGATCTAACCCACTTTTATTTTTCAAATGAATTTTAGTCATCTGACCCAGGTGTTAGGGACTCCTCGACCTTTAAGTTCTAGGAAAGCCAAGTGAAGCCTCATCAGCCTCTACCGGGTGAAAGTGCAATTCCCAGGACTGTCATCATATGGGCCCACTTCCACTGAGTATGGGTCAACACTCATGCAAGGCCTTGTGTGTAGAAGGATTTACCAAATATTTTGAGAAGATGGCGGAATTTACAAGCAAATAAAATAAAATTTCTATCAGGTGCTGCTAGACGTTTTTTGTCTGTTTTAAAAACTTGGACTCTAGCCTCTGGTTGTTGCCCTTTCTCTCCTCATTCCCTCCCCCTTCTCCCTTCTTTTTCTCTCTGAACATCATGGATTCCTATTTATTCTTTTTTTTTCGCTCCCAACAAAATATCTACCTTGAAGAATTTGTGTGCCAGGTGTTAATTTTTTTTTTTTAACAACATGTCATTTGATGCTTCAATATATAGAGTGGATCAAGAGTGATGCTTCTCTTTGGAACTGCAGAAGGAGCACACCTCACTTTCTGAGGCACCTAAACACTCAGAGGAACCTGATGGAAACCACTGGACAAGATCACCTTTAAGGTGGAACCCTCTCTGAGCTACTCCCTTCCTTGCCTTTTCCCAAAGACTATTGGCCACTTTCTCCTTTGAACCCCACTGTGCTCCAAGCAGACATCACGTATAGTACCTAAAACGTGTTTGCACATCTCTGTTAAATATCTCTCTCACTGACTAGGCTGTTGAAGGGGAGGAGGGGGTATGTTATTGATTATTTCTGTACACCAGGTATTTGCTAAGCAGGTGCATAATGACTGCTTGTGGATGATAGTTTATGACTGTGTGACCACTTGATTAAATAGATTATCTGCTAGAAAGAAGCCAGCTAAAAGTGGTCATATAGACAAGAAAGAAAGCAAACTCGCTGTATTATGCCTGGGGGAGAAACTAGAGTGATGTCTTTGCTCTCTGTCCTTCTCTGTACGTGTGATATCTGTAGCACCTAGTTTTACAAGGGAGCGAGAAGAAGTTCTGCTTGAAAGCTTCACTTGTAAACTTTTTGTGATCAGCCCAGTTGGCCGTTTTATTTAGATCATCTTGTGAAAGACCATGTTTGGATTAGTGTTGGGCATAAGTAAATGGCAGTTCTTTATCCATTCTGAAATGCTCAAATGGCTCACTGAGGTATCTGTGCAGCTGTTGTAGAACATGTAATGGCATTAGGCGCTGAGTTGGAGAGGAGTCTGGTGCCAGACATTTCTGGCAGCGGCTGTAGTTGTAGCGCTTCTCCTGGTGAGGAAGCTATCATCAGTGGCAGTGCTAGGGGCTAGGCCCCTGAGTAGGCGACTTGCTGGATAGAATACTGGATTTCTGCACAAGGAAGGAGGGAAAGAAGTTTTGCTCTTGAGTCATAATAATTAATAATCACCCTTGAAATTTCATTTCAGTAACTGGGCGTGAAGTGTTCACAACCCAAAGTGATTTTACATGTAACCTGGATGTTTTGTGTAGCCTCTTTCCCCCTCCCTTCCTCTCTCCCTTCCTTTCTCCCTTCCTCTCTCCTTTTCCCTACTGGTCAGATAATGTAAACGAGAGAGAACTTATTACAGCGGCTTGCTCTCACTGGCTTCTTGGGGGCATTATGTCCTTTAGCTCTCATATTCTGGAAATTTGTGTGTGGGGGGGGGGTTCTTGTCACCTCATGTCGGTCACTGTCCTAATTCTTTTTGTAATGAAACTGACAGATAAGGGGAATTACTGTGATTGTACCTCAGGGTAAATTACCAAGCTCCTTCCACCGATTAATAAGGAAACTCTCACATATTTCTAATCACATGCACATACACTTTCTTTCTTTCTCTCATTTTTCACCCTCCCTGCACATAAACACATCTACAGAAAAAATAGGGCCACTAAGCCACAGCACAGACATAGAGAAGCATGGGTAGTATTTCAGGCTGGCCATTCCAAAGGAAACTTTATAATTACATATTAGACTAAGATTAGCTGTCAGTCAAATGTTGATGCATACAGAAATTTAAAGATGTGGATGCATATGGAATTGCCTACAATACTTACCTATTAAAGATTAGAGGCTGCTCTAATTATTCATACTGCTAAGGGTTTGTTTGTTTAAAGACCAGCATTCCACATATACATTTGTGAGGCTCAAGCGTGCAAGTTTCTGACCATTAGATTCAGTTCCTAACCATTAGATTCAATTCTTATGGAAAAGCTCTAAACCATCTTCCCTGTGAAAGCTGTACCATTATAAAGGATGTTGGTCAGACATTCTGTTATACATTCATTAATTTCTTCCTCCACAAACATTTCCTAAACACATTTATTAGGGTTTTAAAGTCTCAATAAATAACACCACACTTCCTTGTCTCATATTTAGGACCATTTCAAAGATAAATGCACAGTCAGAGATATGCAGATCAAAATGTCAACTTTACCAATAAAGCTGATTCGAGAAATGGCCATATAGACTCGCTAAGATAATCAGCACTCTCTGAATTAAATTTATCTCCCAACTCACTAAGCTTTCAGTAGAGTGGAAAGAGAATACAGGTTCCTGAAGGCAGGCTGATTCCTTCCGATGTGTTCTGGGTTATTCTGCCAAACCTGTCAATTAGAGAAGTTTCTCTTCTTCCAGGGAAGCCTGGGAGAGGAAGAGCAGTGAACAAAGGGCCACAGAGAAGCTTGGAGTATTGCATTCATAAACATTGCTATGTGGGAACATGAGAAGTGGAGGAATAAGTGTTCTTCCTAATAGCAGACAATGGCAATACAAGAATGAATAGAACAGAGTCCCTGATATAAAAGCTGCATAAGCAGCATAGAGGCCGTGAAATATTTGTTTTAATACAATGTAGTGAAAGGTAACAAGATGTAAAGGGCAGGTGGAGGGGTGTGCAGGCGGAGCCTACTAGGTAACCCATTTGCCTAGCTTGAAAGGCTAACTCTTCTTGCAGGCATATCATTTGACTCAGCACAACCTTTCGTTTTCCACAATGCCATGTTCCAACTGGATTTTACACATATTCGTGATCAGACATGAGCAGTGTGAGTCCTACAAGAGCACCAGGTGCAGTGACCACGGTGGGATTAAAGGAATTATCCAAATGGTGGCTTCTCAAAGGGGTAGAGATATCAGTATTAGTATGACAGTAATGGAACATTCTCTGGTTGTCACCACCATTATAACCTAATTATTACCCAGTTAGCTCTGGATTCCTCAGACACTGGGTTTTTGGTTTCAGAATGATCTGAATCTTTTTGCTGCTCTTCCTGTTGGCCTGCTTTTTGATCATCTTGCTGTCAGAGGAGACCAAGGGGAATAGCCGACAATGAAATGTCAATCAATTGACCATTGTAAATCTAAGACATTGTATTCTCATGGGACTAGTATGGGATTTGAGGTCAGAGGATCCGAATTCAAATGCTGGCTCTACTCTTCAATTGGCTCTCAGATCTTGGGCATGTCTTCAAACGTCTGAGATTCTATAAATGAAGATGCTAATAAGAATAGTGATACTTTATAAAAACTTACACTGATGGTGAAATCAGGTAGTGCATATGGTAGTAGTCTGAAAAATACATTGCTACCCAACATAAGTTATTATCTGATGAGACATTTGGTGGACTCATCAAGCTGAAACAGATGGCTAAAACATTGCAAAAATCTTTTATTTTTCCCTTTCTCTGTCATTCTACCTCCTCCCCAGATATTGAATTCTGTGCTTTCATTATATGCTCGACCCCACCTTCTGAGAGGTACATGTATCAAATGGTGATGACGGCAGCAAAGGACTGTATGGACATGATGCCTTTCAACCCAGCACCCTTCCCAGGCTGGTTTGCACACTGATGCTGTTGAACCAAGAAGACTCCATTTATAAAAGGGGACATTCAGTGTAGGGCTTTGCAAGATAATGCTGCTCACTGAGTCAGGCCTCTGTGAAAATTGCATCCACTTAGGCCAGCTCTGAATTTCTGTTTTTATTATGGGTTGTTAAAAAAAAAAAAAAAAGTGACCAAAGTGATATGAGAAAAAATTAAGAACAAGTAATATCCTACTCAGGTGAAAAATAAGAATTCCAGATACCTCAAGCATCTGGATTGTGATAGAATACCTAGACAAAGCATCCCTTCTTAGGCCGACCTCATCCTTGCTTCTCCTCAACCCCTGAAAATAAAAAACACATCTGATAGAAAAATAATTTCCTTGATTATGAACATGGATAAAGAAAAACTTAAAACTAAAAGGAATTGATAAAAATAATTATAAAAGTTCAACAGAATAAGAATATTTGAAACACAGGCATGCATGCCTTACACACACGTATTTCTAAAAATTATAGGGTTTTAGGCTGGGCATGGTGGCTCATGCCTGTAATCCCAGCACTTTGAAAGGCCGAGGTGGGTGGATCACTTGAGGCCAGAGACCAGCCTGGCCAACATGACGAAACCGCATCACTACTAAAAATATTAAAAAGTTAGCTGGGGGTAGTGTCACCTGCCTGTAATCCCAGCTACTTGGGAGGCTGAGGCGTGAGAATCACTTGAACCTGTGAGGCAGAGGTTGCAATGGGCCAAGATCATGCCGCTGCACTCCAGTTTGGGTGATAGAGTGAGACTGTCTCAAACAATAAATAAGTAAATAAAAAGAAAAAGAAGGCTGGGCGCGGTGGCTCATGCCTGTAGTCCCAGCACTTTGAGAGGCCGAGGCAGGCGGATCACGAGGTCAGGAGATCGAGATCATCCTGGCTAACGTGGTGAAACCCCGTCTCTACTAAAAATACCAAAAATTAGCTAGGTGTGGTGGTGGGCGCCTGTAGTCCCAGCCACTCAGGAGGCTGAGGCAGGAGAATGGCATGAACCCGGGAGGCAGAGCTTGCAGTGAGCCGAAATCACACCACTGCACTCCAGCCTGGGCGACAGAGCGAGACTCCGTCTCAAAAAAAAAAAGAAAAAAAGAAAGAAAGAAAAAGAAAAATTATAGGGTTTTAGACTGGAAGGGAGTTCAGGAGGCATCTGGTTAATTCAATTCAATTTACTCTAACAAACATGTCTTGAGCACCTTCTGCATGTCAAGCTTGAGGATGCAAAACTGAAAAGACATGGGATCTGCTCTCAGGGGGAACACGCACACACATACACACACTTACATCAGGATTACAGAATAAAGGATTCAGGGAGAGTACAGAAGAGAGAGCTCAGCTATGTTAGGGGTTATAAAAGCAGAAAGAGGCTGCAAGGGAGATAGAACTTGATCAGGATCTTGCAGGGTGAGTAGGTGTCTGGAGCATCTTTGGAAAAGGAAAGAGCTGAGCTAAAGGAAAGAAGTGACAACCATAAGGAGAAGTCAGAAAATGACCAGTGATCCATTTATGTGAGGGGGCAATTCATGCTCAGGTTGGGAAGTGGAGGTGGGCTTTTAAACTCTGGGGAGTCTAAAAAGCAACATTAAATAGTGGTTAAGAACGTGAACATCTGGGTTCAGATTCTGGCTCTGCTGTGGGATTTGCAGAAGTTCCATGACCTCTCTCTGCCTCCTGATCTGGAAAAATGCAGAAAATTATATAAAGTACTTATCTCATAGAGTTATCATGAGGTTTAAATTAGATAGTTCATGTAAAGTACTTAGAACAGTGTCTTGTACACAGTAGTTACTGAAAATAATAATTATTAAACTTATTGCTGTGGACTGAATTGTGTCCTCCCCAAAATTAATATTGTGAAGCCCTAACCCAAAGTGACCACATTTGAAGACAGGACTTTTAGGAGGTAATGAAGGTTAAATGAGTTCCTAAGTGTAAGGTCCTAATCAGATAGAATTGGTAGGTTTATAAGAAGAAGACAGATGTCTCTGTGTGTGTGCACTGAGGAAAGGTCACATAAGGACACAGGAAGTAGGCAGCCATCTGCAAGCCAGGAAGACAGTCCTCACCAGACCCCCATCACTCTGGCACCCTGACCTTGGACTTCCCAGCCTCCAAAAGAGTAAGAAAATAAATTTCTGTTGTTTAAGCCCCTCAGGCTTTGATATTTTGTTGTGGCAGCCCAAGCTGACTAATACACTTATAGTCTGGGGATTGTGAACTCAAACAACCATGGGGTGACAAAAGTAATATAAATAAATGGAGCAACATGTTCTTGGAAATGCAATAGTATAAGCTCAGTGATAAATGGCAATGGACACAGGGCAGATGTGATGGACACCTGAGAACAATGGAGCCTGGTGAACTGCCGAGTGACTGCCAGACCCAAAGGGAACAGCTATCACGTGGGCTGAGTCCATTGATCACTGCTGTGTAAGAAACTGGGCCTAGCATTCCCAATTCTCCAGTGTTTTAAAGAAAAGACAGACTGCTTTTTTCTTGGGTGTGGTGGTATGGGGAAGAACTTCTAAAATTTAAAATATTGGCCAATACTGTGAGGTCATGAAATTAAAACCTGGCCCACAGACCACTGAGATGTCCCACCAAAAATGCTGGGAGACCAGCGACAGGGAGATTATTGGGATGAAGAAGAAATGCTGAGATGGGAGGTGGGAAGACACTGGGATTTCTAGTCAGACCTAGCTCCATTTTAGCTCTGTGATCTTTTGCTAATACTATAATCTTCCCGAGACTCAGTTTTTCCAAGAGAAAATGGTGATGAAAATACCCGTTTTGTATGATTCTTGAAGAAATGGATGGAAACTGTCTGGAAACTGTCTTGAAAATGTTAAGTTCCTTCACTTCTCTCATGCCTGAACAAAGGACATGGTGGTGGAATGGAGAGGATGCTATGAAGATGTTATGAGGTAGAATTTGATTGGATGAGGAAGACTTCAAAGTTGATGACCCTTGGGAGGGAAGAGATAATGAAGCTGTTAACTGAGGAGGGAACCACAGGAGGCAAAAGATTAATTAATTGTGTTTTAGATAAATTGAAGTTGGGGAGTCTATGGAACATTTGGGTTATGTCCTACTGGCATCCAAATAAAATGTATGAAGAGATCAGCTAGGGCTAGAGATGTAGTTTAGACTACCATCATCTCATAGGGAATAGTTGAATCCATGAGAGTGGAGGGGATTTTTCAGACAATGGGGAAAAAAAGCCACCCTGGGAGAGTGAGAGTTGGGGGTGGGGGTGGTGGTTACAGCCAGAGGAGCACGTGTAAAACAATGAGTGGGCAAGAAGCAGCATGAACAGAGAGAAGGAGCATTTCAAGAAAGAAGAGCTTGTGATAGCAGTATTAAGCAGAATGAACATAAAGAAGAAGAGCTTGATTTTCATAATTTGAAGTTTACTAGTGAACTTTAAAAGAGCAATTTGATACAAAAACTCACCTTATGTGGTCTGACTTACAAAAATCAACTCTGGTGACACCTCTTTTACCCTTTTGTCTACATTCTCCTAACTCTCAGTGATGACTCCTACCCATTAAAGACACATTAACTTATGTTTATAAGAAAGAAGGTATATTTGCATTTAGGGTAAGGTATTCCCAGAAACTATGCTGTAGGTTAAACTCAATTTTCTTGTAGTGAGAGTGATATAGAAAAGGATTATGCTCCTGACACAGGGCCGTATGCCCAACTTTTTATGGGCAGGAACACAAACTCTATATTGAATTAATTATAAATGATAACCATGTATAATATAAAGGCTTTTCGAGTATACATAATTAAACAGGGTAATACAAAAACCAATCGCATAAATTATATTTAATATGAGGGAATGGCATAAATATTAAACATAGTTATTATTTTACTCCCTGACATTCTTTCTCATTGGCAGGTGACAAGAACGTCACCATCATGGAATCAGAAGGAATCTTTTGGAAAAGTTTTCATAGACATCTCTGAGAAGACCTTGGAGGCTATTGGGGCTGCTTAATGCCTTTATGTGGAATTAATGGACTATTTTTGCTTCCTTCTTTTTGTTTTAATGATTTTCAAGGTAAACATTGGAGACCTAGATGTTAACTTTTCTGTTACCATCAAGAATATAGAATTTCTGTTTTCCTAACCTGCCATCTCACCAGGATTAGCCCCCTTCCCTTACATCCTGAGATTATTCAAGGAATATAGACTTTGAACCAATGTAAAATACATTTTAAAATGTTGATTCTCTCATTTTGTTGCTTTACATAATATCAAAAGAGGCCCAAAGCTTTTACTTAAATGGTAGAAAACTCCATTAAAAGTTTGATCCAGATCTGTGGCAAGTTTTAGTGAATCTTAGCAATCACCATAGGTTTTACCCTTTTGATGGAAGGAAATTTTTGAGAAGTTATATTTTATGTGGTTTATAAAAAAAGATAGGTATTTTAATTGGCACTGAAAAATCTCACTTTATAATTGAAAATATTTGTGTTATACTTTGGAATTATAAAAAACTTCCTATATATTGATTCATGGTAGTTTCAAAGTGCTCTTATCTATAATAGTAGGGTTATTATTATTATTGAATTGTTATGGATGAAGGTTGGGGATCAGTGAGATTAAATATCCTTCCCTGTGCAACACAACTAATAAAGGATGGAATGAGGGGTGGGATTCCAGGCTCTCTAACCCCAAGATGATGTTCTTCCTAAGAAATTGCCCCTTCTATAATGGACGGTCCCCACATCCCTTGGGATGCTGTGCACTTATTCAAGTGTTGGTATAATTACTCAAAATATTTTCAGAAAACTTGCTTTTAGGTTTATTTTCTCAGTGACATTAAGAACTTGGTCTCAACGCCATCCACCTTCTCACCCTACTTAGAGTGTCATCATCTGCTATGGACCCTGAGGCTCAGCACAGGTGCCTTCTGTTGCAAGCATTTGAGAGAGGTCTGTGCATGGATGATGTGAGCCAGAGGGGTCAGGGAACTCCTGTGAAGCCTGCTAGGCTGCTGCCAGAATCGCCTGGGGAAACTTGTTTGTCACTCTCCTGCCCTCTGTTAATAGTTACTCTCATGGACATAGTGAGCCTTAGCTCTGCTATTGGGAATTGCTGCACATCAAACTTCCAGAAGTCAAGCACTCCGCATCCCTTCCTTATTGAAGCAGGGCAATGCAATCCAAATATTTTCATTAAAATGATTATAATTTTATGTCCACATTTTGGTTTTTATAAAAGTACGTTTTATGTCTCTGGGAATTTTCCTTATGTGGAATTTCTCATTCCTTTATACTACCAATAAAGAGTTTGCAGACTGACCTAAAATGGCGTACAGACTATAAAGGGATGTCATTTGTATTGATGATAAACAGAAATGGAAGGAGAAGAATGTTTATGACAAACTTGTGTGAATCACCAACTGAGATAGTATGATTTCCTTCTGGATATCTCCACAAACAATATATTATCTTTTCCAAGGGGAAATGATGTTACCAGGCTTTCTCAATCTTTTCAAAGTAGTGCATGCTTTTTGAGTAATTCTTTTCTAGTTTATGCGATGGATTTGCCTTCTTCAACCACCCACATTCTCCTTGACCAAGGTTATATATTTTCACAATGTCTGACCCAATAATAGTATGTTAGGATACTCACTAGAGATTAAAAATGAAATAAAAGTTTCTCATACACCTCTAAGGGTCTGTATTTAGATCTTTCCAAAGAAGGTAAGGGTGATTATGTTTGTATTTGTGTGAATATACATATGTAAGAAGACCATCGCCTCAAAGGTGCTGAAGGCATCTTCTCTATAAGGGGTGTGTGTGAAGGCATCTTCTCTATAAGGGGTGTGTGTGTGTGTGCATGTGTGTGTGTGTGTGTGTGTGTTGGAAGAAAGGAAGAAACTGGAATAATGAGATCTATTTTTGCAAGGTGTAAGGGAGGCTGGACAATAGCTAAGCGGGAGAAATGGTGGTAGTGGTGGTGGCAACTGGGAGAGGATGAGCTCATAGAACAGTCAAAACCTGAGATTCTCCTAGCTCACACACCCACAATTTGACTTTGAGCTTGGAAGAGGCTCTGCAAGTGAAGAGGGGGAAGACCTGCTCTGAGGGGCTATGTGCAGAGCCTAAGGCATTGGCTGCACCGGTGTTTAAGGGCATAACCAGGCAAGCCAGCTGCCATCCCCGTGTCAGCACCCTGTCTCATGGTCATAATAGAAGATGTTGCTGTGACTCAGAACTGGAGCTCCAACTCTGATACTCTGGGGAGACAGACAGATCCAAACAATTTGGGCAGAATGCTGCCAGGAGATAAAGGGATACTTTCTGAATACCCTGGGTTTTTTTTCCCCTATAATGTACACATTCATCTATGACACCTATTATCTTCCAAGAAATCATTTTTTAACCACCTCATAGGGATTCCTAAATGTGTTGGTTCCATGAGTCCCTGAAGGTTCATATTATACCCAAGGGTCCTTAAGGAATTTTCAGTTTGTCTTACAGGTTTCTTCACTACCAAAATCCTTTGGGATTATTTCTAGCTCCTATCATACTACAGTTTCACAATGCTTTATCTGAAGTTCTTAGAATTAAATGTATTTTTTTTAGATATTCTCAGATTTTAGAAGAATAATATAAATTACTTAATGTCCCCAGTAGCGTAATACATGCACCCAGTAACACAAAAAAATAAGATTTCCATAGTCTATGTATAAACATTCATACTAAGGGAATAAATGAGGTTCATAAGGAACCTCACATTAATCTACACCAGCTTTTGTTGCCACTGAACTTGTACCAAGTTTGTGAAAAAGTATTTCGGTTTTCAGGGCTTTTCGGATCTCAGAACTGTGGACAAGGAATTGTGAGCCTATTCTAGTATCGTTAAACATCATGAAGGTGAGAAAGAGTAATGGATACAACAATGTATTCGTCCATGCTTGCATTGCTACAAAAAAATACCTGAGGCTGGATAATTTATAAAGAAAATAGTTTAATTAGCTCACAGTTCCGTAGGCTACATGAGAAGCATAGTGGCTTCTGCTTCTGAGGAGGCTTGGGAAGCTTCCAGTCATAATGGAAGGCAAAGGGGGAGCGAGGCATTTCACTGATGGGAGCAGGAGCAAGAGAGAGAATGAGGAGTGGGGAGGTGCTATGCACTTTAAAACAACAAGATTTCATGAGAACTCACTCACTATCACGAGAACAGCAGCAAGAGGATGGTGCTAAACCATTCATGAGAAACTCCACCATGATCTAATCACCTCCCACCAGACCCCACCTCTAGCACTGGGGACTACAATTTAACATGAGGGTGGTGACACAGATCCAAACCGTATCAAACAGGAAGGCTCGAATGGAGGAGAATGGCATGTCCTCTTGTAGTAGGCTGAATGATGAGCCCTAAATTACATTGGGACTTCTCCCTGGGCTCTGTGAATACTATACTATATGGCAAAAGATGAGGCAATGATCTAGGATGATCAGGTAGGCCCTAAATGCAATCACACATATCTTTTTAAGAGGGAAACTTGACCCACACAGAAGAAGAAAAGGTAATACAAAGATGAAGCAGGGAGAGATTTGAAGATGCTGACCTTGGAGATCAGAGTGATGCAGTCACAAGCCAAGGAATGCTGGCAGCCACCAGGCACTGGCAGAGAGAAGCATGGGTTCTCTCAAGAGCCAATGGAGGGAGCAAAGCCCTGGCAATGCCTTGATTTCACACTTCTCACCTGCAGAACTGTGACAGGATAAATTCTTGTCATTTTAAGAGACATTTTGTGGTATTTTATTATAATGGTCATATAAAACCAGTATAGATTTTGGTACTGGGATGTAGGGTGCTGTGGTAATAAATACCTAAAAATGTGGAAGTAGCTTTGGAATTTGATAAGAGGTAGAGGCTGGATGAATTTTAAGGTACATGATAGAAAAAGCCTACATTGCTTTAAACAGTATATTGGTAGGAATGTTAGAAGCACTTCAGCTGAGGACTCAGAAGAAAATGAACATGTTATTGAACATCAGACATTGGCAAGGAACAGTTTCTACTGGGAAGAGTGTGGCTCTACCGACACCTTGGTTTCCATAGAGTGAGACTGATTTTGGACTTCTGGCCTCCAGACTTGTGATAATATTAACTTCTGATGATTTAGTCACCAAGTTTGTAGTAATTTTACAGCAACAGCCCCCAGAAGGGGTATCTTAACACCCACCCCCCCGACTCAAGCTCTCTAATGTCAGTCACATTTTTCAGATCATCTGTCCCTTCTCAGTGGTTCATTGGGTCTTACTTCTTTAAATTTCAGTTTCTTCATGTGTAAAGTGAAGATTATAATACACGCCTCAGAGAGTGATTGTTAAGAATTAACTTTAAAAAAATGTACAGTATGTTTTACATGTCACCAGCATATAGTTAGTGCTCAATAAATGGTAGTTTGTTTTTGACATTACTATTCTCTTAGAACTCCTTTATAACTTTCCAAGAGATAGGAATTTACATTTAGATTAGAGATCATCTATATTGCAGAGAGAGCTGATCCATCAAATCTCAATTTTCCTCATCTAAAAGATTTTGCCAGCCCATTTATATTCACCAGTGTCACAGTGATGATGCATTTGATGTCTAAGACTGTTAGAAGACTAAAGACATACCAATCAGTCCTGGGAAGCTTAGTTTCTATATCTATCCCAAACATTTTTACTTTCCCAAAGGCTAGAGCCTTTGAACCCAGCGTCTTCAATCAAACAATGATAATTCTCTTGACAAATGCTTAGAATTATGCCCATTTGCAGATGGGTATGCCTATGGTGCTTGGTAAAGAGTAGTTTTCCAAAAGTAGGCAACTATATTAAGGGAGGGGAAAAATATCTAAGGGGCTAGTACATTTAGAAGGGAGACACCTAAGAATTGCAAAATTGCCCAAGCTCCTAAAAACAAGAATAAATAGGACAGTAAATTCATTAGGATGCATCCACCAGGAATTAAGAGATATAGAGAGCACAAGCTAATGGATGGCAAAGAAGGAAAAAATGAATATTGTTTGAGTGCCTGCAATGGGTGAGGCATGCATACTAAGAATAGTCACACACAATAGGTATTTGTTCTACTTAGCTCCAGTCAGACCAACTATTTCATAGCCCTCTGCAGCCTCCAACTCCTGGGCTCAAGTGACCCTCCTGTTTCAGCCTCCCAAGTTGCTGGGATTACAGGCATGAGTCACTGTGCCTGGCCCCAGATAATTGTGTTTTGTTTTTTTTTTTTTTGAGTACATACATTTAAAATACATTATTCTTTCAGGCCATGTAATTTTGTGCCCTCTGATAAATGTGTTAAAAGCTCCGGGTGACTGGGAAGTATCCACAACCCCACCAAAAAGCCCAACTGATGCTAAAGTCACAAAATGTGAGCACTGCCAGAGCCTCAGCAATTACTTAGTACTGTATCCACAAAGGAGGAGGAACTCAGGTACAGAATTCCACATACCCACTTGACCATATCACAGTTGTTGATGAGGGAGGCAAGGCTAGATTCCCAGTGCTTGCCTTTCCAAAGACAGCTCTTTCTGTCCCAAAATAAGGCACTAATCGTCGATATGTGATTAATTCCTTTCTTGACTTCCAATTTCGGCCTTTTCAAGCTTGCAACACTGGAGAAGAGAAAGGAGCACAGAACAGTCCTAGGAGTTTTGATCCAAATATAAAACTCAGCTCAACCCCTGATAAAGTATGATCTTGAGAAGATCAGTTACCCTCAATTTGTTGAAGGTTTCCCCATCTGGGACATAGTTCTCACAGCCCGTTTTGTATGGTTTGGCTGTGTCCCCACCCAAATCTCATCTTGAATTGTAATTCCTATAAGGCCCACGTGTTGTGGGAGGGACCTGGTGGGAAGTAATTTAATCTTGGGGGAAGTAACCCTCATGCTGTTCTCATGATAGTGAGTGGGTTCTCATGAGAACTGGTGCTTTATAAGGGGCTTTTCCCCCTTTTTGCTGGGCACTTTTTGCTGCCACTAGGCGAAGAAGGATTTGTTTGCTTCCCCTTCCACCACGATTGCAAGTTTCCTGAGACCTCCCCAGCCCTGCAGAACTGTAAGTCAACCAAACCTCTTTCCTTTAAAACCAGCCTCAGGTATATCTTTATTAGCAGCGTGAGAATCGACTAATACACCCTCGTTCCTTCCTTTCGTAGTACTTACTTCAGTTGTCATTTTCTAATATCTGATTCCTGCTCCAGGGTGTGGTGGTTAAGGGCACAGACTTGAGGCTACACTGCCTGTGTTCAAATCCTGGCTCCCTCATTTATGAAATGTGTGGGAAAGTTACTTAGTCTCTCAATGTCTCAGTTTTCTAATCTGTAAAATGGCATAATGATAAAAGCTACCTCAGATGGAGGATAAATAAGTAGGACACTTAGACGGGCACATGGCACATATTGAGCACTATTTGTGTGCTTGTTCATTAGCCATCTCCTTTGCCACTCTATTCCATGTGGCAATTGTCTTCTTAATCTGGTCCCTCCCTTTTGTTTCCTCAATTTTATCTCATGCTACTCTCCCAGTGGCACTAAACTATTTTTGTTTCTCTCCAACTTTTCTGAAGTTTCCATGACTTTGTACAAGACTTTGTCCATGACTTTGTTTCCTTTCCTTCATAGCTGCCAAACAATAATGTGATAAGAAAAAGACCAAACATGAAAAGGGCAGAGAAAAGGAATGATTCTCTTGGTTTTCTTTAGAAAAAGAGGTGCCTAAGTGCAAAGGGTATTGAATTGGCTGCACAATAAAAACAGTGAGACTCCATTCACTAGCTTGTATGACGCTCTGAGGGTGGATACTTACTTGGTTCACTCAAGCACACCAGTAGTTTTCCTCTAACTAGTACTGACCAGCACAAAGTGAGTATCACCACACCCATTATCATTTGAGAGTGCCCAGAGATGCTCCACGGATCCTGGGGACATGTTCCCTAACACCCTAGGAGAGTTGAAAGCCTTCCTGCTCTGTGCTTCCACTGCACTGTGTCTATATTTTTCTTCCATTGTGTGCCATGTAGATCAATGTTAAATGGTTTAAATATTTTATGTTTTTGTTTTTCTCTCTGACAAAGTTTTGAGCTTTGTGTGTGTCTAGCACAGTGTCTGGCACATGGTCTTAAAACTCTCTTATTCCTTGGTTTCCTGGACATCAAACCCTTCCAGTTCTCTTCTAAATTCTCTGAATCTTCCATTAATTTTTCTTTGCTGACTCTTTTTTTCTTTGCTCAGTCCTTTGGTGGTTCCTAGTTTCATTTTTCTTCCTTTTCTTCTTATCCCTCATGCTCACATGGGTCCCAAGGCTTTCGTCACTCCCTGCAAGCAGAGTCGTCCTACACTCTGGAATCTATCTGATCTCTCCCTTCAACCCAACTGCTGGCCAGGTATCTTTACTTAGATGGCTCATGTGTACCTCAAAGTAAGTCTGTTTCTAAAATAGAACCCATTTGACCTTGTGATATGGTTTGGCTGTGTCCTTACCCAAATCTCATTTTGAATTGTAGCTCCTGTAATTCTCAGTATTGTGGGAGGGACCTGGGGGGAGATAATTGAATCATGGGTGCAGTTCCCCACATACTGTTCTTGTGGTAGTGAGTAAGTCTCATGATATCTGATGGTTTCATAAGGGGAAATCCCTTTCAATTGGTTTTCATCTCTCTTGCCTGCTGCCATGTAAGACATGCCTTTTGCCTTCAGCCATGATTGCGAGGCCTTTCCAGCTGTATGGAACTGCGAGTCCATTAAACCTCTTTTTCTTTATAAATTACCCAGTCTTGGGTATGTCTTTATCAACTATATTCAATTATTTTATTTTTCAGACCTATACATTCCATTAGATTTTTAATATAGATTATTAGTACCCGCTGACATTTTTTTTCTCTCTTTTCTTGAATGTAGTTATTTTAATGTGCCTGTTTAATAATTCTAAAAATATCATTCTAAATCTTATTCTGGATAAATATCCCAGATGGAACACTTGGATTTCTTCATTTTTCCTGCCACATCTAAGTAGTCTTTAAATGCTGAAAATGTAGAATTTATATATCGCATTCTTGATCCCCCCTCAAAATCTACATGGTAATGCTTTAGTTCAGGTCTTCATCATCTCTATGTTGACTGACAGCAGCAGCTTCCGTAACTCCCTCACAACACTGACATTTTAGAAGACTACAGGACAGATGTTTTTCAGACTAATCCTCACTTTGAGTTTTCTTATGATTAGATTCAAGTTATACATTTTTGGCAGAAATAACACAGAAGTAATGTATCCTTCCTTATCAGTGCATCACATTAGAAGGCACATTATGTCTCTGTAATTAATAAGTAATTTGTGGGAAGATATTTTGAGATTATGTAAATATCCCATTTTCTCATCAAATTTTCACCAAGTAGTTTCATCATCCATTGATGATTCCTGCTCGATAAATTACTACTATGATGGTTGTGAAATGGTATTTTTTAACTCCATAATTTCCTCTACATTTTTAGTTAACATTCTACTTTAATTAATTCAATAATGTATTTACTATTTGTATGGATTCGCAAATTATTATTCAATGAAGTACAATCTCTTACTGTTATTATTTATTTGGTGTTTGAATTATCCTGGATTTGGCCAGTGGGAGCCCATTCAGACTGGTTCCCATGTCCTATTACAATTTCTTGAGCATGTCTTTATTTCTGGGATAATAAGATGTTTTATCACTCTAATTTTTGAGGAATATTTTGACTGCTATAAAATTATAGGTGACTAGTCATTTTCTTCCAGTATTTAAAAGCTGTTTTTCATTGTTCTCTGGTGTCCACTGAAAAAATCAATATTGATATATAAGCCCCAAGAATTATTACTGCTTCTTTGAAGTCAATGTGTCTTTTTACCTCTGTTTTTAAGAGTTTCTCTGTCTTTGATTTTTAGTATGTTTTACTATCTTGTGCTTAGATATAATTTGCTTTATATTTATCCTGTTTGGTTTTTAAAGTTTAATGAATCTGTGGTTTGATGTCTTTCAGTTTTAGAAACTCTCAACTAGTTTTTCTTCAAATATTGTTTTTGTGTCATGTTTATTCTCCTTTCTTTGTGGAACTTCAATTACATGTTAGACATTTTCACTATGTCCTACATATCTCTTCTACTCTTCTCCCTAACTTCCATATTTTTCTCTCAGTGCTCTGGTCTAGACACTCTAAGCTGGCCTGTATTCTAGTTTACAAACTCTAATTTCCTCTCTGTCTAAGTTTCTATTAAATCTTTCTGTTGAATTCCTAATTTCACTTGTTATATTTTTCAGACCTATACATTCCATTTGATTTTTAATATAAATTATTAGTACCTGCTGAAATTGTTTTTCTCTCTTTTCTTGAATATAGTTATTCTAATGTCCCTGTTTAATAATTCTAATATCTGAATCATCTGTAGGTCTGTTTCTGTTTGGCTTCGGTCACTAGTTTTTTCTTTTTTTTTAACATGCTTCATACATTTTAGTTGGACGCTGGACCTTGTGTATTGATTCCATTAAAATTATAGAGAGTTTGTATGGTGTTATCTTCTTTCTAAGAGGGTTAAGACCTCTTTTGGCAGCAAGGAGTACTTGCAGATCACCTTAATCCTGTTGAAGATTGATTTTGGAGCTGTTTTATTTCATTTTGTCTTTACTTCTAGGTTATAGACCTTCTGATGTCTCAACTGAGAGTCTGGGATGTTTACCAAGGCCATTTGACATTGGCAGGCCTTAAATTCCTATCTTTGCCTCCTCAGTACCACAATATTTCCAGCTGCTAGTTTCTGACAGTTTTCGTGTACAGCCTAGAAATTGGCCAAAGCCTCAAGTGGAGTTTGAACAGATTTCCAGGCTGATTTCCCTGTAGTATCCTTCTTTCAAGATTTTACCCCTCAAGTCCCAGCTGGTTTGGCTGTTCAAAACTCCAACATGTATCTTCTCCGGCCATTGGAACTACCACTTTCTATTCTCTCGTTCTAAATATTGGCAAATGCTCATGGAGAAAAAGCTAGGCGAATGTAGATCTCATTCATAGTGTTTACCTTCTCTTAAAGGATCAGAGCTTCTCAAGTTCTGTGTTGGTCACTGGCCATGGTTTTGAATGTTTTTTTATTTTCCCTTCTGCAGGTTTTACAGCAGATTTTAATGGAGAAGTGCTTAGTCCAAATCAAACTTGACAAAGGCAAAACTTTTCTATTTAGTGATTATGTTAAATATTTCAGATATATTTTTCAAGCTCTTGCTTTGTCATTGATTTTTAATACTATAGCACCGTAGTCAGAGAAGATATAGTCTGTGATATACCAGTTTGGACCAAATGAAATTGTCATTTTTGTACATCAAATATAGCTGAATATTGGTACTCTTGAAGAACTTCAAGCTGCAGTTCCTTTGCAATTTATTGATGCTTTAGAAAGGGAATATGGATTTTTTATAACATATCTTTCTTTGTTTAAAGAAAATAACATGTATCCTGTATTTGTTGGAGGTATTCTTTGTTTTTTCTTTCTCTTAAAACTGTCAGATGGGTGTGGTGGCTCATGCCTGTAATCCCAGCACTTTGGGAGGCTGAGGCGGGCAGATCATGAGGTCAAGAGATCGAGACCATCCTAGCCAACATGGTGAAACCCCGTCTCTACTAAAAATACAAAAATTAACTGGGTATGGTGGCATGCGCCTGTAGTCCCAGCTACTTAGGAGAGTGAGGCAGGAGAATCGCTTGAACGTAGGATGTGGAGGCTGCAGTGAGCCAAGATCACGCCACTGCACTCCAGCCTGGCAACAGAGTGAGACTCCGTCAAAGACTTAAAGACTTAAATGTCAGACCTAAAACCATAAAAACCCTAGAAGAAAACCTAGGCAATACCATTCAGGACATAGGCATGGGCAAGGACTTCATGTCTAAAACACAAAAAGCAATGGCAACAAAAGCCAAAATTGACAAATGGGATCTAATTAAACTAAAGAGCTTCTGCACAGCAAAAGAAACTACCATCAGAGTGAACAGGCAAACTACAGAATGGGAGAAAATTTTTGCAATCTACACATCTGACAAAGGGCTAATATCCAGAATCTACAAAGAACTCAAACAAATTTACAAGAAAAAATCAAACAACCCCATCAAAAAGTGGGCAAAGGATATGAACAGACACTTCTCAAAATAAGACATTTATGCAGCCAACAGACACATGAAAAAATGCTCATCATCACTGGCCATCAGAGAAATGCAAATCAAAACCACAATGAGATACCATCTCACACCAGCTAGAATGGCAATCATTAAAAAGTCAGGAAACAACAGGTGTTGGAGAGGATGTGGAGAAATAGGAACACTTTTACACTGTTGGTGGGACTGTAAACTAGTTCTCAACCATTGTGGAAGATAGTGTGGTGATTCCTCAAGGATCTAGAACTAGAAATACCATTTGACCCAGCCATCCCATTACTGGGTATATAGTCAAAGGATTATAAATCATGCTGCTATAAAGACACATGCACATGTATGTTTATTGTGGCACTATTCACAATAGCAAAGACTTGGAACCAACCCAAATATCCATCAATGATAGACTGGATTAAGAAAATGTGGCACACATATACCATGGAATACTATGCAGCCATAAAAAAGGATGAGTTCATGTCCTTTGTAGGGACATTTGCTCAGAACCATCATTCTGAGCAAAGTATCGCAAGGACAGAAAACCAAACACCGCATGTTCTCACTCATAGGTGGGAATTAAAAAATGAGAATACCTGGACACAGGATGGGGAACATCACACACCGGGGTCCGTCGTGGGGTGGGGGGAGTGGGGAGGGATAGCATTAGGAGATATACCTAGAGTAAATGACGAGTTAATGGGTGCAGCACACCAACATGGCACATGTATACCTATGTAACAAACCTGCACATTGTGCACATGTACCCTAGAACTTAAAGTATATATATATAAAAAGACTATTCTTTCTCCTTCAAAACAAAAACAAAAACGAAACACACACACACACACACACACACACACACACACACAAACTCTCTCTGGGCTTGCCCTCTGGGATTGCCTCTCACTGGGCTGCCTTTCAAGGTATTATGCTTGAAATGGCCAGTAGAATCATCGGCTATTAACAGTGGGCCCAAAGTTTTCTACTATTTAGATGGATCCATCAGTACCACAAGTGCCACATCTTTCTCATGTCTTCCTATTAAGAAGCAGAACTGACCATGTTATCCTAAGCCACTACCCAATCCTTTTTCTTGATGACGTTAAAAATGCTATTGAGGGAGGGAAAAATGCAGTCAAAATTAAGACCTTCCAGTGGCATAATGGAGACTGAGGCAAAGGAAAATCCCAACAATATTTTTTTTATTTAAAATTTTGATATTTGAATCACTGTATTTTTTGGTCTTAATTTTTACTTTTAAAACATATTGCATTAAAATACTATCTATCTTGATTACTGAGGTTTTTGATGCCTCCTTAAATTTTGTGTCTGAGGTGAGTGCCTCAAGGCCTCATCCTAGTTTGGTCCCCAGATGTTCAGCTTTGCAGGAAATGGAGCTCCTGGTGAGAGGTTTTTTTTTCCTCTCTGTGAAGTAGGCTGGGGCTTCTTGAAGCAATATAAGCTGAGGCAATGTAAGTTGACAGACCAGGTTGAGCCACAGACAGATCAGAGTACTTCCTTACCACCAATAACTGACTAGTTAAATATTTCTTACTCCAGACAGGAAAAGAGTTAGGCCCTATAAGAAGGAAAAGGCAGAGTCCTCCTCAGACTAACTCCACCCCTTCCCCTTCCCTCATATGCTAGTAGAGTGGAGAGGAGCATAGAAAGAGGACACCATGGCCTCTCCCCTTTGCAGATCCATATGTTCTGTATTCAAAGAGGAGAGGAGAAGGGAGGGAAAGGGAGGGGGATGAAGAGGAGAGAAAAAGAGATTTATATTGAAACTGAGTTTGAAATCTTAATTAGACCGAATCTCTAATAACCAACAGTGACCAGACAGGGCATTTGTTCAAGTCATCATTAAACAACGCAAAAGGGAGATTTGATAATATAATGTGGAAGTCCTAAGGTGGTGTATTAGTCTGTTTTTGCACTGCTATAAAGAAATACCTGAGACTGGGTAATTTATAAAAGAAAGTGGTTTAATTGACTCACAGTTCTGCATGTCAAGGGAGGCCTCAGAAAAGTTACAATCATGGTGGAAGGGAAAGCAGGGACCTTCTTCACAAGACAGCAGGAGAGAGAAGAACGAGGGAAGGAGGAATTTGCCAAACACTTATAAAAGCACCAGATCTCATGAGAACTCACACAAGGACAGCATGGGGGAAACTGCCCTCGTGATCCAGTCTCCTCCCACTGGGTTCTTCTCTCAACACTTGAAGATTATGGGGATTACAATTGAAGATGAGGTTGGGGTGGGGACACAAAGCCTAACAATATCAGGTAACAAAACCACTTCATACCCCATAGTAATTGGTTTCATATATGTTGATAATAAAGGATATTTTTAGGCATATTATTCAAATCTTTCATGTCATTGCTTAAGTTTTATCAACCTGATCTACTAGAATCTGAGAGAGGTGGATTAAATCTCCAATGACTATTACTGGGTAGTTTTTTGTTTTGTTTTGTTTTTGAGATACCTGGTCTCACTCTGTCATCCAGGTGATCATAGCTCACTGAAGTCTTGCTGGAACTCCTGGGCTCAAGCAATTCTCCCATTTCAGCCTCCTGAGTAGCCGGACTACAGGTGTGTGCCATCATGCCTGCCTAATTTTTTATTTTTTATTGATGGGGTCTTACTGTGTTGCCCATCCTGGCCTTGAATTCCTGTCCTCAAGTGATCTGCCTGCCTTAGTCTCCCAAGTAGCTGAGATTACAGGCGCAAGCCACCAAGCCCAGCTATTTTCTGTAGTTCTATTAGCTATTGCTTTATAAGTTTTCAGGCTATATTATTAGGTGGAAATATGGTCATAATAATTGTGCTTTTTTAATATTGTTTTTTCTTATAAATATTTTTTTCTCTTGTGATTTTTAATTCTCTTTTGTCTGGTATTAAAATTTTTAGCCTTGCTCTCCTTGGATTTATATTTGCCTAGAATATTTTTCCAATGATTTATTTTTAACATTTCAGTGTTTTTAATCTTAAGGTTTCTTTCTGAAGTTTGATTTACTATTTTCTATTTATTCTTTATTCTTTTATTTTATCATTTTTTCATGTTTTCTACTGGGTAAATTAAATTTTATTTTGTTTCTCTGAAGATTGCACATTCTATTTTTATTCTTTTAATGAATACTCCTAACTTGTTTATACCCACATTTCCGCAGTTTCCTTCCATTAGCATCAAAAGCTTATCAATAGACATATCTTTCCTCTCTGAACATGACCAGAATTTCAGCACTCCCTTAATTCCTTTAGCTTTATGCTTCTGCTTATGCTCTGTGTATGCTTTTGGAATTTTGACATGGTCTTTGATATCTTAAATATCACTCTATTAGACTTGTAAATCTTTCCTTAATTTTGAGAAGTTCTCTGTCATCACTTCTTCACTCTTTCTTCCCCTACATAATCTCTTTTTCTTTTCCTTTTTAAAAAATTATTTGGATTCCTATTGGATGTATATTGAAGATTTTGCTTCATTGCCCTGTGTTCTTTTTTTTCATCACTTCATCCCATCCAGTATCTTCTATGCTACAGCTCAGCTGTATTCATTCTGCTCTTTAACCAATCCATTCATTTGATTTTTTTTAATTCAACTATTGTATTTCTTATACCTAGGAATTCTAACTGATTTTCCTTTATAATATGTGCTCCCATTTTGTGCTTACATTGTCCACTCATTCTCTCTCTCTAAAGAGATTTATTATGCTCATTTCAAACTCATACCAGTTTCATGTGTTTTACTCTTTTTGGTATAGGCCACTCCAATTGTTCATTTTGGTAGTGCTTCTCTGATATCTTATTTTTTGCCTGTGAACTCACCCTTTATCCCCTTGGAATCTTTAGCTGCCTTTGCTAGTCCTGTCAGTAAGGGAGGGAAGGCAGAAGTCTAGTTCCTAGCTTGTGCTCTTTTTCAGATGGGACATAGTAGGGAACAAGAACCTCTAGAGATGATATTTCCGGGTGTAACACATCCCTGGATTTTTCTTTTGACATTTTTAACCTCTTAGTAATTTGGCCCTGTAAGAGCCTACAGGGTAGAGAGAAGAGGGGAAGGAAGGAAATGCTCATGGGGTCAGCCAGCTTACCTGTACTCAGTGACATTGGCTCCCCACCTTCCCCTGGCTCCACTCCCCTAATTTAGCCTGGGTTCCCCAAGATGGCTTTAGGCTTCCAGGGCTGCCTTTTTCGCCCATAATAGCTACAGTGCCCTAAAGATCTACATGAGGGAGGAAGAAAGGGCACAACTAGAAATCTTTCCCCAGTCTAGCCTATCCTAGAGGTCCATAGCCCTGTAGTCCTCAAGCTACCATTCCCCTCCCGCTATGCTAGGACCACCCTCTGCCTTCATCAGATTTCTCACAGCTTTGGGGTGTCTTGGGTGGGTGGGAGGCTACAACTATGATATCTGTCAACCTCTTTATATTCTCTGAGTCATCTTCCATGTTTGATTTAGGGGATGGAGACAATGACCCATGTTCATTTACCATCACAACCAGAGCTGTGAATAAATTATTTGTTTCTCCTTAATAGAAAATTAAGGCCTAAACCTCTGTGTCCATCAGAGACAAATTCTTTCAGCAAAATTATTAATATGGTCTCAATACTTACAGGATTAATAAATAACA